>NC_035434.2:51175849-51496762 GCF_002127325.2 Helianthus annuus | reverse complement strand
TGATTGAATACGCCGAAACCCTCACGGCTGAACAAACATGATTAATTTCACAAGATTGAAAAACGGTTTTCAAACTGTAAAAGATCAATGTGTTGTAAATCATGGGGGTACAATATGTTTTCTGTAATTCAGTGTATGAGAAGCAGAAAATGGATGGCGAGACAAAGCTATCAGTATCAGGTTGTCAAATTTTCTTTAAATGGTTTTGAATTTTAGGGGGAGTAAAAGATATTATTGTCAGAAAATCCAAAAACATTAGAAAATTTGAAAAAGCCAAAAACATGATAAAATTCAAAAATTTGAGTTGTGTTGATAAAAGAGGAAATGATAGTACATCAGTGGACTATCACAGCATGCTAAAGATATGTAATGCTATAATGTGATAAACGATCTCACTGATGATGTGACGATAGGTTTTTGTACATTTAGTAGATTTATTCGGGATATAAACCTAAAATTTCAAACTTGCGAAATTTGTGGGGAACACTACTTGGATATATAGGTAACCCCTGAAATCTCGTTTGAAAGGTCTTGTATTCTGATATACTAGGTGTTAATACGCTATGATGTCTGGGGTATTATTCCGGGACTTCTGCTGAACGGTAGTTCTGACCTAGTCCTTGGATAATGCTTTGCAGTATATGCTTGAAACATAGCATTTTAGCCCTCAGTGATTAGACAATAAAATTGATAATCATCTGTTGTAGCTAAAAGATCCTCTAAAGGGGACACATCGCAAAGTCGAAATTGATATCTCTCTGCTGAACGGAAGTTCTGACCTGAGATCCCTCAATTCTCGCATTTAACCCCTAATTTATGTACAGACATCATTGTTGTACTCTTGCCTGTAAGACTGAATATTGAGATTCTGGATACGGGAGTATATTCAAGAGGTGGGACACATAAATCGAGCTAAGTTCCTAAAACATCTAAAACGTATCCTGAATAGATTGAAAATTGTGTAAAAATTTAAGAGGACAACTATATCGTCAATCGAGGTGAATTGTTTAAAACTTAAAATGATTAAAGCTTAACGGTGCTAGTGATTTGTTTCAAAAACTGATATGATCCTCTTACACGAACTCAAACAAAAAAAATATTGTCTGTAAATATATTTGTACATATGTCTTTACTGCTTTATACTTTCAGAAAAATACAAAAAGATTTTGATTTCTGTTTTATTTTCGACAACCGGTGTCTGAATGCTAAGTTTCAAGATCTAAGTATGCTAATCATGTTTCTGGAAATAAATCAAGTTCATTAATTTGAAACTTGAAGTTTTTAAAATTTAAAATCAAAATTCAAAAACAGTTTGTGATATCTCCAAGGTCATTAATTTGGACTTGGATGATCAATCGTGAAGGATTTGGATGCTCATATTGTTAAAATCTTAAAAGAGTCAGTTTTTCGACTTGGATTCTTATATACTGCCAAATCTTTGAAGTATTTTGATAGGGGGAGAGAGAATCAAGATAATCCTGGATATATTCATATTATTACATCTTAAAATCAAGATATTGATGTAGAAAGTTTACAGAGCCAGATTACGATTTCTGGACAATTTCAAAACATTGTCACTTATAAACGTATGAGTGTTGCAGATGTTATTCCAGTCTACGATCCCGACAGCTGAGTCTGAGGGGGAGCCTGAAGAGTTCACCGAAAGTGGGAGCTGAAGCTGAAGATAGATCCATCAAGATTATATTCAAGCTAAAGAGAGAGAGAAAGAAAATAAAAGAAGCTACAAGTCTGAAGATTTGAGATTGACTACGGCAATATCCAAGGGGGAGTCTGTTGGTACATTAATGTCTATCGCCTCCGTCATCTCAGTTCGTAGCTGAAACAGAAGAACTATAGTGTTTACAATGTAATATCTTGTTACTAAAGGCAAGGTGGCATTATTGTAAATAAGGAAAGATTCCTTATCACCTTTGGCCTATAAATAGAAGCCTTAGGCTTTTAGTTAGAGACTTTTGCCATTTTGATCTTTGGAGCTTAGAGGTTAGAGAGAGAAGCTAGAGAGAGAAAGTAGAGAGAGAAAGGCAAAAGGTGATTCACGGTTCTTGTATCTTTTCAGATCTATCAAAGAATCACGTTAATAGTACGTCTCGTGTGTTTCGGTTTTGCTCGTACACGGATTCCGCACGTCGTACGAGTTCATACGCAATCGTTTCGGAGTCAAACCGGTCCTAACAATTCCACGTGTAAACATAACAACAAGCATTCATTTAGTCACGTAATACATGCGGTAACGGTTAGCGTTTAAAATGTTGCGTAGTGTGTTCGATGTGATTTCGTTTAAGTAACGTATGTAACACCCAAAAGTGCTGAAAGCAAAAAGGGATCGAGTATACTCACAACGGTTGATGGATTAAAGGGAGCGCTTGAGAGTAGGGTTAGCCTGAATAGTTTGACAGCATAATGATAAGTAACGCGTAAAACAGAAAACAAGTGTTGGAGGGTCGGACAGCTGGTCGATCGGGCGGCTGACCGTTCGGTTGACAGTCCGTTCGGACAGCTGTCCGGTCGGTCGATAGGCCGATCGGCTAGCTGTTCGAGTGGATTGTTTCTTCCTTAGAGTGAGATGTGTTTGTGTACGATGGCTTGACTTTTGAAGTTTTCGTTGTAGCATTAGAAAATATTGAAGTATCTTTACCTTTCAGGTCGGTCGATCGGACGTTCGTTCGATCGGCCGGTAACCCGATCGGTTAGGTACTTTTAGCAAGACAAGTTCTCAGCAGGGTGTCACCTGATCGGACGGCTGTTCGATCGGGTGGCACTCCTAGTGCATCGAACATGTTGAAAAATCGATTAAGTGTTGAGGTATAGTATCTCATGATTCGAAGAGTAATCCGATCGGACGGTAGTCCGATCGAACAGCAGTTCATTCAATACTAGTCTTCAAAATAATTGATTTAGTGTGGGACCATGTGCTAGCCGATCGGCTGGTCAGTCGATCGGCTGACTGTCCGATCGGCTAGTTGTCCGTTCGGACATCAGTCCGATCGGTCAGCATCCTGACCTGATCAGCCTATTCGTCTAACACTTGGTTGCTCTGATTGTTTGTCGTTTTATTGAGGTATTTTGACAACGAGTCGAACCATAGATCTCTCGTCCTTACTTGTTTCCCCTGATCGAACAGGAATCACCCAAATCCGGCCGGTGAACTGTTCGGAATGGAGTTTAACGTTTAACCTGAAATCGGTTAACCTCGTGGAGAGAATCCGGATCTTGAGCCATACAACCACCGTAGTGATTTGTAAGTCGGCACAGGCTTCGTTTCCATCGGTTTGAAGGCATTGAGTGTAAAAGAGTTGAAAGAAAGTTGGAAAATCCATATTTCAATCCTTTTCACCGTGTATATGTTTAGATCTATGGAAGATCTTTGTTTATTTATGTGGAAATCGGCTAGATCCAAGTGATTCTTGGTGGATTGAGGCCAAAACATGAATTTCTTCAAGAACCCATGATGACATCATTCTAGAACACTTGAATCTTGATGATTTCATGGTTAAAAATCAAGATTCGAAAGATAGAAAGGTGTAGGAGTGCGTGTAGATCAAGAAAGTACAAGATTTAGGACGAAATCTTACCAGAATCGAGAGGAATCTGAGAAAAGGATGAGCTAAGCGTGCTGGTCGGACAGAGGTTTCCAAAAGCGGAAAGGATGACAATGACATGGGTATTTATAGGATGCCAAATGAGGAAAGTGCTGGCCGATCTGCCAGGCAGCTCGATCGGACAGCCTGTCCGATCGGACAGCAGTCCGATCGGTTGGCTGTTCGATCGGATGGTAGCCTCATCGATCAGCTGCACGATTCGAGTGTTCGATGCGACGATTTTTGATATTTTGATTTCGATTGAGGACAATGCGAGTACGATAGAGTTTCCTATTCAAATTACTTTTAATCCCAACTACTATATCTAACATACAAGCATCTATATCTCGCACTATCTCTTCTCCACCAATTATCATGATTCGATTTCGATTGAGTTCGATTGAGTTTCGATTGCGATTCGATTGATTTCCACACATAACATAAATAAGCATGCACAAGTAACACATAAGGCACACACACACACGTATAATAACAACCAAAATTCGCGTAATTCGAGTTTCGAGTTCGATGATGATTAGATTAGTTCGATTACTGATTAATTGACTTTATCGCATAGTTACTTCCTACTATTCACAGTCGTAAAGCGGTTCGCATCGATAAATATACTTCGATTGCTTCGATTGTAATTAATTACTCCACATAATACAACTAACGTAAAAACATAAAATAGACTAACTACAGTCAAAGAAATCAAACAGGGATTGAGCGAGGAGAGACAGATCGCAATTAGCGATCTTTTCTTCCTTTGACTTAAATCTTGACTTTGAATTTGACCTTCGGAAACCCGGGGTGTTACATGACTCGAGGTCGATGTTGAATGTTCTTTGTTACTCCGATTTTAGTTGGAATTACAGCCTCTGATCCAAACACTAGGCTATAGGGTGTTTTCTTGTAGCTCGTCTTCTCGGTTGTTCGAATTGCCCATAGCACATTGGGAAGTTCTTCGAGCCAGTTGTTGTCGTATCTTCCCAATCGAGATTTAATCCCTTCAACAATATTGTGGTTTGTCCTATCACTCCTGGCCATTGGATTGTGGATAGGCTGCCGAGCTGAATACTTGAGTTATTCTGAACCCCTTACATCAGGAGCTAGAAGGCTTCTCGGCAAACTACTTCCCGTTATCCGTGACTAGTACCCCTGGGAGCCCAAAACAATAGATTATGCTTTCCTAAACGAAATCAATGACCTGTTTCCCTGAGATTTTTGCCAACGGTTCTACTTCTGGCCACTTGGTGAAGTAATCCATGGCTACCAATAAGAACTTGACTCCTCCTTTGGCTGGTGGTAATGGACCAACAATGTCTATTCCCCGCTTGTGAAATGGCGAAGCCGAGGAGATGGGAACAGGGTCATGTTTGGGGCTTTGGGTACCGGAGCGTGTAACTGACAAGCTTCACATTTTCAGAGTTGTTCGGAGGTATCTCGATGCATGGAAGGCCAAAAGTGTCTGAGGTTCATCAACTTTGACACTACCGATCTTGGACCACAGTGAGCCCCACATATCCCTTTGTGAACCTCTTTGATCAAATATTGGCTTTTTCTGGGCCAACATATCGAAGTAGTGGTGCAAGGTATCCTTTTTTGTAAAGGATGTCTCCTTGTAACACATACTGCTCAGACTTGATACAAACCCTTTCAGTCTTAGTTTGGTCATCACGTAAT
Organism: Helianthus annuus; assembly: GCF_002127325.2. Classification (NCBI taxonomy): domain Eukaryota; kingdom Viridiplantae; phylum Streptophyta; class Magnoliopsida; order Asterales; family Asteraceae; genus Helianthus; species Helianthus annuus. Next base: position 51,491,480 of record NC_035434.2, on the reverse strand, counting down.
TCACCATTTTTGAGGAAATTTCGATGGGAGTCATCCAATTTGGCCCTTCTTTAGTGATCACATCTTGAACCTCAAGTTTTTGGATGGATGGGGTTTTTAATACCTTCTTGGTGAGGTGGGCAAATGTAAGAGATGCAAGCTTGCTTAGTGCATCAGCTCTCTTGTTTTGAGATCTTGGAACTTATTTGATGGCACATGTTTGAAATGTGTTCATCAATTCCTTTGATTTCTCTCGGTACTTATTAATGTTGGGTTCTTTTGCTATGTAGCTGTGATTGTCTTGGCTTGAGAGATTTTGTGAGGACTTGAAGCTTTCGAACCCCCATTTCTTTGGCTAGCTTTAGCCAAGTGATCAATGCTTCGTACTTGGCTTCTATTGGTAGTCTGGAATTCAAGCCGAATAGTATATATGAATTCTAACCCTTCAGGGTCGATTAAGACTAGACAAGCCCCTGACACTTCGATACTGGAAGCTCCATCGGTAAAAAACTTATAGGTTTCATAGTCAGACGGTTCAGCGGTGGTTGTGTTAACTTCCGTTGTGACTTCTTTAGGGACTTCTACGATGAAGTCAGCTGGGACTTGGGCTTTGACAACTTTTCTTGGGACATAGGTGATTTTGTGTTCACCTAGTTCCACAACCAATTTGGCTAATCGTCCAGAATTTTTTTGTTTTTCAAGAACACTCTTAATAGGTTAGTCAATGATCACTTGTATCGAGTGTGTCTGAAAGTACCTTCAAAGCCTTCTAGCCCTTTGGACTAGGGCTAGGCAAGTTTTTCCAAAGGAGGATACTTGATTTATGCTAATTTTGAAGTTTTGAAAAAGTAAACGGGTATCTGAACTTTGTTTCGCTCAATGATCAGAGCCGTACTTATGGCCTTTTCACAACCGAAAGGTAGACAGAGATCGTTCCTCTTGTTTCCGAAGCCGAAATGGCTGGGAGTGCAGCTAAGTGTTTCTTCATTTGGTTGAAGGCTTTTTTTTGTGGTAAAATGCTTCAAAGCTATAAGCTTTCCATCAAAAGTCTTTCTTGATAGCACATCCCTTGAGGGTTGGCTATTATGCTTTGTTTCCCCACGATGTGCCCTAGAAACCGAACGAGCACTTGACTGGGTTAAGCTTCATGTTGGTCCTTTCTCGATTTTTGGAAGGTTTTTTATATGTCATCGAGCATTTGGTATTCCGTTTTGCTCTTGATCACCAAATCTTCAACATAAGCTTCTATGTTCTTGCCAATTTGTTCGGTAAACGCTTTGCCAACCAGGCGTTGATAAGTGGCACCTGTGTTTCTTAAACCAAAAGGCATTTTTGATAGCAAAATATACCTTTATCAGTGTGTAATGCGGTTTTTTCTTCATCTTCTTCTTTCATTAGGATCTGATGGTAACCCTTTTAGGCATCAAGAAAACACTTGAACGGGAAGCCTGTGAGCGAGTTAACCTTGAGGTTTATCTGGGGCAGCGGGTAGCAATCCTTTGGGCATGCTTTGTTCAAGTCTTTAAAATCGATACACATTCTCCAAGACTTATCAGGTTTTCGAAACATTACCGGATTGGCCACCCATGATTGATACTTGACCTCTCGAAGGATTCCGGCTAGAACAAGCTTTTCCATCTCTTGGCACTCTGCAAGGCTTCTTTCAGGGGCTTGACTCCGTTTCTTTTGTATAATGGACTTAACATCAGGTGGGATCTATAGCTCATGTTCAACAATGCTACGAGGGATGCCGGTCATATTTTCCGGGCACCAAGCAAAGACATCGACATAGTGCAAGAGCAACTTTTCGAGGTATGAGGGGGTTTCATTGGAAAGGTTAGTGTTTACCCTTATCCCCTGTTGAGGATATTTTGGGTTTATAACCCACCCTTTTTCATCGTTTTCTTTCTTTCCTGAGCTTTCCCCTTCAACCACAAAAGCTTCTTGGGTAGGTTGAAGGGTTGCTATCCCTTTTTTTATTGGGAAACTTCACAGTGTCTTGACCAACTGAAACTGCCATTCCAAACACACTTTGCCCAGGCCTTCCTATGATGATATCATAGTTGGAAGGGATATTGATCATCGCAAAAGTGAGTTGTTCGGTTTGCCCCTTTGTTCCTTCGCTAAACAAACATTAAGGGTTATTTGGCCTAAAAGCTTGATAGGTATGTCAGCGATACCTTTGATGGAGGATTCAGATTGTTGAAGCTTCAAACGTTCATCGTCGCTGAGAGGGTTAAAGCATTTCTCAAACATGATTTCGGTGGCTGCATCGGTGTCAATGTAAGCCTTTTGTGTCTTGATGATTCCTATGTTGGATTCCAACACTAGAGGATTTGAAAGCAACTCTTCTTCCGGTGGTGGGAAATAAACATATTAACGTTCCCATGCCTTGAAATGATGGTGTTTATGGGAAGCTTTGTTTTCAAGGTCAACCATGTTCACTTCCTACTATTTTTTTCAACCATCTTGTCCTTGACCCCTTTAACCAAGTGAGCCAGTTTGGACTTGACGGCTTCTTCGATCCTCTTTTTGATTTGGAAGCAATCATTGGTATGGTGACCTTTCTCTTCGTGAAACTCACAATATTGGCTTGATTTTTCCAATCTTTTGTTTTTTGGAAAAGGTTGAGGAGGGGGAAAGCTGTGTTTTACCTCTTCGGTTGCCAAGATCTATTGTGGAGTCTTGCTTAAGGCTGTAAAGTTTATGGTTTTTTCTTGGCTTGGAGGGTTCCGGCCTTCAGGCCTTCTGGAATCCGAACCTTTGAATCGTTTGTCATAAGAGACATAGTTTCCTCTTTTCCTGTTCGGACTATCGTTTCGCCAGTTAACAGTTCTCTCTCTTTTTTTGTTCTTTGATGTCTACAGCTTATTCTCCTCGAATGTGGGCTTCAGCCCTTTCAAGTGCTTCTTCAAGGGTTTTGGACAGGCATTTATTGAAGTCTCTTGTGAGATATTTGGAATTTATAACATTCATGAACCCTGCAACCCTAATCTTTTCATCCGCGTAAGTTAAACCTTCCTTCTTGTACCTTTCGGTGAAGTCTCTGAGACTTTCATCGTCACGTTGTTATGGGAAACCTTTACTAAGATCGTCAAAGGTCTGAATGCTTCGTTCAGGAAGGTCATTGAACCATATGCGTGAAGACCCTTCAAGGGTTCGCATGAACATGAGACAACATCCGTGGTTGGGCCATTTTTCAATTCTTGCAGCCCTGGCGAAGATTTGGATGTGGTCTTAAGTATTGTGATGGCATCTTTATTTGGGTTTGAAACTCGTAATCAACGACTTGTTGGGTGAAGCAAGACAAGTTGTTGGGCTTGAAGGATTTTGAGAGGTCTTCTACTACCCTTGAAGCTGGGTTACCGTTTAAGGTACCCTGGTGAGTGGTTTGCACTTGGATGATGAAGTGCTGCAAAGGAAATTGTGCCATCATCTGTGTCATCAGCTAGGGCATAAGGTTAAAGCCTTAAAGGCTTTCTGATGGTACTCATAAAAGATGCCACCATTTGTGTCATCAGCTGGGGCATAAGGTTAAATCCTTAAAGGCTTTCTGATGGTACTGTATAAGGCATTCCCATGGATGTGCTCATTACCGCACCTCGAGCCAAAGGCAGGGTGGCCATGGCTTGTTTTCATGAAGTAGCAATGGGAGGGGGAACACTTGAAGCTGGTGACTGCCATAATTGATCAAGAGTGGTTTCATGCCCAATAGGTGCACCGGTTGTAATGGGTTGGGAGGTAAATAAGGGAAAAGCAGTTGGACTTCGCCTCCCAAAAGCTCAAGGGCTTGAGTGATTGGTATGTCACACTAGGAGCAGCTTCAAGGTAAGATGTGGCTGAACGTGAGCTGCTAAAAGGAAGAGATGGAGGGCCAGGTGATAACGAGGGTTCAGACTCCTCATAATATAGTCTTATTCTCACCCTTTTTTCCCTTTCTAGGCTCACATGCTAGTTGAGAAGAAATGTAGTTGTACGAAATTTCTAGCTACTCCCTCGTGTGTGAGATCTATGCGTTCCGGTGTACGCATTGCACCGATTTGAGGAGATGGAACCCTTGATCGAGATGGGGTTGGTGTTTGAAAAGAAATGAACTTCGGGAACATAATTCCCGGTGGGGTACTTCCAGGAGTAGAAAGAGGTGTAGATCTGACCGGTGAGATCCGACCAGAATTTGGTGTTAAATCGGTGTTGTAAGGCTCCTGATTTACCTCGCCAGGAGATTCGCTTTTAGACATGATGTAAAGAGAAAATGGAGCTACACAACTGGTCTTTAAGATAAAGTAAGCGGCGTAGCCCCACGGTGGGCGCTAGGGGTGCAAACGGGCCGAGCTGAGCCCAAGCTCGGCCAGGCTCGAGCTCGATTAACTTATGAGAGCTCGGGCTCGAGCTCGGCTTGATTCGAGCTTTGTTTTCAAAGCTCGAGCTTGGCTCGTTTGTATTTTATCAAGCTCTAGCTCGGCTCGGGCTCGACTCGTTTATTATCTATTAATTAGTATATTAAATAAAAATAATATAAATAATAGACTTTTTAAGCTTGCGAGCTCGATAAGTAAAGCTCGGGCTCGGGCTCGTTTACTAAATAAGCTTATTTTTAGGTTTGAGGTCCGCTTGTAAACAAGTTTAAATAAGCTTGGCTCGACTCGGCTCGTTTACACTAAGGCTCGATAAGGCTCGACGAGCCTAACGAGCTTCACATGTGAGGCTCGAGCTCGGGCTCGATAAGCAAACGCGATTTGTCTTGAGGCTCAAGCTCGGCTCGGGCTCGATAAGGCTCGGCTCGGGCTCGATAAGGCTTGGCTCGTTTCGAGCTTTTTCTCGAGCCAATCTTGAGTCGCTCGGCTCGTTTGCACCCCTAGTGGGCGCCAACTTGTTGCTACAACAAATACAAGACCAAGGCCTGTAGCAATATCTCCGAGGTAAAAGGGTTCAAGGTTTCTATTAGCCTAACGCAGGTCGTGGGGTCCCCCCCCCATGTTTGTAGCACGTGGAGGTGGATCACTTTGTTATTATTCACTTTGAATTCTGGATTGAAGGATGTTCAACCTAGAATGTCTATGTTAAGTGAGATAATATTGTAGTGAGCCGAGAATAGAACAAGCATGGAGCAAGTTCTAGAGAGGAGAAGTAAGATCAGAGATCAAGGGTGATCTGAGTTGATCTGGAATGCCTCTCCTGAATGGCAAGAGACTGTGATTTATAGGGAAAGGGTCTTCTATAAGAGGAAACCTTTGACCAGTGATCTTTGGCTATAGTGAGGGACTTGGCCATTTTGGAAGGTTGAAGGGTTTGGACTTGCGGGTAAAAGAGTGTGCTCTCCCACATGCTCTGGTTGCGGCTGGGCAGAAGGGTTCACACGTAAAGGGTGATATGACAAGGCTCTGACTCGTCCTTTTTACTGTTCATGACAGTTGACCATTTTCAAACATTTTAACCTTTAAGTTGTTGTGTACTCTAATCAATTTATTTAGGTTGAGTTACCCACGTCATCAGTTTGTAACTTGATTTTTGAAACGATAGGATGGGCATTGATGCTACCAATAATTCACTTGAAATGATGTCTTGTAGTTTTAACATCATCTTTGATGCAGCCAATTAGTTTTAGTAATAGTGTTCTTGTGTTACGGTGCATTTAATAAGTTAACCTTTTAGATTTGTTAAATAAAATGGTGCATTTAATAAGTTAACCTTTTATATTTGTCAAATAATAAATAACAGTCGATCGTCTGTGGATTAGCAGTCCAATGATCTTATAAAGGGAAGGTCATGGGTTCGAGTCTCCTCTAGAGCAAAAATGCTCTGGGTTGAACCATGGGTTTTACCATAGTGAGCCTTCAGACGGCGAGTTTTCTCTGAAATGGTGGTGGGGTGGGTCACCAACGTCGTCTACGTTTGCGAGCGTGAGCAGCCTTTTGCCATGGTGATTATCCAGATGATAGGGCTTTTGTTGGTTGTTAAATAAAAAACTAAATATAACAAGTAAAGGGATTACTTTTAATACTATTTAAAAATACGTTGTTTTTTATTTTATCGTTGTGAGATGTGTCACCTTATTGGCTCTGGTTGTGGGGTGTGGGAAGGGGGAAGGGGGAAGGGAGTCGGGGAGGTGATGTGGTGTCGGTACCGATGAAGATCCCCCCTCCCCCGAAATTTTTTTCGGTGCACTCGGTGGAATTTTACCGATCTCTCCGATTAAGTGTTGATGATTAGAAGCTTGTGAGTGAAGAAGAGAAACTGTTGAAGGGGGATGAAATGAAGAATGATGAATGAAGGAATAGGGAGCACACACCATCACCTCATTACGATGGTAGTGTTGTGTTAAAAGGTAGAAGAATTGTATGGTAATGCATAACTGTGAAAGACCACATTTATTGGTTCTATAATTTTAGTGTACAGCTTGAATGATTGTTTAATAAGCAGCATGCATTTATGTAAATCATGTGATATTATTGAATCATTGATATTGGTTCGATTAACATGTATTGTTTAATCATATGAAAAGATTGATTTAGTTTTTTTTTCAACTGTTAGGAACGACGTGTCAACCATCGTGACACCAGGCGTTATGGCCATGGTCGACTACTCGACCGCCGCAAGTCCCTTGGCTCTCTCAGATGCGCGGAAACCCGACCTCCACCCGTTCAAAGGCATGACAGTGGAATAATCAGTAAAACACCGCCTTCCATCCAAAACGAACTGGCGGCACCCGTATTCGCCCTTCACCTGGATACCACAGAAAATAATGGAAAGAGTGGGAGTTGAACCTGGGTCACAAGTAGCACCAAGTTTTTCCTCAACCACTCCACCACTACCTCATTTACGATTGATTTAGTTTTAGCATCTTTCTTCTCGAAGCTTCTTTGAATCCCACATGTTATAACATAACATAAGACATACTATTTTTTTTGTTAAATTTTATATAAAAATGGCTTTTATAACGTAGTTATGTTTAAAGAAAAAATAGATACCAAAGGTCTCAGAAATATGCATGTGATATCATTTGTGAAAATAGGGATTGTGATTTGTGATATGTTATTTTTTTAACAGCAATTTCTGAATTTTTTAAAATATATAAATCAATACATGTATCTTACAGGATTTAAATTCTCTAACTTTTAGTTATGATCAGATCACTTAACCACTAAGATTTCTCCTCGAAAACAAGTAATATCATATATACCTTGTTAACTTGCAAAAATATTATATTATTTCCTCAAATTATGTTACTAGAACAGTGTATTTTATGCATACGAAACTTATGTTTAAAAAAATAATATTATATTTTACAAGTTTAAAGTATATCCATTTACAAACTTAGGGGCTATTTATAGCCTCTTAATCTAAATCAGTTAGCATTAATTGTGTTTGGTTTACTAACAAAGCACCTTTGAATTAATCGGTAAGTCTCTTACTCATTAAGTTTCAAAATGTGATGAATGAAAAAAACCCATTTATCCATTCATAGTGTTCATAACCTTCAACCGACCACTCACGCACCACCTCCTCAACCCACACCGCCTCCTCCATTACCAACTAGTTAGATCAAGCCAAATCAGACCTCTTATTGGTTACGAGTCTCTTACCTAATTAGACCTCTTAGTGATTCAATACTTACTCACACAAATATTACCAAACAGTCCCTTAGAAGTAGGGTGAAAAAATAATTACATATATCCGTTTACAAACTTCAATTTTTTTCTTAATATCATAAAACTTCAATTTTTCTTGATATCATAAGATGGCATCATGATTTCAAGGTTGAAAATGTGGACCACCAAATGGAGTTTTGATGGATGCAACTTCTACTTTTGACAAATGGGATTTAATTATCTTCACCATTAAACCAATGCTATCTTCAAGGATAAAAATTTCAATTGCCAACCTAACATATGCTATAAAAATATGTATTGGTGTTTTAGTTTATTGTCAAGTGGTTGAAAAACCACTTTTATTCATGTAATTTTCTTTTATCTAGTATGACTAGTGTCTTGTTGGTAGATGTCTAATAAAATTACTGTTTTCAAGAAAAAAAAATCATAAATCACTACAGAAAGTTACACATGAGAAAAATATATAACTTAAGAAATATCATCACAGTTATTTAGTTAAATATATAATTAAATGGAAATTTGAAGATTAATAAGTTGAAAGTCACGTATACCATGTTAGATATTAGAAACAGCAAATAAATCCAATGGTCACGTTCTGATGGGGCATGCAGTGCACTTTGACTCCATCACTTTGGTTGTCCTTTTCACATGTCTGTTTCCCAATTTGTAATATAAATTTCCTTGTTTCATGAGTATTTCATATATCCATTTATAGCATTCTGCCATCTCTTTCTCCACTATAACTTCCATAAAGATTGCATTTCTTCCCTCTCACCAATGTAACGTATACAGTAGCGGATTTACAAAAATTCAGGAGTATTTAAAAAAAAAAAATTAGACTTACAGGTATCTTAGGGTTTGTTAAGGGTATATCATATGATACAAAGAATGAAGAAGAAAAAGAAGTTTTTACACTTCGTCGATAAAGTTGAGGGGTAGCCCAGGCTACCACTAATTACATGCTAGCTCAGACTCTGAGTGTCTGTATCATTAGTATTAGTTAGATTATTAAATAAAATGGAGTAAAATTCTAATATTATTTTACTTATTATATATCCACTCCACTCATCTATTATTTTCTCTCTTCATCTCTTATTTTTCTCATCGTGGAGGAAAAATATCTTCCCACGACATGCACATATACATGGAACAACAAAACCATATCTGCAAAAGTTAAGAGAACTAATACGAGGCATACACGCATACATGATACAAAAGCCATATACACGACACGTGCATCATACAAAAATCATATGTATACAAATGTACATAATACAAAAACCTAGTTTTGTACATGTATATACACTACAAATCCAAACATAAAATAAATATATGCAAATGTGCTTTAGAAAAAACCTACATACACATAAAATTTAAAATTAAAATTAAGATAAACTCATGATTGATTCATCTTGAGCCGAAAATGATGATAACAGAAATATTATACCTACATGGTCTCATTGAGTTGTTCATCATGATTGATGCTAGTAGAGAAGGGGTGACTTAGAAAATGTGGTCAAATGTGGTGAGGAACTACGTTCAACTACGGTGATGCTAGTGGAATAAGAGTAATGGTGAAGGGCAAAGGTGGTGGTAGGTGACACATGGATAATAGCATTGATGGGTAGGGACAGGTTATGATGGTCACGTCATTTGATGGTTTGTGTCGTGTAACACGATGGTTGCAAAGGTCACGTAAGCTGAAGTATGATAGTTTTATACAATTGCGGTTCATAGAACCCGAGTTTATGGAGTCAGCTTGACAATTTGAGCTAGTATTTGTTGATAACGTAATTTCTGTTGTAGCATTATCACATACATGGACTAAGTAGCTTAAAACAAAATACATTTCATCATTTTCAGGTATATGTGTAAGCATGTGCCTGGTTATTTTCCTGCTACTCTATATGTTGAGGACATTAAAGATTTCATTCATGATCAGGCATACGGTAAATTTTGGCTTATATTCTTGATCTGATACTATTCAGAAGAAATTAGATTACAATTTGAAATTTATTCAAACAACCTATGTATTTTCTGTTTATGGTTGGCTAAACTTAACTTGAATTTAAATGATAATATAATAGAGATAAATTCATAACTGTAGTTCATATGATCTAGCTAGTGACCTTCATTTCAATTTTTGAAGACTTTATAGAAGATCTTATAAATAAAAAAATCGTGTCACTAGATAACCATCCTTGTTAATGCAGTTTTTGGATATGAGCCCCATTCTCTTTGGCCAGTTGGTGCTGGAACACTATTAGCTCTTACAAATTTTATATCTAATGGCAAAGTTAAAGTCCTTGCAAGTACAGCTGTAATACTTGTTACCCTTTAATCTTTTAAACTTCTAAATGGTGTGATTTTCTTTTGTGGAGGTGGCAATTTCGACTCATACTGGGTTGATGTGGGTTATGTTTTAAAATAGCTTAAAGGGAAACCAACAAAGTTGTCCAAACTTGTGTTTTAATCAAACAAAACCTGTTATATTGAGATAGTACATATAACTTTGTAAGCATTTTGCATGTGCAAATTAATTACTAAAAAATAATAAAAATATTGGACAATGTTCCGGGTCAACTGAACCTGACCTAAATGTAATATTGGCGTTAATCAGGTTTCTACATACCATTCGTGAGGCATTTATGGACATGGATGGGGCTGTCACCAGCAACAAGGGAAAATTTTTCATCTCTCTTAAAAGCCGAGTGAAGCTGCATATGGAACATGATTCCGAGGTTTGTTTTTCATTTTTGCACATACACATACTTAATTTTGTTGTTTTATTACTTATTGTTGCAAATATAATGGTTTTATCTGATTAAGTGTTATATATTCTCTATAGGTTGCCTTTTTAAAGACAAGGAAAGGATTCATAAGACTGGCAATGGAGACCAATTCTCCTTTAGTTCCCGTTTTCGCCTTTGGCCAGGTATAAATTCTCTTTTTACGCTCTTAATTTACAAATATATGTTCGGATAATTTTAGTGAAATGTTAAGAACATGTTTAAATGTTGCAGTCCTATGTTTATAACTGATGGAAAACCAAGAGGGAGACTCTTCCTAAAGCTCTCTCGAGCTATTAAGTTTACGCCTATTGTTTTTTTGGGGTACTTTATGGTACGTTTCAATGTTAAATTCATATGATTCTGCATTCTTAAGTGACTGTTTAACTTTAATTTTGCAGGTCAACTATACCCTTACGACGACCAATTCTTGTGGTGGTTGGTAACCAATGCATTTCAAGAAGAATTCTGCACCCACCATGGTACTCAAGTTATAATTCTTGCTTCCCAAGGGTGGTTTACACTTTTTGAATATGTGCACTTTAAGTTGGTCGTAATAGTATTTTTCATTAGATTGATGATCTGATGATTTGGTTTTATATGTTTTATAGGTTTCAGAAGTGCATGGTCAGTTTGTGAAGGCACTTCGAAGTCTATTCAAAAGGCATAAAGCGAGAGCAGGTTATCCCCTGATCTTATATCTTGAATTTATGTTTTCATGCTTCATATTTTATATTAAACAATTGCAAAAATACATAATTTCGATTTTTGTTAATTTTTATAAGTTTACATTTGATGAGGTAAGTTTAAATGACAAAATGTTTCATTATGATTTATAGGTGAGGTAAGTAGACATGCTTGATGGTTTTACAGTAGCCAAATCTGAGATGGTAAAGGATGAAGTCATATTTGATGGAAATAACATTGAACTTGTTTGATGAGCATGAACGCAGTGACGTCATATCCCATGAAGATTGTAGCAGTTCATGAACACAATGAAGTTTCGAGTTTTTTTTTTAACATGGGTTAGTGTTGTGGTTTTTATGTTTAATTGTAGACTTAATTTGACATTTATTATTTCAAATATTTGAAATATGTATGAAGAACTATTGAACTTTTTAATTGAAGTGGTGAAATTATTATTTCAAAATTTTACAGTTCAGTCTTATTTATATCGTAAATATATAAAAATGAATTAATAAAAACTAATATGATAAAAGTGCCACTAAAGGCTCAAAAATTTATTGTGGCACACAAAAAAGTGCTACTAAAAGGCTTTAGCGTCACCGCTTCTAGTGGCGCTTTTTTGTGTGCCGTTCATTCTTTAAGAGGCCTTTAGTGGCACTTATGGGGGTTTTTGTGGCACTATTTGTGTGTCACTAAATGACTATTTTTGTAGTGTGTCACCAATGTGTTAGGTAACAAGATCAACGACGACATCACAGTAAGTTTAAGCAAACATAGGCTCACTCGAACGTAGGGCAATGACAACGAAAGAGAAAGAAAAAGGTAATCGTCGGTGAAAGGATATTAGATGAATGGTGGACATGGGATTGCCAAAATTCTGTAGGTTTGTTCATAAGGGCAACGTCACTTAAGGAGAGATAAGTATAATATTGTGATGGTCATACATAAAGAAAGACGAAAAAGAAAAGCTGGGGTGTAAATAAAATACATGTGTTATTAATATGAACCGTAGTTTTAATGTTTATTTTTATTTATACCCTTGAATGTTTACAGTATTAAATCACATAAATATAGAATCAGTTACTAACGGATATCCCTGTAATCTCATGCTACAAAATAAAGAAGATACCAATCGAGCACACTTTAATTAATTCTTCTCTGCCATAGCAAAAGAGTAGTTATATCTTTCGTCTCAACTAGCGTATTTGGTTGCAAGTTGAGTAGTTGTATCTGTTCAGTTCATAATTACAATACTGGCACGCTACATGCACTTTGTTTAGAAATCAACATTTGATTTACATCGACCGAAACAATAAAAACAAACACATGTACCCGCATTGATGTTGTTCAAACGGCAACGATCGTTTCGGATTGTCCTGGTATTGGTACCGATACTCATTTATCGCAGGCACATGAATGAAGAAAATATCAAAAATAGAAACCATAAAAATGAATACATGTATATGTACCGATGTTGTTTGATGTGATAGGGTAATGGTACAGTGTCAGTTCATTGAAAGCAAAAACGATAAATATAAACCGAAACCAATGTTGTTTGGTCGGTTTCTGTTCAGTTCGCTACAGTATTGGCAAGGTATCCGTTATGAAACAAAAAATCATAAAAAAGAATACACTTACCAGTCTGGTTCAATACGGCATGGTAGCGATAAGGTATCAATTTGTCGAAAGAAAAAACAATAAAACTAAATACCGGTACCGATACAGATGTTGTTCTTATCGGTTTTGTAAGATAATGTCACAATATCCGTTTTCAATAAACTTTTATCGCAATGTTGAAAAGAGGATAAACATAGAACGCAAGTTATTAGTAAAAAAATGAAATTAAAAGATGAATAAAGTGTTCTTAAAAATAATAAATTATTGTCATCATCGTTTTTGGTTCGGCTTTGTAAGACAGTGGCACGATATCCATTTTCAATAAAACTTATATCACAATGTTGAAAATAAAATAAACGTAGTTGCGAAGATAGATTAAAAAAATTAATGAACGCAAGCTATTAGGAAAAAATCAAATGAAACGATAAATAAATGTCACACCCTCAAATTCCACTTGTAGGGTTCTAGCGGCGAAACCCGTGACAAACCAAGATCATTGCCATTAGTTACATAGAACGACCACTATATGATCTTTAAAATACCATGTTGCTCATTACATGAGAAAATACTGCTCAGAGTTGAAAGTAATGTGGAAGCGTAAATAAAAGAAAGTTAAAAAGAAATTAAGGCGTAAAATAAGGCGCCCAAAACCCATGCAAATAATGTAAGAAAACGAGTTTAAATGTTTATTAAGCAATGCGACTCCATGCATGCCCTATCCACATGTGTACCTAAGCGACCTGAGAAAACATGCTAAAATGTGTCAACACTAGGTTAGTGGGTTCACAGGTTTCAATTGAAAGTAAATGTTTTCTAGAATTCAAATATGTCATTAGGTAGCTAACTTGTATACATGTCACTAAAGTGTTTCAAAACTGAAGCTAACTGTTTGTGTTTGTTGGCTTACACAACGTCTATCATAAACGATGGTGAGATGTTAGGTCAATTTTACACTCGTTTGACCTCCAGTCGTGTTAGCGCTACTAGCGCGGGTGGGGTTTATCAAACCATGTACTACTACTTAAGATTACCTCGCTAAACCCAATATTAACGGTTCAAGATGTAAGGATTTTCAAGATATGTTTGCGTTTATTAAATCAAGTGATATAAAAGAATTACATAATCCAAATGTTTGTGTTCATGTTTTCTCCCAAAAAAAAGAGTGCGTAAAAGAGGGTCGTGAAAACTCACCTTTGGGTGCGTGTTAAAATTAGCAAGTGCAACACTGGTGAATCTCTAACTGCTACCTATCAACATAGGCTTATGAGTGTGTGTTCGTATAGGTTTATATAACCCTTAGTATCCAAACAATCCCATTATTTACGTGTTTTGAAAATACTTAACTGGTTGACTCGAGTTGTCCAGGTTTGACTCGATGACCCGTTGGTGACTCATTGAGCGGATTAATGTTCGTTTATGATCACACAATCATAATATACAAGTACAGTACATCACATAGCACGTATGGTTCATATTTAAACTTTATCACAGTTAATTTTCCTTTTTTGGTAAGTCACAAGCAAATATGGCATTTTTATAAATCCAATGTTACTAACATGTTTAGTTGATTAATCTAAGACATCCTATATGTCTAGAACATCATCTTGCATATCAACATTCCAATAAAGTTTTCCTTTTGGAAACCCTACGTAACCAAGCATTGTTCATGTAATTCAATACACCAAAGCACTTTCATACAACCTAACTAGCATACACCAATCAACATTGAACATTAAATACATCTAGCATGCAATCCTATGCGTGCCAATATCAATAAAGTTTTCATTATTGGAAATCTATGAACACCATGCGAATAACATCACCAAGATTATACAATCAACACAATAACACATTATCAATGTTAAAGTCACCATTTTTATTGATTAAACCCATTATTTGGATGAACTAGGGTTTACCCAAAACTTAAAATCATAATAATAATAATAATAATAATCAAAATCAAAATCGAACCAAGAATCTTACTTGAATGCGTTAGTAGTAGCGAGGATTGATCAACAACGCGTCAAATTGAAAGATCCAAGAATCAACTGAGGGTGGAATGGTGGTGATGAGGTACGGCGGGTTTGGGTGGTGGTTTGGGATCTCGATCGGAGCAGGTGGAGGGTAGGGTTTGTGTTATTATTATTATTTTTATATAAAAATCTTTATATAAGGGATCCATGGGTTGAAGGGTGTCCATGGGTCATCTAGGTGATCCATGGGTTATTTTAATTGAAGTTTCAATAATTACAATAATTCCCCTAAATTATAACTTTTATAAAATTCCTATTTTTATTAAAAGTTACAAATCCAAGTAGTTACGCGTAAACGTACGCAATTTCATGAGAGTTCATATAATACACGTAAAGGCCACAAAACATATAACTTCACACAATTTATATTTATGTAACTGTGTTGGATCAGAGCGTGTGTGTAATGTGTTTTTTCTGATAAAAAGTTAATCAAATTGAAAGTTCAATCAAACAATAATAATCAAACACATCAAACTATCAAAGTTGGATTTGGGAGTGATTGCAAATGATTCATATTGAATTCAAATGATGTAATACAATCATATAAGTATATAATACTATCCCTCACCAGGTGAATACACTCTCGCTAAGTTTTTATGCTCTTAAGCTCTAAGGGTTAACAAATACAAAGAACAATCAAACTATATATAGGAGGTGTGAACTGCTAGTGACGTCATCTTGAAAGTAACCTTCAACAACCTCATTAAATGATGTAACTGCCAATAGTTGTGAAACTGCTGGATTGTTACATTGTTACATTGAACTGCTACCTTTTTGTAAGTTTAGTGGAACAGCTGGATTTCTCAGAAATACTGGTTGGAAATCAGCACTTTTTGAAATCCTAAACTTCTGTCTTTGACTTGTTGACTTAGCCTTCTAGTCTTCAGTCTTTGACCCTGGTTAACCTTAACTGTTGACTTGTTGACCAGCACTTTGAGCATCAGCACTTGTTCTTCTAAATTTGATTTGAGGGCGGTAGTTTGATGTGGCAGTAGTTGGGGCGGCTGATTTGTGAAGCTTTCAAGGGGAGAGAAACTGTTGGATTTGTAGATTGTATTATAACTTATTCAGACAAGGATGATGGATCCTTTGGGTTTTGGCTTTCACCATCAGCAGATCTTATATAACCCAACAAATTATTCGGGATAAATTTAGATTGATCACCAACGTTCGGGGACTAACTCGTATGACTTGGTAATTCTTCGAATTACGATTACGTGAGTGTTCGTGGTAACAACTGACACACTTAATTAGCCCTGAGCAAGTGGAATGCATGAATGAATGTTTGAGATAACGAAGTTTGTTTTAACAGTATTAACCAGAAAATGGCAGGTGTCACATCATCCCCTTGTTGAATATTTTTCCCCTAAAATTAACTGACGTTGCTAATGAGTGAAAGAAATTTTTTTCCGGTTTGCCACCTGAAATAATATTAAAAAATTAAATAAAGACTTAAAAACATAATAAAAAAATATATCAAGACATAGAAAAATTGAATCACTATTCATCATCCTTCCTAAGTTATATTTGTTAAAATGTTATTTCTAACTAAAACTGGGTTTTAGTTTAACATTTTCTCTTTAACTTTATTGTTCTTATTTCACGCGGGGAACCATAACCGGTTCCCTCTCCTTGTTTGAGTAACCTATAAGTTGTTTCATTTAGCCTCATAGATTATTTATTTAGGCTTTCACCTCCTTAAGGCGAGGCCTTCATGTTCCATTTCTTTATATTCGTGACCCGAGGGTCATTTTGGTCTCGTAGACCTTTACTCTGTTTATAACCCGAAGGTTATGGTAATCCCGTAGATCATCCTTTTACTATTGTCATTCTTAAAAATATATATTTGGGGTCAAGGCACCCCTTTTATGTTTGAAAATCATTTACTACCATCGTTTTCCTTTCGAGCAACATTTATGCTCCTATAACCCATTACCCGGGCTTATTATTTTGTAATTCACGCTCTCATTATGGTATGCGTTGAGACTTCCTTTGACTTGTTTAGGCATTCGCATAAAAGAGTAAATTACAAGTTTTGTCCTTTATGTTTGTATCAAATTGCAGGCGCTGTCCTTTGCCTTTAAAATTGATGAGTTTTGTACTTTATGTTACAAAATCTTGCACGTTACGTCCTTTAGTCCTAACCTAGTTAAATTTTTCTGTTAAATCAGTTCATGTGCAAGACACATGAGGGTATAATTGTCTCATTACTCTATTATTTAAAAATTATATAACTTAAAAGAAAAAAATATTATATATTAACCCTCTCTCTCTCTCTGTCTAAAAACCCTCTCTCTCTATGCACCAATTCCACCCACCTCCTTCCTCCAACCACCACCAACCAACATCACCACCATATATTCATACGAAATACTTTGCAAAACATCAAATCCCCAATTTAGTCTCCCACATACAAATAACTACTAAATCAATAAACTTAAAAACTTAATTATTCTCTCTCATTCTCTAACTACACATCTGGTTGCTCAGATCCGATGGTGGTTGTCACAGGCGGCGGAGATAGCGGCGGAGATGGAGGCCCGAATTTTAGTTATCATCAACAACAAGAATGTTTCAGACGACATAGACGGCGGCCCGGATCTATAGTTATCACGGCGGTGGTGGTTGTCACAGGCGACGACGGGCCAGATCTATAGTTATCCTGCAGTGGTGGTTGTCACAGTGCATGTGTGGATGGGGGAAGTGGGTGTGTGATTAAGAATGTTTCAGAGAACAGAGATAGTGGCCCATATCTTTAGTTATCCCGGTGGTGCGGTGTTGGTGTTTGTCATAGGCGCCGGAGACGGTCACAAGGGGTGGTGGTGGCCAACGTGTTGATTTTGGCTAATTACGGTTATTGGTGTTGATTTTGCAACGATTATTGGTGTTGATTTAGTGATTGTGATAGTTATGGAGGTATTGGTTTGGGGTGAAGGTGGGGGCAGTGATGGTGATTGATGAGAGAGAGATAACTTTAGAGAGAGGTTAAGAAAGAGAGAGAGGGGTGTGTTTAAATAAAGGAGTATAATTCTTTTGTTTTATTTATTAATTCTTTTTAAATAAACGAGTATAAAGACTAAAATACCCTTGTGTCACCTAAGTTAACAGAAAATTTTTAACTAGATTAGTGCTAAAGGACGTAACGTGCAAGATTTTGTAACATAAAGTACAAAACTCATCAATTTTAAAGGCAAAGGACAGCGCCTGCAATTTGATACAAACATAAAGGACAAAACTTGTAATTTACTCCGCATAAAATCCTCCACCCGTTCAACCTTACAAAGTTGAACATATTTATTCCGAATTCTTTTTGCGAATTCATCATCTATTAGTCATAACTCATTTTCCGAGTCTTTTGACTTTTAATCCGCGTTCCCGTTTCACGATTCGCGCATATGTTTGAAATCATACCCATTAACCGGGTATTTTACCGAAGTCATTATTAATGCAACCATTCCGGTATGCATTAAGACTTCGTTTTGACCTATTTGGTTGTCTTAGCGAAATCCTTCGCTTTCATTCAACCAAGCCTTTATTATTTATTTGACTCATTTGACTTGTTCGTGTGAAATCCTTAACTTATGAACAATCAAGCTTTTATTCTTTATTTGACCCGTTTGGGCTCCTTTTTAATTCATCCCATGTGCCTCGTCTTTACTACATCGTACGTCAATGCGCTCATTATAAGAAGTTCATGGTATCATGTGTTTACTACTTACTTGGCCAGAGTAAGCGATCAACGCATGGTACGCATGACTTTATTATAACTATCACATTACTTCCCATGTAAGTAAATTCTTGATTCATGTCATGTTTCTGATTTTTATTTGGTAAAACCTTGTTTAGTTGTTATTTAACAATTAGTAGCTTTACCCTTTTCCTTTCAAAACATATAGAACGTTTTCCTTATTTTATATTATGCAGTCACATTCGTTGATGTGACCGTTACTTTTTCTCAATAGGATTCATTTCCAGAATATCTACTTGGATGGTCACTCTCATCCAAGTTTTTATATGACAGTTATTCACGATTGTGAATAATACGTATTTCTACTAGATTTCTCTTGGAAACGTCATCCTGGATAGGTACCCTATCTAGGTTTCCCAAGTTTCATATTCTGTATGCAACTTTCATTCACTATGTATTTGTTGCATATTACTGTTTGTACTATAAATTTAAGACGTGTACTTGGTAGATACTCGCCCTGATAAACATTCCTTGTCGTTCGATCTCTATTCAAGATCATCACTTGATTTATGTCTTTGGTGAGTATGGTTTACTTGTCATGCTTCAGACCATTTCTTCATCATATCGATAGGTCCTTAGACTCCCGTCATCTTCAGATGCGAGGGTCCTTCAACTAAAACGTTTACAAAAGATTAATAACGTTGACATTAACAAGCGCCCATACTATAATACAAGGCTTTCTACGATACGTGTTAGCACACGTAATTTGTTAACTATATCGGTCTTTTGTCAGTTTAATTGGGGTAACATGTGTTTACACGATAACCCTATTTGTTGTTTACAACACTTTAACATGCTAGACCGTTAATATACATAATAACTTACCTGATGTCTTGATCAAGTCTCGAACCGAACACATTTGATCATTAACCTTGAGCTCTGATTACCAAGTTATAAATTGAAATTCCATATTCTTTTCGCGTATAAATGTGTATATACAAATGCACATCCATTTAAAATTTCGAGTTTCATAAAACTTCTAAAAATTTAAAACATTTCAACATAATATCATTGTTTAATTTCGTAACGACTAAACGTAATGCGGAAGCTTAAATTTGATCGTGTCCGGTTCTTTATTGAGCTTGATCGTCATCCGGTACTTCAAGATATACCTACATTTCATAAATCATGAAATGTGTTAGTCATATGAAGTTGATAACATACCCAAGTGAGTTCGTATGTCAAAACAAATAAAATAAACAAGTTTCGCCAGTTCTGGAGCCTGTCGCGGGCCGCGACAGACTTACACTCAGGTCTCGCGGGTCGCGAGAGCCCGTGGCGGGGCACGACAACCCCTTTTTCACAGAAAGTTATTAGCTGGGAGCTGCATCCATGTCATAACACACACAACCCATTTCATGGCAACTATGAACACATACTCAAACTCATAATTGTTCAAGTATCTTCCTATCACTACCATCCATGTTAGTTTTAAACATAAGTGTCACACCCCAACCAATGGCGGAAACATCGGGGTGCGGCACTAAGCGTTCAGATTGCTCACGAGTTTCCATAACAGTAATAGTTTCAATATAGATTAGTTTAATTTCATGATAACATAGTCTAAAACATTAAACACAACCAGAAGTCTCAATTACATCATCAAAACATTGTTCCAGTTTCTAGATTAAACTAGGCGAGTTTCTAAGCATCGATCCTAGCTTGATTTCCATGACAACAGCATCCTATCAGCCTGCAACATGTATTAAAATAGAGTCAATACAATAATGTACTGGCGAGTATACAAGTTTAAGTATATAGCATAATAGATTTAAAAGACTCATATCCGTCATGTACACGATAAAATGGTTTCAGCCATGCTAGTGTTCGCAGTCCAAGTGATAGCCCAAGTGTCCCGATGCTTTAACCATTTTCCCAAGAATCAAGGAAAGCAAGTAGAATCCTCCTAACAATACCCCCGAGAATAATGGGGAGGTGCATCTTCCTATAGCGCTACTATTGTTAAGGCGGAACTACACACAGGGATTAAACGTTCACATAGCATAAAGAATCAAGAATCACAAGTATCAAGTTTCACATTCACAGAGGATAGAGTTTAGATTCAAAATGTATCAAGTTTCAAGTTTCATAGAATACATGTTGCATCCCAAAGTTTTAATACAAAAAGGGATCGAGTATACTCACAGTGATTGCTTAACAGTAAGACTGTTATTGGATCAAAGGGAGCTCTTAGGATTAGCCTGACTAGAGTACAATAGATAAGCATCGGACGGAGTAACGAATCATGTAAAGTGACGGATCAGTCACCTGATCGGATGGCCATCCGATCGGATGGTCATCCGGTCGGATGACTTATGTGAGTTGGACGGACTGCCATCCGATCGGATGGTCATCCGCACGGATGGCCATTCGATCGAATGGTCATTCGATCTAAGGTGAGTTTCCAACATGATTAACTTTTATACCAAGTGTTCAAACCAAGTCATTCGATCGGATGGTCATCCGATCGGATGGTCGTTCGGTCGGATGACCCTTCGTGTGCAAGTTTCAAAGTTCCAAGTTTCTGATTCAAAAATAGTTTCAAGTATTAGAGGTTGTAAGAACCATGACACTTCGATCGGACGGCAGTCCGATCAGATTGCCATTCGATTGAGATGACTTCGTACCTTTTGCAACCTTGTAAACACATCAAGGCTCAGCCTGTCTGATCGGATGGGAATCACCCCGTTCGACCAGGTGTCTGTTCTTGACGGTGTTCATGTCGGAATCCGTAATCCGGTCATCTTCTCCGGTGATGATCCATTTCCAAGCCGACTCCAGACTAATCATCAAGTCTACAGCCCGTTTGGATCTGGATTCCACTGTTTTAAGTAAAAGTTTAAGAAAAGATGAAGGAAACATGAGTTTTAGCTAAAAAGTCTAGATTTAGTAAACATTCGGTGTAAAACACATGAAATTCCTTAGATCTAAGCTAGATCTTGACTGGAATGACATCACACAACGGTTTGTACAACCTGCCATGATGACGTCATCCTCAAGAGCTCAAATCTTAGAGATTTCACAGTGAAAAGTGCGATTCCAAAGAAGAATCATGTAGAGAATTGTGTAAAGATCGAAGATGTACAAGAATCAAGTGTAAAACATACCGATATCACCGGGAAAATGGAAGAAAAGTGCTTGAAACTGAGAGGGCATGCGTCTGGGTCGAAGGAGGCTGTCACATCAGTGATGAATGATGTGACAGGTCCTATTTATGGTGCAAGTGAGGAGTTAAGGTGGTGTGGCAACAGATCAGATGGTTGTTCGATCGAATGGCCCTCCAATCGGATTGCAATTCGGTCAATCCAATCCTTTCCACTTTCCCGTCTTTGGTTTGTTTTGCGAGTTGGATTAAGCGTTGCGTTGCGTATTATTGGGTAATAGTATCACATAACAAGATTATATCATTAACATAAAGTTTCCAAGTTTCCACCAATGATAAGTCTCCAGTCTATCGTTCAACCAAGTCTCAAGTTTCACGAGTCTCAAGAGTCAAGCACAAAGTATCAAGTACCAAGAGTCAAGAATCTAGTTTCCAAGTATCAAGAATCAAGTTTCTAGAATTAAGAATCAAGCATCATGGTATTAAGAATCAGTGTCTAGATTTAAGCATCAAGAATCTAGTATTAAGAATCAAGTTTCAAGAATCTAGCTTCATAGAATTAAGTATCAAGTATTCAAGTATCATAGCTTAAAGATTCACAAGGTGTCATAAGTGTCAAGATTACATAGTATATGTCACACCCTGGCTTTGCGGAAGCGTGGTTAATTTGGTGTGACTTCTTAATACCATAGCTTAATCATAACAAAGCTATATGAAATAAAATCATGCAAGATCATCCATTTAATTAAGTTTTAAAAACCAAATACAACAACATTGTTTTAACGGAAACACATCCTAAAAACATTGTTCAACAAACATAACATAAACACAGTTTAAGGACTGTGACTTGTCCAGGAAAGAGTCACATCCCTAAACCCGGATGACCTCGAAAATAGTGCAGCGAGAAAACGCGTCATACCGCGCCAGATCCTTTAATTCCCTGAAATTCATGTAAGTTGAAAAATCAACAATAATGTTGAGCGAGTTCATGCGTAAGTGAGTAAATAAACCTTTGTATGTATAAAAATCCTGGTATGTAGCAAATAAGGAAAAGAGATCACCAATGGTTTGCAAGGCCATTGATATGTGTGAAATGCAAGTAGGAAGGCTCAAACCTAGCAGATTTATGCGTTGGGTACAAAGTCACCCCGAGGTCCGTTATGCTGGGCCTGGGGCTGGGCTCGCTACACCCAGATAGATCTACCGCTCCTGCCCCTCGGTCCTATCCTGAGGATTAATGACCTCAAGTTTCCGCCTACCCATTCACATGATCTAAGTAATAACCCTCCTTACGCTAGCCATACCATGTAAGAAATATTCGTAATCATAGTAACATGTATTTCACCCCCGCAGTTTAGAAAACTGAAAACAGTTAAGAGGAAAGGGGGACATGAACTCACAGTGGTGCGTCTCTACCAAGTATGTCTCCAAGTCAAGCAGCTGTGCAACGACCTACATGTTCTAACTCTATTAGATGGAGGGCTGTGCCTTAACTTTATGGTTTAAGTTTTGGGAAATAGTTAGACAACTATTTCGTGTTTACATTCTGTGCATACTTGGTAATTATTTTCCTTCCCAAGGATGGGGGATTTAATACATGTGTGTTCGAAATATATTATTAAGTCTCACTTAAAATATATCTTATTTCTAACTTCAAAACATAATATTTTTCTCAAAAATATTATATTTTTATTTCACATAATTTTCCCAAAATAATACTTTAACAAAAATACGCGTTCATAAATATTTCCTTAACATGCGTAAGTTACGTTTTAACGATCGAGTGGTAATAATAATTACCGGTGTAACTTATGTATTTATCGTAGAGGCGTTCGTATTATTTTGGATTCGTTATCATTTAATAATATTATTTTTACCCTAAAAATAATATTTATACACTTCACAAAATAATTGACAAGTGACGTTGTGGAAAATATATTTACTAAATATATATTTATCACGTTTTATTTTCTGAAATCCCACCTCCGATATTTTGTAAATAAAGTCGTGGCGAAATCTTATATTTTGAAAACATACCGAAAAGTATTTCTAACACTTATAGTGAAAATATTTCTAAGTGTTAGGTTTTTGGAAAAATTTCGCCAGAGTTTCCTCTGTAACTGGAGGTGGCCACGCTTTCAAGCGTATCATTTCCTTTTATAAATCAAATCAACCATTTTCTTACTCAATCAAAACAATGTTCAACGCATCAAACTAGTCAATAAATATATAAATCGCAAAAATCACATGAACTTGTAGTTTTCTAAAATTATGAAGTAAATCCCATTACTTTTAGCGGATCTTTATATAAATTAGTCCGGTTTCGTAAAAACCCTGTTTTTATAGAAATTCCGTCTTTACAACTTCTCGTCATCTTTTACAAAAATAGTTATTTTGTCGAAACTTTGTGCTACACAAGTGTTTACACACTTGTGTGTTCTAAAAATCATTCTTGTTAGTGTAAGATCCGTTCTTAGAAAACATGATTTCTTCGATACTTAGTTCTTTGAAAATACCACTTGTAGATCCGTAGATCTACTAGTTTTACACAAGTTTATGATTCGTGTGTAGAAAACATGATTTCTTCGATACTTAGTTCTTTTACACAAGTTTATGATTCGTGTGTGGTAGAGTTTCATCCTTTAACCCTTGTTACTTCCAAAACAACCTTATGTCATGATCCATGATCATGACCAACCCGGGTTAAATGATGATCCGAGCTGCCGCAACATAGATCGGGTCCAAAAAAAACACATAAATCAATTACTACAAGATTTACACAACATATAAGCTTTTAACCATCTTTACTTGCATTTTTAGTAAACTTTAATGTATCAACTTGTAAGATTACGAGTTTTAACCGTTACATATCATTTTAACCACTTGAAAATAGTTCGAGAAGGTGATTTAAGCAACTTACTACTAGCTCCGAGGCTAGGGAAGAATCTAGACACAAAAAGAGTGGATAAAAGCAAGAGAGTGAGGTCCTTTAAGCTCCGAGTGCACCAAGCCTTCTTATATGTGATCCTTGATACTTGTATGGACTTGGAATGTGAAGATCAAAATCGAAAATATGATGGATGGATATAGGGGATCTCGGCTGAAGCCTTTGAGAGAGAGAGGGAGTGTTTGAGAGTTGAGTTGTGAATGTTATGATCATATGTGCAATTCTATGTTTTTATAGACAATTAACAAGTGCTTTATCCACAAGTCCTTATGTCTCCTTGATATTAAACATTAGGGATTATTATAATCAAGATGGTACAAGTTATGGTCACAATGTGACCGAAATCTGCCAAGGGGGGGGGGTTCTTGGTTGGATTTCAAGTGTTAGTTAGATAATAGTTAGGTTAGATTAGTTAAGTTAGGGATTAACTCGGTTAGTTGTGCGCTGTGCTTTATGGCGGGTGTTAGGGCATTCAGGGCCCCCAACTGGCTCAGAAAAAGACAAATAATGTTAATGACAATATTTTCATGTTCCGGGTATAGTCCGGTTGTTCGGTTGGATAGTAATCCGTTAAAGCGCTTAACAAAGCTTTAGGGTGTCGTTAATACCATTTTAGTGACACAACTTATTCCCGACACTTTGGAAAGTGCCTAGTAACATTTTTTTTCTCATGTTTTGGCACTTTATTAGTTAGCTAAAAGCTGAATTGTTTATTAAAGTGCTGAGTTTTGTGCATAGTGTACGTTTTAGGCACATCCAGTCATTGTAACTTATTCCTAGAGACGCAGTTCTACAACCCTTGTATCCCTACACTCACCACTAGTGTAGTAAAATATTTCTAGCTCATACAGGCCTTAGAGGCAGTGTCTGCCTGATGCTGGCTTTATCAGCATGTTCAATAGGTTATCCGTTTATGGTGCTACTGTGCTTTTGTGCATCATGTTTGTCACTAAGGTTCAGTATGTAAATAATGTAGTGACGGTATGTAAAGTATGATGCAGGAATATGCATGTATCAGCATTCAAGTAGCAGTTTGTTCACAAGTTCAAGTAAGCACAGTAATCAAGCAGTAATTAATTATTAATTAAGTCGTACGGATACCTGGTTTAGTGAGGGTTGTCACAGTATAGGGGCCAATATTGCCAAAGGCCAAAAATTTAGGGACGCAGGGCGTTACAATAAATTTATTATAAACTTAATCATATTACCAAAACCCACTTGATAATCTACTTGTTAATCACTTATAAGAAATCTTACATCAAATATTTCACAATTTCTTTATGTCTAATGAAATCAAGCATACGCATACACTTACTTTATTCTTTGGTTCATAATCTAACAACCTAATTGCAAGCATTCTACTTGTCTCATATCATGACTTTCACCAATCTAGGTTTTTGAACATACCTTATGATCCCCTCATTTAGGTGATCATTTATATGCGCTCATGCATTGATTTGGGGCTAGAATTGACCTTTAATTTTTGGTGATTTTAGATAAACAAGAGCCGCTCCCTTTTTCTTCCTCCTGGACATCGACCAGAACACACACTAGTGTGTGTTCTTTTTAGCTTTTTGCCACTTTTTAATCCCTTACTTCCAATTGTCTAGAATTAGCCCTTTAGGTTTAGTTTTTATTTAAAAACCCCCCATATAATACTTCTAACAATTACCCAATTCTCATAACTAGGTTTCAATGTTCCTAGTTAAATCACCAAATATGGGTTGTTACAACCCGATTCAACTTAAGTCCCGTTCACTCGATCCTTAGTATATTGTTTCTTATAAAGCACTTATTTACTTTTTATTTAACATTAGGTTTGTTTATTTAAACCTCAATGCTTTACGGGTTAACTTTTACCACTAACGGTACTTTACTCGCTCACCCCCAATTTACTTGGCTTAATTTCCAAGTTCATTTTTGGGGTGTTACATATGCATGTAGATATGGTTTTTTGTTGGATTGTTCATAACTATGAAGAATGAATACAAGCAATAATGTTAGGATGATTAGATCAAGATGATGTTATGGATTATATGAAATGAAATAAATGTATGTTTGATGCATTGAAGTGCTTAGATGATGATGATGACGATAATATGATAATCATGCATTAGGTGCTTGTACATAAGTATAGATGATGATTAATGATCATATGATGGTGAACTTGAAATGATATGATAAAAGTGAGTTAAAACATAATATAAGCATGCTAAAATGATGCTAAATAATGTGTTATGATGATATGAAGTTGTGTCATAAGTTTGATAGCTTTGCATGTTATACACGAAGCTTAAATAGTGGTAAAATGGGTGAACTTGCATGATTTATGTGACTTACATGAAATCTACACTAACATGGATATAGTAACACTTTATTTAGTAAATAAAATGTGTTATGTTAAACTATGAAGTCGTGACGATTTGGGACGATTATAGTAAAGTTCGGTACAAGACTAAACGTTAAAATACACATATTTCAACGTACGCGAAGACGGGTTGTTCAAGGGTGAACTTTGCATGTTGGGATATGATATCTGGATATGATTATATATAATGTTGAATGATAAGTGTTAACATTATAGTAGGAGGTAGGACTATGCATGTGCGCTTGTACGGTTAAAACGGTAATTTCGTTAAAAGTCACATTAATATGCAACTTATATATTCGTGACCGGTAGCTCCGTGTGAAGTTAAACGACGAATTGATATGCAGTGATTGTTTAGTGTTGATTATACCCTTATTGTGTGTGTATATATATATATATAGCTCGTAGGCCTTGCAAACCTATGAATCTAAAAAGTTGATGCTAGAAATTCAATATATAATTAAATCTTGGAAGATGATTTGTTGAAAGGTTTTTATAGAAAACGCTTGCGATCAAAGAACTGACTCTCGGCTTTTTAATAAGGAAATAAATTTGACTTTCTTAATTATATATGGATGTTTTGATAACAAAAAAAAAATTGGTAGTGCATATTATGTATGTCCGTTATTGTGCGAATAGACTAGATAGAGCGTGTGTTGAATATTGTATAGATTAGATATGAACACATGACTTTGGAGAGGACGAGACAATTTCGTACGAATATAACACATTCGTGCGGATGTAACTCATCCGCACGAATGAACTCACCCACACGAAGTTAACACCTTCGCACGGATGTACTAGTCTGCTGCAATGTCACAAGTATATATAGTGTCGTGTGTTCATTAATTGTTAAGTTTTGAAGATCCCAAAGGGGAAATGCTGGAGGAATTTTGTTTCTCCAGCTTGTAAATGATGTATACTCTTTCGGTATGAATGAAATCCTTCTGCTTCTACTCCGTTCTTAACGACTAACGAACACACGACACTATATATACTTGTGACACTAACTTATTTCTGATGGATTTCTCACATCAAACTTAGGTTTAGATATCACCGTGACGTAATCGATCGATCCATAACCCGGTTTCGTTAAACAAATTGTTTACAATTTGAATAAGTGAACTCACCAGCCTTTTGTTTTGACACTTGATTTTTACGTGTTCTTCAGGTACATGAGTTCAGTTTCGGGATTTTGGCATAACTGGTGGTTGTTGATGCATGTCATGTTAAATAATGTTTTAGACAAGTTTTAAAACTATTTTGGGACCATGTGTACTAAGATCCATAAGGATCAGACAACTATGTCATGATTGTTGTCACACCCTCAAAATCCACACGCGGAGTATCACCGCGAGGCGTGTGACGACCAGGATCTTAGCCACTAATTATTTTGAACGGATTAGGTTGTGTTTATAAGCATTTGCATAATTAGTGACCTAATTTAAATTTTTCAAAACGTAGTTTTAGGTTCACAGGGGAAAGGGGAAGAAAACGCATTGAAGTTGAAAACCACAAGTTTGTTATCATTTTTACTTACGAACCACGCACTCCATCCGATTGCAACGTCCGTCCAGAGTTGTATCGAGCAACCTGCAAAGCATGCACTAGAGTGTCAACATAACGTTGGCGAGTTCACGTGTTTACAGTTTTCCAGTTTTAATTCCAAAAAGTTGTTTCAACAGTTAATTTACTCATTTATACATGCCATGGGGAGCTACCCTATAAGTAAGCCACTAAATTGTTTTTACAATACCGAATACTACTTAACCGTACCTTTCCGCAGTGCCCCATTTGCCAATGTTCTATCATCATTGACGGTTTGCCAGAGTCTATTAGTTCACTCCCGTTCCCAGTAACAAGGGTCGGTGTGAGGCTGGTTAGACCTAAATAGCGCTATCAACTAATAACCCGTTCTCCAGGCCCCAGCGACTAATCGGTATTAAGAAGTGAGGACTTGAGTGATAGAGTTTCGTTTAGTTTCGCTTGTTGCATCCAGTATAAATAGTAATTAATTAAGGGTCCCGCATAAGGGGAGAAAATAGGTTTGTATCCCTCACAGGGGATAGTGTTGTTACCCGTATCCCACACAAGGAGATAGAAATACCGCATCCCACACAAGGAGATAGTAAGCAATTCCAAACCAGGAAAAGTTGTTTTGTTCCGTTTCCCAACCACCGGGAACGCATGCTTTAAGTAAAAAGTAGTGAACTCACCTTTGCTTTGCTCGGTTGACAATTTACTCGTGTTACGTTGGTCAACCTTACCCTGTTATGGTTATTAATATTCGTTAGGTTAGATTGCAAGTAATGTCACGCATAATCCTACACGTATCTAACACATAGCACGCAATTCATACTAGCATATACGTTATTGGGCCTATACTAGCATATAAACAGTTAAACATTAACAGTCGCACACAGTCCCAAAACATCAGTTTGTGCGGCCCAATAAATAAGCAAGGAAGCCCAGTCGAAGTCGGGTGGTCTCGACTCGAGTCCAAGAGTTCTCAAGTCGCAACCATGAAGTTCCGAGTCGCAACCACACGGTCTCGAGTTGTGCATGACTGAGTCCCAACCTTAGAGGTCTCGAGTCATGTCTCGAGTCGAGATCTGGAGATCTCGAGTCGTAACCAAGCTGGTCTCGACTCCTTGAGCGTGTTATCTGGTTTCGAGTTTTCCATCAATGGTCTCGAGTCGCAACCATGAGGTCTCGACTCGCAACTTATGCAGATGCTTCTAGAATCCTTATCCAGATCAGTACTATCCAATAAATTTTCATTAACATGTATTGTCCAATCAAATTTCGTTAACATGTTTTCAATACCGTACACTCCTGGAATCAGATCAAAACACAACAATTTCAAACATTCATAGCACCTTCAAACAGTTCATTATGTTCTTCATTTTATTTATTCACATCAGTCCAATCCAATCTAACCTAAATAATTCTAACATTGTTTTATCAACATAATACCCTCATCTATTTCACCTATGAGAACTCCTACGATCATCATCATCCACAGCAACATGTGCACCATCTAACGGGGTTTAATGTTTCGATAACATGTTACAAAGACTTCCTATTTTATATATCTACATCAAATTTCAATATCACCTTTTAGTTACTTTCATCAGATTTCAATGACCCCACAATTCCCTAAACCTCTTAACTTATTGTTCTTGTGATCATTAACATAATATCATGAACAGAACAGTCATCATTTAACATTACAAAACATATTAAAGCTTTTTCTATCATCTCAGTAGGTCAAGGTTTAGGATAGGTTAACCAATCCGTGACCTTATCATTATTCAAACACACATCTCATAAAGAAAATCCTATTTTACTCATAAAACAGTTACAATCACATTAATTCAATTAGCAAACAACAAACACGCATATAAATCACGAACCACTAGATTACAAGACAAGCACTTACCAAAATGTACTGACCGAGAGACCATCGAGACAAAATGTCTGGATCGGAGCTCCGGCGGTCCGCCGCGGCCGTCGCCGGTGAGTTCTCCGCTGCCACCATCCGAAGCACCGCTCGATACTCCTGTCGTCATCCATCCATCGGACATCCCCAGTTTCATCATCATCAACATCAATTCAGAAAGAACAATTAAAAGAAGCAGATGAAAGGTCCAAGGTTTACCGGTGAAGCTCGTCGGAATGACCAGATCCGTCTGCACCTCCACTGCCACTACTGCGAGCGGCGACGCAGCTCCAGCTCCGACGTGACTGGCCGGTTTTACTCGCCGGTTAAAAAGGAACGAAAGGGTGGGACGTCTCGTCAATGCGCCGGTAAACGGAGGGAGATCGTCGGCAGTCAATCGGAGTCGTCGGTCTCTCTCTCTCTCTCTCTCCCTCTCACTCACTTCTGACTCTCTCTCTCTCTCTATCGTGAGGGAACAAGATAAGGGGAGTGGAGTTTTTGCGGGAGCTTGTTCGAATAGAAGGAAGGGGATGGGTTTTGGGTGTGTGCTTGTGCTTGTGCTCGCCGGAGGAGGAGGGCACCGGCCGGAATCTACATCTCCGGTCGCCGGTGAGGTGGGGGAGAAAGGCAGGAGATGTGCAGCTGGTCTAGTATTTAGGGTTGTAAGGTTTTTGTATCCAAAGGGGGTGGGGATTTAGGATGTTTATATAGGCTAGGGTTTAGCTTTAGGTTAGTTGGGTTGGGCCTAGCCCAAGTGCATGAACCCGATCGCACGTCTCTTTTAATTATACTGGCCCGGATATTCTAAAGTATATCCGCGATATGTAATTAAATTTCAAATCGCGTGCGTTGTTATTTTGTAAATACATGTTAATATTAGTAAGAATGATGATAATAATAATAATAATAATAATAATAATAATAATAATAATAATAATAATAATAACATGCTCGTCTCACGACGATCAGGATCAAGGGTTCGAGTTGTCACATTCTCCCCATGTTACAGGAATTTCGTCCTCGAAATTTAAGCAAAAGTCATATACTACGCTCTATATGTATACATAGACTCCATTACCATACGTAGAGATGCAAGCAGTTTCACAAAAGTCCACAGAACGAATCATGCAAGCCACATAGCACATACCATCACATAGCACGTAAAATCGCATAGCGTTAGATTCATAGGGTTTGTACGTATTTCACTTAGTATTGAATTTCACAGAATTAATTATAGCATCCAAGTAACGTACAGGAAGACCCGAAGTGTCACATTATCCCCAAGTTCAGGAAATTTCGTCCCGAAATTTAGCACGCGGCCACTGACAAGCTAGTGTGTTTAAACGTTTTCGTAGGGCGTTACATCACCCCCTGTTGGTTTGAAATTTCTTTCTGAAATTTAGCGGTAGCCTCAGTGCTGGAAGTAATGTTTGTAAACAACTGGGAATACATGCGCATCATCTGGTTTTCCCGTTCCCAGGTAAGCTCTGGGCCACAACGCGAGATCCAACGAACTCGGTCCGTTGGCATATTATACCACGCTTGAGGGTTTTGATTTCTTGATCCTTGACCTCAATCGGTTCCTCAA
This sequence comes from Helianthus annuus, assembly GCF_002127325.2. Lineage (NCBI taxonomy): Eukaryota > Viridiplantae > Streptophyta > Magnoliopsida > Asterales > Asteraceae > Helianthus > Helianthus annuus. The sequence continues at coordinate 51,459,569 of NC_035434.2, read as the reverse complement.
CGGAGTGTAGTTTGTTGCTGAAAAAGGAACAATGAATGTTTCATTTGACAGACACTTCTTTAGACTCAGCACGTGAAAGACATTGTGTGTCACATTCAGCTTTTCAGGCAGGTTTACTCTGTAAGTAACCTTACCGATCCTCTCGGTAATTTCGAATGGTCTGATGTATCGTGGATCAAGCTTGCCCCGTTTACCAAAACGAACCGCACCCTTCTAGGGTGAGACTTTAAGTAGAACCCGGTCCTCGACTAGGAATTCTAGAGGTTTCCTACGCTTATCAGCGTAGCTTTTCCGACAGTCATGAGCTGCCGCCCTGCGTTGTCTGATCTAGGCAATCTTATCCGTTGTATCAAGTGCAAGTTCTGGACCGGTAATTTGGCTTCCGCCCAACACAGAGGTGACTGGCATCCGCGTCCGTGCAATGCCTCAAATGGTGCTGCCTGAATGCTAGTGTGGTAGCAGTTGTTGGAAGAGAATTCTACAAAAGGGGAAGTGTCACACGTTTCCATGGTTGATAACACATGTTCTTAGCATGCCTTTGAGTGCTTGGATGGTGCGTTTGGCCCGACCATCAGTTTGCGGGCGATAAACGGTGCTCATGCCTAACGGTGAGCCAAAAGTCTTTGTGCACAGCCTGCGACGAATCGGATGCAAAATGTGCGTTTCGATCAACAGTGATAGAAGTCGGCATTCCGTGCCCAGCATCTACTTCCATCAAGTAGACGGTTGCAAGTTCGAGAACTTGTCAGATTCTTTGGTCGCGTGCCGTTACTAGCAGACATTTCATCAATGCCTTGGACAGGATAGAATAGGATAGAAGCACCTCATAGATTATCTTCTAATTATTGGAGTTGCGGATTATTGAGCATCTTCCTAATGTCAGCTAATACTCTTTCGGGTCTAGATCGTGAGGGGTTGCGTATGTGATCGAGAAAAGCGGGCTTTGCGACCATAAAAGTTGCGTGCTGAAACTTAACGCAGGCGGTATGAGTCGTGAAGTACCAGGGTAGAGCGGAGGAGTCGTTTGGACCACCTCGAGTTTTCGGAGTAGGTTCAGATGTCGTCAAAAGAAACAAGCGTTGAATTTTTAAAGGATGGAATGATTTCGAGTGTCGTAACTAGGTGTTGATCATATCGAGTTCGAAGGACAGTGCTTGCGATACCCGTTACCCCCGGGGTATCCTTGGCTCGTTGATCCAACGAGTAACATTCATAGGAAGCAATTCCTCCAAACGGAGATTTGTGAAGAGTAGAGTAGGATAAGGATCATGGAACCCGTGTAACATAACACGAGTAGCGAGATAATGTAAGAAGGGTAGTCAAAATTGGTGCGTCCAACTTGAGACAGAACACAAAAGGCTTTGAGGTCCGCAATAAGGATTTACCTGGTGTCGATAAGGTAGTTGGTCATACACAAGCTGTGGACGGTTTAGAATAAAGAACGTCGCTTGTCGATACGGGATGTTATGTCGATAGGGTTAGCACAATAAGAAGAAGCTAGAGAGTAATGGTCGTCGTGCGGGTCTGTAGGTTTTTAGGGTTTACTGAGACGTCTGGCAGAATGTGATTTCTCAGATTGGTAGGAAATCAAGTTCGAGTGGATTAGTCTAAGTCGTGCAAATGAGTTTGAAGTAGCGCTTGCGTCGTCGGGGGGGAGATGTAAAACTGCGGAAACTGACTCTCGAAAAAGCAAGATTGAGGTAGACGTTGCCAAATTTCATGGTTTATGAAGTTTGTCGACTAAAGGTCGATCTTGCTGAATTCATTAACCTAGAGAGAAATCTGGTCAAGGTTCCCGTACGAAGAAACGTGGATATCGTGATAAAGAAACAGTAGAAGCGGGGATACCATCTTGAGCAGTGAACGAGGATTCGTATGAAAGCTAGCGAAAGGATTCACGAAATCAGAAAGGTCGTCTAAGAATAACGGATCTGGCAAACGAAGGATAAGGTAAGCATCTAGGTCACCGTACGCTTTGGTAGGTTGACTGGCTCGTGTCTTCGCCTTGCCACGCTTTAAAATACGCTGGTTTGTAAGAAATATATCACTTTGCTGGGTTTTGGGGCGTGCTAAGGTATAAGGTTGAACTTGAATAAGGATTAACCATGTAACGAGGAATTAAGGAAAATAACTTTGTGGTCGATGGAAATGTGATACGATTACTGGCACTGCAATAAGAAGCATACATCGCGCATGCTTTTCGTGTTGGAGACGTGCAGACAGAAACCCGAAAGGTGTAGACTTACTACAATGCCTCAAGAATCCAGGTGATCAGTCGGGTGAGGGAACAAGTCTCGCCGCTTAAATCGGGAAAAGAAATATACGAGTAAAAAGAATGCGAATGGCGCTGTCGCGTCTTCTAATATCCCATGATATAGGAGTGGCTCCCCTTCGTTGATTCGTTCTCGTAACTTCTCTATGTGCTTCGTAACAGGCCTTTCTTTGGCAGATCTATCGAGTGGGCATCCCTCGCATCGATTTGCAGTCCAGGGATGATATCAGGAAATACGTGGACGAGGGCTTGGAATAACTGGTTCCTTGCCCTTAGTGTATCGTGGTTTCAAACCGGGTTTAGGAGGACTCGCTCCTGTTTAACACGTAACATGCTAGCCTAGCCTTCGTATGATCCACTTGTTAATTATTACTAAATATACACATACGTACTAACATATATATGCTACTTATACACATACACACAGGCGGGTTTACACACATAAGTTATGCACAAGAAAATGCTGATAGCCTACCATTACCAGGTGAGCATCTGAGGTTGACGAACCTTGCAATCCGGAGTGTGGTGTTGTGGTTTCCACTAAAGAACGGTTATAGTCTGGTTTTCATATATAAAAATATTTTATTTCCCAAACCAAAAATATTTTATATTTAAAACCTAGTTCACTATAACCAATGGCTCTGATACCAATCTGTCACACCCTCAAAATCCACACGCGGAGTATCACCGCGAGGCGTGTGACGACCAGGATCTTAGCCACTAATTATTTTGAACGGATTAGGTTGTGTTTATAAGCATTAGCATAATTAGTGACCTAATTTAAATTTTTCAAAATGTAGTTTTAAGTTCACAGCGGAAAGGGGAAGAAAATGCATTGATGTTGAAAACCACAAGTTTGTTATCATGTTACTTATGAACCATGCACTCCATCCGATTGCAACGTCCGTCCAGAGTTGTATCGAGCAACCTGCAAAGCATGCACTAGAGTGTCAACATAACGTTGGCGAGTTCACGTGTTTACAGTTTTCCAGTTTTAATTCCAAAAACTTGTTTCAACAGTTAATTTACTCATTTATACATGCCATGGGGAGCTACCCTATAAGTAAGCCACTAAACTGTTTTTACAATACCGAATACTACTTAACCGTACGTTTCCGCAGTGCCCCGTTTGCCAATGTTCTATCATCATTGACGGTTTGCCAGAGTCTATTAGTTCACTCCCGTTCCCAGTAACAAGGGTCGGTGTGAGGCTGGTATGACCTAAATAGCGCTATCAACTAATAACCCGTTCTCCAGGCCCTGGCGACTAATCGGTATTAAGAAGTGAGGACTTGAGTGATAGAGTTTCGTTTAGTTTCGCTTGTTGCATCCAGTATAAATAGTAATTAATTAAGGGTCCCGCATAAGGGGAGAAAATAGGTTTGTATCCCTCACAGGGGATAGTGTTGTTACCCGTATCCCACACAAGGAGATAGAAATACCGCATCCCACACAAGGAGATAGTAAGCAATTCCAAACCAGGAAAAGTTGTTTTGTTCCGTTTCCCAACCACCGGGAACGCATGCTTTAAGTAAAAAGTAGTGAACTCACCTTTGCTTTGCTCGGTTGACAATTTACTCATGTTACATTGGTCAACCTTACCCTATTATGGTTATTAATATTCGTTAGGTTGGAATGCAAGTAATGTCACGCATAATCCTACACGTATCTAACACATAGCACGCAATTCATACTAGCATATACGTTATTGGGCCTATACTAGCATATAAACAGTTAAACATTAACAGTCGCACACAGTCCCAGAACATCAGTTTGTGCGGCCCAATAAATAAGCAAGGAAGCCCAGTCGAAGTCGGGTGGTCTCGACTCGAGACCAAGAGTTCTCAAGTCGCAACCACACGGTCTCAAGTTGTGCATGACTGAGTCCCAACCTTAGAGGTCTCGAGTCATGTCTCGAGTCGAGATCTGGAGAACTCGAGTCGTAACCAAGCTGGTCTCGACTCCTTGAGTGTGTTATCTGGTTTCGAGTTTTCCATCAATGGTCTCGAGTCGCAACCATGAGGTCTCGACTCGCAACTTATGCAGATGCTTCTAGAATCCTTATCCAGATCAGTACTATCCAATAAATTTTCATTAACATGTACTGTCCAATCAAATTTCGTTAACATGTTTTCAATACCGTACACTCCTGGAATCAGATCAAAACACAACAATTTCAAACATTCATAGCACCTTCAAACAGTTCATCATGTTCTTCATTTTATTTATTCACATCAGTCCAAACCAATCTAACCTAAATAATTCTAACATTGTTTTATCAACATAATACCCTCATCTATTTCACCTATGAGAACTCCTACGATCATCATCATCGGCATCATCATGTGCACCATCTAACGGGATTTAATGTTTCGATAACATGTTACAAAGACTTCCTATTTTATATATCTACATCAAATTTCAATATCACCTTTTAGTTACTTTCATCAGATTTCAATGACCCCACAATTCCCTAAACCTCTTAACTTATTGTTCTTGTGATCACTAACATAATATCATGAACAGAACAGTCATCATTTAACATTACAAAACATATTAAAGCTTTTTCTATCATCTCAGCAAGTCAAGGTTTAGGATAGGTTAACCAATCTGTGACCTTATCATTATTCAAACACACATCTCATAAAGAAAATCCTATTTTACTCATAAAACAGTTACAATCACATTAATTCAATTAGCAAACAACAAACACGCATATAAATCACGAACCACTAGATTACAAGACAAGCACTGACCAAAATGTACTGACCGAGAGACCATCGAGACAAAATGTCTGGATCGGAGCTCCGGCGGTCCGCCGCGGCCGTCGCCGGTGAGTTCTCTGCTGCCACCATCCGAAGCACCGCTCGATACTCCCGTCGTCATCCATCCATCCATCGGACATCCCCAGTTTCATCATCATCAACATCAATTCAGAAAGAACAATTAAAAGAAGCAGATAAAAGGTCCAAGGTTTACCGGTGAAGCTCGTCGGAATGAACAGATCCGTCTGCACCTCCACTGCCACTACTGCGAGCGGCGACGCAGCTCCAGCTCCGACGTGACTGGCCGGTTTTACTCACCGGTTAAACAGGAACGAAAGGGTGGGACGTCTCGTCAAAGCACCGGTAAACGGAGGGAGATCGTCGGCAGTCAATCGGAGTCATCGGTCTCTCACTCTCTCTCTCTCCCTCTCACTCACTGCTGACTCTCTCTCTCTCTCTATCGTGAGGGAACAAGATAAGGGGGTGGAGTTTTTGCGGGAGCTTGTTCGGATAGAAGGAAGGGGATGGGTTTTGTGTGTGTGCTTGTGCTTGTGCTCGCCGGAGGAGGAGGGCACCGGCCGGAATCTACATCTCCGGTCGCGGTGAGGTGGGGGAGAAAGGCAGGAGATGTGCGGCTGGTCTAGTATTTAGGGTTCTAAGGTTTTTGTATCCAAAGGGGGTGGGGATTTAGGATGTTTATATAGGCTAGGGTTTAGCTTTAGGTTAGTTGGGTTGGGCCTAGCCCAAGTGCATGAACCCGATCGCACGTCTCTTTTAATTATACTGGCCCGGATATTCTAAAGTATATCCGCGATATGTAATTAAATTTCTAATCGCGTGCGTTGTTATTTTGTAAATACATGTTAATATTAGTAAGAATGATGATGATGATGATGATGATAATAATAATAATAATAATAATAATAATAATAATAATAATAATAATAATAATAATAATAATAATAATAATAATAATAATAATTATAATAATATGCTCGTCTCACGACGATCAGGATCAAGGGTTCGGGTTGTCACAATTGTGGGTTGTGTTTAAACTTTAAACTTTATGTTTTAATTTATTTGTATGTCCAAAAATTAATATTGCGTCGTCCACTAAGATACTTATGGGTACCAACCTCCGTCACTGCCACGTTTGTATTTCCACTACGATGTTTTTGGGGTGTGACACACGATATCTTGAACACACTATGTTGAATCCTTTGAATTTTTTCAAGTCCGACCCCATGCATAATTTGTAAAGCATCGGACTGGGGGGACATGTAATGGTATGACCCGACCCGGTCAATTTGGGTCGGTCAAACTGATAAGTTTAAATATAATACAAGTTATTCCAGAATATTCTAATATAAGATATGAATAACATAACTACCAAATCACCGGAATGTTTGGAGAATCCGCATGATCTTCTAGTCATGGGCCCACCCCATGAAAACGGTGATACCCAATAAGGGGGAAACCCTAGATGAACATAACAGTATAAATAGGTGAATGCATTAAGGTAATATTCATTCACCCTCATCGTACTCTTATAATACTTTAAACATTAACCCATACGTATTCTCACGTCGGATGGTGGTTATAGGAATTCCCCCATTCTTGTAACGAGGCCTAACAGTGTTCTCTTTTACGTATTCGGGTTTGGATAATTGACATTAGGAGTATTCATCGAAGAGGCGTTCTTCAGGATCACGTTTCTATAGTAATAATATATATTATATATATTTTTAATACCATGTAATAATACTATTGAAGATTATACGTATTTTTTAATATAATGTAATAATACTAATATGTGTAAATGTGTAATAACAATTTAGCTACGCCAATATTAACGGTTAACAGCCCCGCTACAATTTTCAAAACTGATTAAGTGAAACCGCTGTAACCGATTAGTTATGGTTATGAGTATCTATTAACCGACATCTCGGTTACGGTTTTGAATTAAACCGACCCATACATACCCCTACTAGTTACTTATTTAACAATGAATATCTACTTCATCCAGCTAGGGTTGTAATCGAACCAAACGAACACGAACAAGGCCATGTTCGTGTTCGTTCAGTAAGGAAGTTAACATGTTCGCGAACTATTCACGAATGCATACCGAACGTAAGTTTGTGTTCGTGTTCGATCGTTAAGGAAATTCAGTTGTTCGTGAACACTGTTCTTGAACGCAAACGAATAAAAACGTAAGTAAACAAACATTTAACTTGAAAATAAAAAATAAAAACATTCTTAACCTTAAACATTGGGCATAAGTTATTAAATACAACCATCAAATGATAAATCAAAACAGAAGAAGTCCACTACAACCACCAAACAATCGAAAAACCCGTCCGCACCCCTTGGAATTTTTCGTCCGCACCCCTTGGAATTTTTCGACCGCACCCTTGAAATTTTTCGTCCGCACCCCTTAGGTAAAAAGTGTTATCAATTTATATTTTAAAATTTTTTAGTAAACTCTTATTTTTTAAAAAAAAAAATACTACCTAAATTATATAACTTTTAATACCTAACTAACTAAACCCAAATACACATACCTTTACTCGTTTATAATTCCTAGCTAGCTAGCCCACTAAATCTTAGCCCATTAACCAAACCCAACAATATTTCAAACTATAATAAAATAATTAAAGCCCAAAACCTTTACATGATATTTTGGATAGATTTCAAAAAATGAAAACCCGTAGGGTGTCGACGTTTTAATTATTTTTGTAACAAGGTTTGACATGTTTTTGATGATTATATAAATTTAGTTTGATGTTCGTTTATTTTACATGACCTGACCCGACCCGATAAAAACCGATTTTTTTACTTATATACCTAGGGGCCTAAAATTTTTAAAAATATTTCGCACCCCCATGAAAAAATTTCTAAGTCCGCCACTGCCTACATCCAGCTAGTTTATGGACAAATCTACTTACGCGAATGAAATATTTTGCCACAAACAAAAAGCGTAAGTGATAACTTGTGATTAATTTCGCGTAAGCCTAGTTTTTAGTTTTAGGGCATGTTTGGCTAAGCTTTTCAAAACAACTTATTGGCTTATTGACTTATCAAAAAGCCAATAAGTTGTTTTTGTGTTTGGCTAAGTCAAAAGTCGTTTTAAAATGTTTTTTTGCAAAGAAGAAAAAGGAGGTTTCAAAAAGTCACAATATTGTGACTTCTTGGCCAGCTTTTAACTTTTCAAACTACAAATTACCAATATACCCTTTCTTTACCCTCTTATATCTAAAAGAATGTCCATTTTAGTCATTTTACATCAATAAGCTAATTCAAACACTTTTTTAAAAAACTCTTTTTCAAAAAGTCCTTTTACCAAAAGTACTTTTTTAAAAATCTTTTTTAACTATAATAAGCTTAGCCAAACATGCCTTTTCTAGTATTTTATAATTATTATTGCTCCTAATTCTCAAGAATGGATAATTGGATATAGATTGGTGAGTTGTCATTGTTGGATAAAAGGAAGACTAACTAATTATTTAAAATATCTCAATTATTGTAATATATATTAAAATATTAATATATTAAATTATATTAGAAATAATTAAAGTCAAAACATTTATTAGAATTTTATTATATAATGGGCCATCGATATACCAAATCTAACTACTCTCCTAATATCGGTGATACATCGCAAGTGGTCTGGATAACGACTGCTATTTCAATTTTTAGCTCTCAAGGATACCTGTTTTTAATTGTATTACAGGAAACCGAATGAATAATATAATTGGAATTAAGGCTTAATTACCATATTGTTTTTAATTTTTGGAAATAACATATTATTAACACATATGTTAAATGTTTTAAAAGCCTTAAAAATACCAACTTTATCAGCAGTTATTTTTATTTTTGAACGGTAAATTTGGATCACTGACGGATCACTGGAGTATCATTGTGCCACCAGCGGAACCACCTGATCATATCATCTCCACTAGGCATAATGTTTATTCACTAATTCAGAGAGAAACCCAATAAATATGGGAAAACCCCGCTTGTGGGAATCTTACAATTGTTTTTATTTTATAAGTTTTCGGTCCTCTTAATATATATATATATTTTTTTTAATTCGCCACTCTTTAGTCGTGATCATGTGTGTACATAAAAGACGAAAAGAAAATAGACAAACTAAGAAGAAAACTGAAAGTCATTGTAATTAAAAAAACGCTTATACGTGTCAATAAATATGTTAATAGAATTCTAGTAGAAAATTTCATAATACAATTGTACATAATGTTAGACAAATGCAGACAGGATGGTACTTGATTATATAACCGTTATGTGTGTATATTAATCTTTGTGTGGTAGATAACAAACCTAACTACTATGTGAATTTGGGTTTATAATATTATAGAGTTATTTGGTGTACCTTTTGTATTTAGGGAGTGTTAATGAAATCCTCCTATACTAATAAACAAAAATCTTTTTTGACACGTGTCACTTCCTCATGCTTTCTCACCTTATTTTTCTATTTATCTATGTTAAATAACAATAATAATTTCAAACTAAAAATTAGATAAAAATAAATATTTGTTTTTCTATAAATAATTTTAAACAAAAATTTAGAAAAGGATACACCTTTTTTATAAAATATTTTCATTTACTATATAGAAGATAAAATAATAATAATAATAATAACAACAATAATAAAAAGTAAACAATACTAAAAAACTTTTTACGGCTTAAAAATTTAGATAAGGATACACCTTTTTTATAAAAGATTGTCATTTACTATATAAAAGATAAAATAATAATAATAATAATAATAATAATAACAATAATAAAAAGTAAACAATTCTAAAATACTTTTTACGGCTTATCATTAACAATATAATTAAATAAATAAATAAATAACATTAAATAATAATAATAATAATAATAAAGATAAAAGATAAAGATTATATATTAACCCATTAACAATATTAGTTTGATATAGCAATAATGGGTGGGGTTCAGCTACAAAGTTCATTTTTCCTATAAAGTGTACGAAGTTATAGAACACCACAATTTCAGCCATAAAACACACTCAAAACCCACAAATAACAGAGTGAAGATCACTAAAACACAATATCCTAACCCTAACAGTCCATAAAAACTTCAAACACACCATCATAGAACTATGAATATACAACACAATATGATAATCAACATAAAACACACTAATGTTAGTCATTCGAAAATGAAAGACTTATCATCCAAAACACAATACAAAGCCCACAAATATGGAGTTTTAGTAATCTTCACTTTATTATTTGTGGGTTTGAGTGTGTTTTATGGTTGAAATTGTAGTGTTCTATGACTTTGTACACTTTGTAGTAAAAATGGACTTTGTAGTCAACTCACACCATAGCAATAATAATAATCTAATATATCATTATTAATAATACTATTATTAAATTAAAGGAGAGAGCGCCACGTAACATTATTTGGAATCCTTTATTAGAATTAGATTAGTTTAGATTGCATTATTGTTTTTTCTTTCACTAGAATTAAATAATTATAGGTCCAGGGCATATGCTTTTATCAAACTATAAGTGTTTTTAGATGCATCACTATAATGGTTTGGACTTACTGTTATAGTCGTACATTTCTTTCAAATGTCAAATTTAGACAAATTAGTTTCACCTTTGTAATGTTAGACGTGGTGTTATAATTGGTTTACACCCATCATTCATCGCACATTGCATTAACATTTAGAAAGAACATCCTTTTTAAAAATATAACAATTCTATACTCCATTCAAAGAGAATTTATTTCTTACGGTATAATTCATAAAAAAATGATGAAATACATAAAAATGTGGGGATCGATCTCCACCTTTTTCTACCATAAACTCTCTTAAATATAAAATTGAGACGAGTCTTTTATCCATAAAAATAAACAAACAATCAAAATAAACAAACAAGCATGAAGGTCCTTAAAACTAACTAAAATAATTGTATCTCATAATTTGAATGCATCATGAAAATATTATTCAACCCATGTAATACATCTGTTTTTAAGCTAATAGTAAATATAAAAAAAGTAAAATGTTATAATAAGTAAATAGTACATCAAAGTTCATATTTGAAAGATAAATCATGACGACTGTATGTATTAATATATGACATTATATTTTGTTCAATACACGGGTTTTTTTTTAAAGATAGATCATTTTTATTATTTATTATATAAATTTACACTTATACAACCCGTGTAATACACGGGGTTTTAACCTAGTATTAATACTAAATAAGTTCATATTTCTAAATTATCTTTGTTTTTATAAACTAGATAAATGGGTTTATATATATATCGGGGAGGGTTCATTGGAGAACATTAAAAAAGTGAGGAACCAGGGAACATTCTTAAAAATTATATTTAATATGTTCAAAATTATTTTTTTCTAAATTTTTTCGGCGCTTTTTGTTATAAATACATGCAGAAACATTTTTAACAAAAAAATCAAAAACTAAAAATACAAAAAAAATGTTTAAAAACTATATAAGTTATAAAATTAACTTAACATGTTAAAAATCACTTTTTTAAAAAAAAATCGGTGCTATTCCTTATAAAAATGGGTAGAAACTATTCGAAATAAAAAATATTTTTTGTAAAAAAAACAAATTTAGCCTCTTTTTAAGAGTTATTTTTATATTTTTAGTTTTTGATTTTTTTTATTAAAAATGCTTCTATAAGTATTTATAAGGAGAAGCACCGAAATTTAAAAAAAAAATTATCATGTTAAGTTAAATTTTTAAAAGTGTTCCTCGGTTCCCCACTTTTTAGAGTTTCCTAATGAACCCCACACTATATATATATATATATATATATATATATATATATATATACACTATATATATATATATATAGTAGGGTTCTAGAGTGAACACTAGTGTATTTGCGAACTTATTGAACAAATCCTTGCCATTGATCTATACACGTGTATGGCCAGGCTCTCATCATCAAATCGCAAAATACACTAGTGTATTTCAACATTAAATCCTGGCCATTGATCTACACACGTGTATGGCCAGGATCTCATCATCAAATCGCAAAATACACTAGTGTATTTCAACATCAAATTCTGGCCATTGATCTACACACGTGTATGGCCAGGATTAGTTCACTCAGTTCGCAAGCTACACTAGTGTTCACTCTTGAACCTAATCCTATATATATATATATATATGGGAGGGTTTAAATGAGAACGCTAAATATTGTGAGAACCGTGAGAACAAATGAAAAAACTACGAGAACTTGGTCAAAAACAATTCAAATTTAAATTTTTTTCTACACTTACCATTATTATTCGAATACAATGTTAGAAATTTAATTTATACGTTTAAATTTACGTGAGTTCGTATATAAAGAAAATTTACACATGTGTAAGTTTTGCCATTTACACATGTGTAAATCTGTTATATTTACACATGTGTAAAAAATATAAAAAGAGTGATTTTGAAAGGATAAATGAATTATTTGATGTTGTAAATTATTTTTTTGATGTTGTATCTTAATTACAATGAGATTTGTATTAAAAAAATTGATTTTGATTGGTTTATTCATTTGTTCTCACGGTTCTCGCAATATTTAGCGTTCTCAAGATAATCCTCCGCTATATATATATATATATATATATATATATATATATATATATATATATATATATATATATATAGGGTGAGGTTCGGCTAGAAAGTCCAAGTTTCCTAAAAAGTATAAAAAGTCATAAAACACAATAATTTCAGGCATAAAACACACCTAAAACTCACAAATAATAGAATGAATATTACTAAAACACCATATTCAAACTCTAATAGTCCATAAAAACTTCAAACGCACCATCGTATAACTATGAATATAAAACACAAAATGCTAAACAACATAAAACACAATAATATTTGTCATTCCATAATCAGAGCCTTAACATCTAAAACATAACACAAAACCCACATACATGATGTTTTAGTAATCTTCATCATATTATTTGTGGGTTTTTGTGTGTTTTATTGTTGACATTATGGTATTTTATGACTTTTTACACTTTTTAGGAAATTTGGACTTTCTGGCCAACTCCTAGCCTATATATATATATATATATATATATATGTGTGAGAAAGATAAATCGAAAACCCATGTGAGTTGAGAAAACCCAAATAAACCCTATGTAACATTTTTATTTTTTTCTAAAAAAAATAGGGAATGTAATATAAATGTACACGGACCTATTTATGAAAAAAAAAAATGAGAAAAACGCTCACTAGTTTTTTTTTAAAAAAAATGTTGAAAATTGGTATGTTACATTTTTTTTGGACATATATATTATGTAACCTGAAATTTGTAACATTTTTTTTAAAAAAAAAACTACTCGTTGTTTTTTGTGTTTCTTTTTTAAAAACGTTCAAATATATGTATATTACATTTCCTATTTTTTTTAGAAATATTTCTTGAGTTTACATGGGTTTTTTACATAGGTTTTCTGAGTTTTCTCAACTCAAGTGGGTTTTCGATTTATCCTTCCACTATATATATATATATATATATATATATATATATATATATATATATATATATATATATATATATATATATATATAGTGGAGGGTTCAAATGAGAAGAAATTTTTTGTAAGAATAAAAAAGAACAATCTTCAACCAATAAGAATGCTTCCTTTTACTTCATTTAATTTTTGTATTTAATATGGGTGTAAGGGTATATTGGTAAAATTAGATAGATCATTAATTGTTAGTCTTCCTTTTTAATAGCTAACTAAATTAAAATTGTAACTTATTTTCAAAAAAATATATTTTTTTTCAAAGAAGAAAAAAAAATATTTTAAAGTGTAGGATAAATTATGAGGTGTGTAGGATAAATTTCAGTATGTGTAGGATAAATTTAAAAAATGTGTAGGATAAATTTTGATGTGTCTAAGCAAAAATTTTAGTGTGGAGGATGATAGTCTTTATGACTACTTAATTAGTCAAGAATAATAATAAATGAGATGAGAGAAAAACTATTTAATGTTTTACAATTGTACCCTTTGTTCTTTTTCTTCTTAATTGAATTTTCTTCTCAAATGAACCCCCCCTATATATATATATATATATATATATATATATATATATAAGGTAAACATTTATTAGATAAAAATAACGTTGGTTATGACTTATGAGACTAAAGTTTATAACATGATTACTTTGGATCTAAGAATTTGGTTCTCATGAAAATGATGGTCAAATTGTTATTTTGAAGAAGATAACATGAATTCTAGGTTACCAACCATAATTGATTACAGGGTATACATTCGTAGGTTAATTTGCGGAATTTTTCTCGTCAAATAAATAAATGTTAATCTTCTTTCTTGCTCGTTTGATTGCTTATGAGATCCTGCAAAAAAACACAACAGCGTGAAACTAGTTACAAGGAAGATGATTGGGGGATCTCCTTGTAACCACCCTCCGGCGTGAGATAAAAACTGTGTGTATTAAGTGAGGGAGCAAGAGAGCGATCCTTAAATCTGGAGTGTGTGTATTAAGTCCTCTATTTATAGCCGAAGAGAGTGACGAAGGAGATGAGCTTATGGGCCTGGGGCCTGACGTCGACAACAAGGAATATCATGTTTGTCACATTAAACACGACCGTTAGTGTTTGCAGGCGAACGGGAAGTTGGCAAACGCTGAACGGATCCACGTGGCCTGATAGTTGTCCTTCTTGTCGGGTTTGTCATCAACGTTTAGATGGAGATCGTGGAATAGTGGTTAGCGCGCTGTGATTGGTGACACGTCAGTCTCCTTGTGTACTTCTTGTCTCCTGCATGATTGTTCATCGTGAGGCACTGTTGAACACAGCCTGACGTGCACCGACTAGCCACATGCTCTGACATTCATACTATACTATTTGAGCTATGCCTTACTGGCAGCTTGAGGCTTGCGCTGCTTAGGCTTACGCCATCTTTCTGAAAGTGGCCTAAATATTAAATACATTTAGTATTGTACAAGTCAGCGCAGGATTAGAGACCATACCCTTGAACTTCTAGGTTACCAACCATAATTGATTACACATGATATACCTTCGTGGTGGTTGTTTGGTAATTTCTATATTCTAATACCTGTTTTTTTAATTAACTTCCATAATAAACTTAAATGTGTTTACTTATAATAGCAAAAAAAACTAAATTTAAAATAAAAAGTAGAGGTAAAACTTTTGTATAACAAGTTGGAGTTGTCCGGCTTGATGTCATGGAAATTTTGTACAACAAAAATATACAACGATAACATTCACAAAAGGATATCAACAACTCATCGTTTGCATATGAAAAATAAGAATGCAAGAAAATAATAACAGATAATAAAAGCAATAATAACAGTGGTACTAATAATAAAAGATAATAAAAGCAATAATAACAGTACTAGTACTAATAATAATAATAATAATAATAATAATAATAATAATAATAATAATAATAATAATAATAATAATAAATAATAAAATAATTAGAGTAAATGTAATTTGTGTCGGTGTGTTTTAGAGGCGGAGCCTACTTGAGTCCCTAAAATGAAAATTTCGATGCCTGGTTCCCCATCATTCAAAAAGCGCTACATGTTCAGTCCCTCCGTTAATAATCCGTTAGTTTGACCGTTAAGTCAAGGGGCATTTTAGTAATCTCATCATATTAAAAATTAAAAAATAAACAAAAAACAAAACTTAAATCTAATTCTTGTCATCTTAACAAGATTTGAAACATAAACCTAAATCTAATTTCTATCATCATCAAGAACATAGGTCTTCATGAACATAGGTCTTCATGAGCAAAGCCCAATCTCATCATCTTCATCATAAAAGTCTTATAAACCCTAGAAATTCAAGACACCGTATCTTCTTCAGTTGTTAACGAAAACAAGCGGTTCTTAGGTGCATATTGTGTAACTTTTCGAGACGAACAAAATCCACCTAACAAAATTTCGAAATTCATCACAGTTTGGGAGATTTATGAATTCCTTTCATGAAGTCAACGTTGTAAGTTGTTCGAAAATTCGTGAATTCAAAACGGATATAATACAACTAATATAAACTTCAAACATTCAATCACAATTAGTCACAAATCAAAACCAAAAAAAATGTCAAACCCAAGAAGTCTTACAAAATCTACATCGGGGTGAAACCTTGGGAGACTAGCCGCTCATGGTTCGTGAGACTTTGATGTGTGTAAAATGCAACATATAAATTACATCAAATGAGGCATAAAACTAACCCTTTTTAAGTACTAATGTTGGAAAAAGAGTGTTTTTGTCTTCCTTTTGTATTTTCAGGATTAAATGATCTCAAATTCACAAAAGAAGCAAAAAGACAGCTAAATCTAACATAAATACAAGAAAAGGAACAAAAGTGGATTGCCCGACCCCTCAACGGCATCTTCCCAAGCAAAATAGAGAAGGCAGAAGACTGAACA
The DNA here is from genome assembly GCF_002127325.2 of Helianthus annuus. Taxonomy (NCBI): domain Eukaryota; kingdom Viridiplantae; phylum Streptophyta; class Magnoliopsida; order Asterales; family Asteraceae; genus Helianthus; species Helianthus annuus. The sequence continues at coordinate 51,443,080 of NC_035434.2, read as the reverse complement.
CGCCCCGTGCTCAGCCAGCACGGGGCCGTGCCCAAGAAGCAGCAGAAAAGACAAACCTATAGAAGCTTCTATTGCCCACCACGGGGCCGTGTCCAGTGAGCACGGGGGCGTGGCGAAAGTACAGCAGGCGCATTAATTGTAATTGCGAATTACAATTAATGAAGAGAGAGTGTCAGACGGGCACGGGGGCGTGTCCAGCGGACACGGGGCCGTGCCCAGCCTTCTGTTCAGCCTATAAATAGGAGTGCTTGGCTTTATTTCAACTCATCCCTTGGCACACTACCTCTCTCACACTTCATCCACCACCCACCACCATCACAACACCATCATCCACCACCATCATCCATTGTCCATCATAGAGTGTGTGAGTCGTCTCGGGATCCAAGATTGATCGTAAGAGTTCTTGACAATCAAGGCCATGTTTGCCTAAGTCTCTTACATCACTTGGTGAAGACAAGTGTTTAGTATAATACTTTTTATTTTTAATCTTTTGCACTTTTTATTTGGTTTTGTATTAATGACTTTAATAACTAGTTGCTTATGTTGAAGGTGATCTTTCCTTATCGTTTGTCCGTGGTGTCTTGGCGTTATTTTACTGTCTATATAAAATAAAAGATTTTCACCATTCATGTCTCCACGGTCTATATGGAGGTATGTTGGCTACCTGGTCGGGGGTTAAGGGAACGGTTTGGTAAGGGTCTTGCCCTTGTTCAGCGTTTAGAGGTCCTGCAAGGGACCTGGGTCAAATTTAGTAGGATCTCTTTCAATGCCCATAGGTATTGGATGGCGGGGATCCAAACTCTTTGACCTCCTCATAAGTTAACTAGTATTAATACTATAACCCGGCTATTTAGGACTGTATCCCTGCTGACTCAGACTACTTAGTCGAGGGTAACGTCACCGCTAAAAGCGGGGCCTACCATAATTTGCATTAATAACTTAATTCATTATCTTCCAATAATCCAACCCTTTAGGATTGTATCATTGCTGACTCAAACTACTGGGTTGAGGGTAACGTCGCCTTCAAAAGAGGGGCCTACTACAATAACTAAGATAATCTCTTAAACAAGTGCAAAAGTGCGAAAATAATCAAAGGTTATACTAAACACGAGTCGGATCCAAGTGATTCATCTTGTCTATCTGTTTTTATTTTATTTTTTATTTTTCAGCATTTAGTTAGTTTTTATTTTCTTAGTTTAAAAATCTTTTCTAACTCTTTGATTTGATTAGACGTTGAGGATAAACCGGTACTAAAAGCTCTTGTGTCCTTGGACGACCTCGGTATCTTACCAACACTATACTACGTCCACGATGGGTGCACTTGCCCATATGTGTGTTTAGTGTTAGTAAATATCGTGTTTTATAAATTTAAAACTTGGCTAAAAGTGTAAAAAGGGCTTAAAATATACATCAAAAATATATTACACTTCGCACACATCAAGTTTTTGGCGCCGTTGCCGGGGACACAAGGATTTTAAGAAAGCTTAAAATCGAAGCCTAATCTATTTTTCAAAACCTTTTTAAAACGCGCGCACATTTTTCTGCATTTTAGTTTAGTTTGCATTTACAGTAGCCTGCACGGGGCCGTGCTTACTGAACACGCCCCCGTGCTGCATATTTTTAGTTAGATACCCAGATACAGAGTCTGAACATGGGGCCGTGCTCACTGAACACGCCCCCGTGCTCAACGTGACCAATAACTTTAATTAAAACGCCCAGATACAGATCCTGAACACAGGGCCGTGTTCACCCAACACGGGGCCGTGTCCAGCTTCTGTTTCCGTCTTTGTTTCTGTTTTCTGGTCCCAAGACTCAGTTGTGGTCTGCTGAGTGATTCTTATGGATCAATACTCAGGAGGTCACAACTACACCTATGAGGAGGATGATTATATGAGAGACTATTGCACTAATTGTGGAAACCCGCACTCGGTACAATATTGTAACTTGTTCCAACCATCCGCTTCATACAACCATTATGAGGAGCCCAGGTACGAGCCATCAACTTCATACACATCCTATGAAGACCAAAGGTATGAACCTCCTCCCTCATACTCATATTTTGATGAACCAAGGTATGAGCCTTCATACTCATACTTTGAAGGTTCAAGATATGAGCCACCACCTTCATATACTTATTATGAGGAACCATGGCGTGAACAACCCACCTCATATGAGTGCTATGAAGAACAAAGTTTCGACCCTTATCCATCATATACTTACCATGAAGAACAATGGTGTGAATCATCTACTTCATATGAGTACTATGAGGAACCAAGGATCGAACAACCGGATTCAAGCTTTGAGGATCCCAATTCTTTTTCTCTCACCGAAGTGACCAATAGGATATTAGAACACATTAAAACTATCGAACGTTGCATAAAAGAGTCTCGCGCAAGGGAAGAGGAATCCCGCGCAAGAGAAGAATTAAATTGTAATAATAACGTAGATGTAACACCTCGAATTTTTGTGTCCAATGATGTGTTAACACGTGTCATTTGATTACACGTGGCATTGATATTAAATAAAGGACTAATATTGACAAACCTTGAAAGTATGTAAATTCGAGGGTTATAAATGTCAACCAAGGGTAAATATACTGTATGGTAACCCTAAAATGATGCTCGTACCTTCAAACGAATAAATCATGGATCGTATGGAAGCAAAACGCGGAAGAAAGTGAGAGATTACAAGCTACAGGGGTTAACCGTGTCAACATGTTTAATTATACCTCTGAGTGACCCTTTAACGTTCCCAAGGCTTTGTAACAGTATTATACGCTCACTAGAATATATTGTATAAATTCCGCGAAGTTCCATTTTAAAACGAGAAAGTTATGATCAAATTCGTATGAGAAGGGTTAAAAGCGTCAATAATATAATTTAGGGCTTTCCGGATAATAAGTAATCTAACCGGGGGCTTAACGATACGGGTAAATAACGCGAGGTCCTTAACTGTAATTAATCAAGGGCCATATCGCAAAGTTACCCCTTCAAACCCGAAAGGTCAGGTAATTAATTACCAAGATTTTATAATCATGACTAAAAGATTTAAAAAGATTTATTTTTAACCCCTTACGGACCGTAAAGGGTATGCCTTACGGACCGTAAGGAGGGGAATGATTGATTTTGATCCGCCTATGGCTTACGGACCGCAAGGCCGAAGCCATACGGTCCGTAAGCGATGCCCAACGACAGAAAGTTGGCTGTTGGCTGTCCAAAGCGGTAAAACATGAATTTATGGGTTTCTCAGGGTCATGGGCGCCCCCTACTCGACCCATAACTCTCTAGGACACATGCCATCCATCCATGATCAGTTGTAGAGTGGTGTGTGATGATCTTGGACCTTGCCTTTGACTATAAATAGGCACATTGTGTTCATAACTTTCATCACAACTCAAAACACTTCTCTGGTCACTCCTAAGAGCTCTCAAGCTTTCTTCTTTGTTCTCTAAGCAAGTCTCAACTTCTGTAAGTCATTTAGATCTTTTGTGGTTCAAGTTTACTTAGTAATATAGCTAAAAATCAAACCGTCGTAACTACGGTTTGACTTTAAAACAAATCCGTAATGGCTCAGGCTTATGACGGATCAAAAGTAGTTATGAGTTGGTATTTATGTGGGTAATAAACCTCTAAAAGGGTTCCCTCTGATCACCACTCTAACTAGTTCAAATGTCGAGTCAAACGAATGCTTAAAAAGTCAACAGAAAGCTATTTTAGCGATTCTTGTATAATCTGTAATATAAACGATATGCAACCTGTTTAGACACTCATAAAACATGATATTAAGTATATAAACTTGTTTGCGTTCGTTTGAATCGACCATTTGCTATATTAACCCGGTTCGGAGCCGAATGTCGCAAAAGTTTGACTTTTGCTTTGACTTCAGTTCTGACCCGTTTTAGTGAGGTATAGATATGCCTTAGGACTCTCTTAGGACCAGGTTACATGATGGTATAACCCTCTGTGACCGGTTCATAATTTGTCCGAGTCTTTTACGCATTTCCGTTAATCGCCTAAAAGTTGACCGTAACGGCCTTTTTAAAATAAAACGGGTATTTCGGACACGTGAACGGACCATAACCTTGCTTACTAAATTATAAGCATGTCCTTAAAGTTTCACGTCAATCCGAGGTCTAGAATAGGAGTTATGCTAAATAGCGCAATTAAAGTAAACTTTTGTAATAAACGGCGCAATTAGCATAACGCCTATCTAAACCAAGATTTCGTCACCAAAACTTTTACCCACTGTTATAAAATAATATTTTTGGAATTTTAAAGATTTTTAATAAATTTTTACCTCGCTCATAACCTGCGGTTATGGCTACGGTTCGGTAAATACCGAATATGCCCTTTTCGGCCAAAACTTGAGTTCTACAAGGTCTTTTGACCCGATTCCAGTTGCTACTGATTTTAAATAATAAATAAAGTATTTTAAACTTTATAAACTGTTCGGGAAACTCAGATTTCCTGTAGAACTCAAAAAGCTCTTTAAAAGTCTTTAAAATGACCGAAAAACCCCTACGGGGCGTAATATTAACTTAAACTCGTTACGGGCATCACGGAAGGTATCCTACTGATACCACAACCTCTTTAAGGCATATTGACTTAGGAAATAAACGTAGGACTCTCATGATTAACCGTTTCGCCTATTGTGCGCACGGTTCGGCTTATGGAACTAGTTTTCATAAATTAGCCGACATGGGTCAAACCATATTATTTGGACCCCAAAATCCAGAGTGTGAACCTTAAACCCATCTAAAACAAGTCTCTGAACTTGTTGGGTCAGAATCACACTCCATTCTCGGTTTTCGCCTTTTCGCGCGAGTAAACCGTATTCACATATCGGAACCAACCGGTCTAGGCTACGGCCAATATAAAGACTCGTTAGGATTCTAATAGGTTAATTAAAACCTTCGTTCCAGAATAGGAGCCCCAGTAAAAGCTATCGGTGACTTAATCAAATTAAGGATAATACTTGCAAAGGTAAATACTTTTAACTTATTTTCCCTATACGGGCTTGGGATACGGTATAATATTTACCGCTTGATTGAGCATCATATCTTCCATCGCTTAGGTGGTTAATTGAATAATATGATCGGCTCATTTAAACAGTTTTGTTTCTTAAAAGCCTTTGGGGGGGGGGGGGTTAATGACCGTTGTCCCGGATATCCTTGGCATCATTTTACGAAATGGCCACGACCTCGACATCCCGGTGTAGGCGTACACCCGGTATATTATGTCGACATTATTATTTAAAAGACGTAGTCGTTGGTTTTTATACTACGGTTTTACGCAATGTGGTGTGTCTATTAATCTTTAACCCGGACAGGATCCCGGGCTACTGAACGCATAAAAGGACATGTAATACGTTCACAAGATTTTAATAATTTTCCCAAGTTATAAAAGAGTTTGTGCCTCGTGCATTCAAATCAGTTTTAATAAACATTTTCAAATGTGTCAGTTGAACGTAGTTACCAGTGTAAACTGACGTATTTTTCCCAAAAAGATTAAGTGCAGGTACTACACGAAATTGGCTGGTAGTAGCTTCCTAGCATCGTGATAAGTCTCGCAAGCTTGATGCTGTATCTGACTGAACAATACCTTATTATTATTTTGATCCCCTGTGGATACAATTCGACTTCTGTAATACGCTTGATATTACATTTAAAAGGTTGAATTATATTTATCTTTATGCTTCCGCTGTGCATTCATATAATTGTGTGGTTTGACTATATTGTTGCCAACTACGTCACGGTAATCCCCCACCGGGCCCACCGGTGATACACGTGGAAATCGGGGTGTGACAGTAGAGATAGTTGAAAATGTAAAAATGAAAGAACAAGAAAGTGAAAAACCGACACATGAGTTAAACAACGAAAGGGGTGAGGTCGATAACGTTAAATTACAAGAAGAGTCTAATTTAGAAGAAATTAATCTCTTGTCACCTACTTTCGAAAATCATTGTTTAGTAACCCCTTATGCTAAGTTTTTAAAAGAGCTAAACACTAATGCTAAAGTTGAAGAAATGGTAAGTTTTAAGTTAACTAATGATCAAACCTCGCTAATAAAAGAAGATCCTTTTGAAATTAACATTACACCGGTTCCATGTTTCTTTCAAAATTCATTTATTAGTAATATCACCATTGATAAAGATCTTTGTGTTAACATAATGCCTAACTACATTTTTGAAAAGTTAAGTATTAGTGATTTTACTCCACTTCAAATACCCATTTTTCTATCCGATCGGAAAGTGATAAAATCAATCGGTGTAGTTGAGGATGTCTTGGTTCAAGCAAATCAAATGGTAATCCCAACCGACTTTTTCATCCTCGATGATGCTCCTCTAGTCTTGGGAAAACCTTTTGTACAAACTCATAAAGCTTTGAAAAACCGGAAATTCAACAATCTACCTCTTCAATTAGGGGCATTCAAAAGGAGCATAGATCTTGAGCATTCAATGAAATATCCTTTTGGCAACAATGACCCCCTAATTGAAGATGAAGATAAGCCACCCGATACAATTGAAGAAGATGACCACTTTGTTGAAGAAGATATCGCCATGGAACAAACTTTTAAGGTTCTTGATCTAAACGAGCCACAGAATAAGGTGTCTTCTAAAGACCCACCCATTGAGCTCAAAGAACTTCCTAAAGGTTTGGAATATGCTTTTCTAGACAAAGATGGTAATTTACCTGTAATTATTTCTTCTAAATTAAGTAACATAGAAAAAGAGAAATTAGTTAGTCTTCTTAAAAAACACAAAAACGCGATCGCTTGGAAGCTTGTAGATATTAAAGGAATAAGTCCTTCCATGTGCACGCACAAAATTCTAATGAATGATGATTACAAAACAGTAATTCAACCACAACGGAGAGTAAATCCCAATGTACAAGAAGTGGTTAAAAATGAAGTCATCAAGCTACTTGACGCCGGACTAATCTATCCTATCTCCGATAGTCCATGGGTAAGTCCCGTCCAAGTAGTCCCAAAGAAAGGAGGTATGACGGTAATAACTAATGAGAAAAATGAATTAATACCGACAAGAACCGTCACAGGATGGAGAGTTTGTATAGACTATAGACGATTAAATGAAGCAACAAGGAAAGACCACTTTCCTTTGCCCTTCATTGATCAAATGTTGGAACGCCTATCCGGTCATAAATTTTATTGTTTCTTGGATGGTTTTTCAGGTTACTTTCAAATACCAATAGCACCTGAAGACCAAGAGAAAACAACTTTCACATGCCCCTACGGAACATTCGCCTATCGACGCATGCCATTCGGTCTATGTAATGCACCTGCAACATTCCAACGTTGTATGGTAGCCATTTTCCACGATATGATATAAAAGACAATGGAAGTCTTCATGGACGACTTTTCTATCTTTGGAGACTCATATGACCAATGCCTCGATAACCTCGAACGAATGCTATCCCGATGTGAGGAAACTAACCTCGCCCTTAACTGGGAAAAATGCCATTTCATGGTAACAGAGGGAATAGTACTCGGTCATAAAATCTCAAGCGAAGGTATGGAAGTTGATCGAGCAAAAATAGAAACTATTTCTCGATTACCTCCACCATCCTCCGTTAGAGCAATCAGAAGTTTCTTAGGGCATGCCGGATTTTATAGAAGGTTTATCAAAGACTTTTCAAAAATTTCAAGACCTCTAACAAAATTACTTGAAAAAGATGCACCTTTCATCTTTGACAAGGAATGCAATCAAGCATTTCTAACCCTCAAAGAAATGCTAGTCAATGCACCTATCATGATAGCGCCCGATTGGAAATTCCCTTTCGAAATCATGTGCGATGCAAGTGACTTTGCAGTTGGAGCAGTCTTGGGACAAAGAAAAGAAAAGCATTTCCACCCAATCTATTATGCTAGTAAAACGCTTAACGATGCACAAGAAAATCACACAACTACAGAAAAAGAATTACTAGCTGTGGTGTTTGCTTTTGATAAATTCCGTTCTTACCTTGTTCTTTCTAAAACTGTAGTCTATACAGATCATGCAGCTATCAGATACCTCTTCAAGAAACAAGACGCAAAACCCCGTTTGATCAGATGGATTCTACTCCTCCAAGAATTCGACATCGAAATCAAAGATAAAAGAGGAGCAGAAAACACTGCTGCAGATCATCTTTCACGCCTAGAAGACCCAGCTTTGGAGGCGACCAGGGACGAGCAGATCAATGAAAAATTTCCCACAGAGTCCTTGGAGATGATGGAGAGTAGACAAGAACCATGGTATGCCGACTATGCTAATTATCTAGCTAGCGGTATAGTCACCAAAGGATGGCCGCATCACCAAAGAAAGAAATTCTTTACTGATGTAAAGCATTACTTTTGGGAAGACCCTTATCTTTTCAAAATGTGTGCCGACCAACTCATCCGAAGGTGCGTCCATGGTAATGAAGCACGAAGAATTCTCCGTCATTGTCATGAAGGTCCATACGGAGGACATCATGGTGCTGCTAGTACCGCACGAAAGGTATTTGATTCAGGATTTTATTGGCCAACCATTTACAAGGATGCGCAAAATCTTGTAAAGGCATGTGACGCTTGCCAAAGATCAGGTAATATTTCTTCCAAAAACGAAATGCCTCAAAACGGCATTCTCGTTTGTGAAATTTTTGATGTGTGGGGACTCGATTTTATGGGACCCTTCCCACCGTCAAAAGGAAACAAATATATACTTGTGGCAGTCGATTACTTGTCTAAATGGGCGGAGGCCGAAGCTCTTCCAACAAACGATGGAAGAGTAGTGGTAAAATTTCTGAAAAAATTATTCTCTCGTTTTGGAACACCAAAAGCTTTGATAAGTGATAGAGGTACCCATTTTTGCAATCATCAACTCGAAAAAATATTAACAAGGTATGGGGTCTATCACCGGGTCTCAACAGCGTATCACCCTCAAACAAATGGGCAAGCCGAAGTGACTAACCGAGGTTTAAAATGAAAACTTGAAAAAACCGTAGGTTTAAATAAAAAGGAATGGGCTAATAAATTAGACGATGCTTTATGGGCCTTTCGAACTGCTTATAAAACCACTATAGGCACAACCCCATATAAGCTCGTCTATGGAAAAAGCTGTCACTTGCCGGTAGAAATAGCTCACAGAGCCTACTGGGCAATAAAAAATGTAAACTTAGACCTAGAAACTGCAGGTAAAAATCGATTCTGTCAAATAAATGAATTAGACGAATTAAGGAACTACGCATACTCTAACTCCGAAATTTATAAGGAAAGAATGAAAAATTTACATGATAAATATATTAAGTCTAATGAATTTCGGGTAGGAGATCAAGTTCTGTTGTTTAATTCACGACTTCGATTATTTCCGGGTAAACTAAAATCTAGGTGGTCAGGACCTTTTTCCGTCACCCATGTTTTTCCTCACGGTGCAGTAGAAATTAAAGCTCGAAATGGGATACCATTTAAAGTCAATGGCCAACGGCTGAAACTCTACCGAGGATCCATTGAGGATGAAGAAGAGGAGATCTCACTTCAAACGGTTAACGAATGAAAAGCATCCACATCATACCCGACATGTTACAAACAAGCGAGTATACATCAAAAACCGGTAAGTCTTCTAACCATTTTTCGGAAAAAAAGGGCATGCACACGAGCACAAAAAAATTAAAAAAAAAAAAACTTTTGCTCGGCACGAGGCCGTGTCCGCTGGAAACGGGGCCGTGTCGAGGCAACTGTCGGGATAAAACCCTCTTTTCATAACAGTTACCTCACTCCACACGCCCCGTTTTGCCGAAAACGCTCTGGTTCAAGGCGATTTTCCGCATATTTTCGACGTTACCTCCACGTTTAACAACATCAAGGTATGATTCTATCATCATTAGTAGTTAGATTAGTTACTTGCATGTAGTTAAACATCAAAAATTTGGGGAAAAATCTAGGGTTCTTCAAGTTCATCCGGATCGAACTTCAAATTTTTGATGCAATTTGTTAGTATTAGTATAGATTAGTATAATAGGAAGTAAATACACTTGTATTGTTGATAGATTTGTCCAATTTCCCACGGAAACCTCAAACCCTTGTTTTTGAACCGAAAAAGATGAAATTGGAAGGGTAAACGGGTTGTTTCGGGAAAAACGACACTTAGGGTTTCATTTTCGGGGGAAACCGCAACTACTTGGCTAAAAATTTTCAGATTTTCGGGACCGGGACGAAAAATGAAGTTTTTGGGTTACAGACGTCTGGACACGGGGCCGTGCCCGCTGAACACGGGGCCGTGTCCAGCCCACTGTTTGCAGTTTCTTTACAAATCTCATTGTTTCGTGCTAAATTTTGGTGTATTCTTTCAGATGGCAAAGTTCACAAGGTTCAATGCAAGTGAGCTCGATGCTAGGGCGAGATACGAAATACTTCAAACAAGACCCGAGGAGTACCCTAGGCGAGCATGCACGGACCTGTTAACCATGGTGAACCAGCTGGACCGATTCAACAACATCGTTACGGGACCACTAGCAGTTGCATTGAACACTCGGCTTCGGTAGGTGCATCAATGCACCATGGAGTTCTATAGTACTTTCACCTTCACTTCAAGGTGTGACCCGTTCGACAATGAAGGGGTTGCATTTCGATGTGGCGGGACAAAGTACTCGATCTCTATGGCACAGTTTGGAGCTATAATAAGACTGTACGGGGAAGAGGAATCGGGAAATGAGGAAAATACCGGGGGATTACGAGACTTGGATGAAAATGAACGTCAAGCCGCATGGGCTCAAATCGGTGAAGGAATCTACAACCCTAGCAGCACCAAGAGTACTAAGCTGAGGGACCCGCTCTACCGCTACATTCACAGGCTCCTCACCTACTCTCTTAATCAACGTCACGACAGTAGTGGCGTTGTAGGGTTGAAAGATTTGGTTGTCCTTCACTGCATCCACAACCAGAAGCCTCTCGATGTTCCATATCTCCTGTTACGAAACATGCATCTCAACCGCCTTGCTCGCGCTCCAACACCTATCTTCTTCGGAGGGTGGGTGTACCGTCTTTGCAAGCATTTCACGTGAATTCCAAGGTCCTTTGAAAGAATCCCATGGTCGGGACGAGTTGACTACCACATTTGCCAAGCCATGAACTTACTTTATGAGGCGGAAGACGGGTCGGTGAGCTTCCAAAGGACGCAAGGCTATGCATGGAACCCGCAGGAGGCCCTAGTTCTACATGCACCACCTCCCCACTACCAGTATCAACCCCATGGTGATCCGGGTCAATCCTCCTCACAAGGAGGCGGTTTTCCTAACTTTCAAAGCTTACATGATCTTTTGCAGGAAACCCTCATATGTACCAGGAACACCTACAACCTCGCCAACAACACATACCACCGGGTTGGAGCTGTTGAACGCAACATCAATGATATACAAGACGATATCAGCAGCATCCGGGAGTATATGGCGGGGCATGGGGATGGAGGTGATGATAGCGATGAGGACATGGAGTAGGGGGTTTGAAGGAGCAAGAGCGGGTTGATGGCGAGCCCACAGGTTTAAGTCCCTTTATCTATCGAACAGTTTGTGGCCTGCATGCCAAGTGTTGAACAATTTACTTTCCTTAACTACTTTTATTTTCCGTTTTATTTTTATTTTTCTTTATGCTTGAGACAATTAACTATGGTAATGTAGGATGTTTGTGTTGCTTGGTGTGGTATTAAGTGATGAAACAGGTACAGGCCAAGGCTTGGAGTGCTAAGCCTTAGCACTTAAAGGGCCAAGATGGAAAAAACCAGGAGAAGAAACCTGTTTTTCAGGCTTACAGACTGTCCACACGGGGACGTGTCCAGCCGACACGCCCCCGTGCTCACCTCCCAGACCTGCTGTTTGGTTACTGTCCTGCAGATTTTTGTCAGACACGGGGCCGTGCCTACCCAACACACCCCCGTGTTCGCCTTCTGTAAGTTTTCGTTACTGGCAGTTCACCACGGGGTCGTGTCCAGCGGACACGGGGCCGTGTCCAGACTGCCAGTACATAAATTTTTGCTTTTAACACCATATTACACATTTGATCAACCTAAAAATTTATTTTTGGGACACATTGAGGACAATGTGTAATTTAAGTGTGGGGGTGATGCTAAAACCTTGAAATTTTGCAAGTCCTAATAACAAGCCTTACACAAAACTCTATTGGAACTGCTAAACACCCCAATTTTTTTTCAAAAATTTTCATTTTTTTTACTTGTCTAAAGTTTAAGTTAGGAATCCTAAGATTAATAAGGTTATATTTTTACAAATTTACAACCGAGAGCGTCGTGATAACAAGAACCAACATAAGAAAATTATGAAAAGGCATGACAAGCTTAGTTAAAATTTGATTATATATACTTGATCACATAGAAAAACCCATTCCCACAAAAAGTGAGTTTTGAGCCTTTATTGAGCATACAAATTTACATCTTTAGACTAAATGCTCATTTTTCGTTTCTTGTGTGAATAGCCGCTTGGTTCTTACGACTCTAGAACTTGCCACGACGATTCATTCCCGGTCCTTACCAACTTAAACCCAAGTAAGTAAATGATGGAGGCATTAGGACTAACCATTTTTCTTTCTACACCATTATTTTACATTTTTTTACCACCTACCCAAAAATCCCCCTAGTTAACCCCTTTGAGCCTAAACCTTTCATTTCTTTACCCTAAAACCTTTTTACCCACCAAAAACCCTTTTTATTTTTACCCTTTATTTTAGTAACAAGCTCGGTTTTCGTGTGACAAAAAAAAATGATGAAGTTAGAAATAAACAAACAAAGCTCTTAAAACAAAAAGCTTGTTTGGAAAAATACTTCAAAATAAAAAGTCACTAAAACAAAGTGTTTTACGAAAACCGACGCTTTTTACGCTTTTCGCCCTTTTCTACTAACCCATTCACCCACCTTTAGCCCAAGCCTATACCCAAAAAAGTCCTCTTGATATTTACAAAGGTAACAAGTTAAAAAGGAGGAGGATTGATTGCTTGGCAAGCTTATGGTAGGAATAAGTTCCATGCCGCTCTCGAGTGATTCACTAAAAATACACCTTCGGCCGAGTGTGAGTGATTTCTCCCGTGAGGTATGTGAACTTGTATATAAATGGAATTTTAAAAAAAGGCATGTTATGCCCAAATAAGTAATTTATCCTATGAAACGTTCTAAATAAATCATAACGAATAGGATTGTAAATAAATAAAAATAAAACCCAAAAAAATCTTGGATTCTCAACACTCTATGACAAGCCAAAACCTTCTCTTCTACCCATTCCATTTGGGAGTGTAAGCCACATATTAAAGAGTTTTGCTTGAGGACAAGCAAAAGTTCAAGTGTGGGGGTATTTGATGTGTGTAAAATGCAACATATAAATTACATCAAATGAGGCATAAAACTAACCCTTTTTAAGAACTAATGTTGGAAAAAGAGTTTTTTTGTCTTCCTTTTGTATTTTCAGGATTAAATGATCTCAAATTCACAAAAGAAGCAAAAAAGACAGCTAAATCTAATATAAATACAAGAAAAGGAACAAAAGTGGATTGCCCGACCCCTCAACGGCATCTTCCCAAGCAAAATAGAGAAGGCAGAAGACTGAACACGCCCCGTGCTCAGCCAGCACGTGGCCGTGCCCAAGAAGCAGCAGAAAAGACAAACCTATAGAAGCTTCTATTGCCCACCACGGGGCCGTGTCCAGTGAGCACGGGGGCGTGGCAAAAGTACAGCAGACGCATTAATTGTAATTGCGAATTACAATTAATGAAGAGAGAGAGTGTCAGACGGGCACGGGGGCGTGTCCAGCGGACACGGGGCCGTGCCCAGCCTTCTGTTCAGCCTATAAATAGGAGTGCTTGGCTTCATTTCAACTCATCCCTTGGCACACCACCTCTCTCACACTTCATCCACCACCCACCACCATCACAACACCATCATCCACCATGATCATCCATTGTCCATCATAGAGTGTGTGAGTCGTCTCGGGATCCAAGATTGATCGTAAGAGTTCTTGACAATCAAGGCCATGTTTGCCTAAGTCTCTTACATCACTTGGTGAAGACAAGTGTTTAGTATAATACTTTTTATTTTTAATCTTTTGCACTTTTTATTTGGTTTTGTATTATTGACTTTAATAACTAGTTGCTTATGTTGAAGGTGATCTTTCCTTATCGTTTGTCCGTGGTGTCTTGGCGTTATTTTACTGTCTATATAAAATAAAAGATTTTCACCATTCATATCTCCACGGTCTATATGGAGGTATGTTGGCTACCTGGTCGGGGGTTAAGGGAACGGTTTGGTAAGGGTCTTGCCCTTGTTCAGCGTTTAGAGGTCCTGCAAGGGACCTGGGTCAAATTTAGTAGGATCTCTTTCAATGCCCATAGGTATTGGATGGCGGGGATCCAAACTCTTTGACCTCCTCATAAGTTAACTAGTATTAATACTATAACCTGGCTATCTAGGACTGTATCCCTGCTGACTCAGACTACTTAGTCGAGGGTAACGTCACCGCCAAAAGCGGGGCCTACCATAATTTGCATTAATAACTTAATTCATTATCTTCCAATAATCCAACCCTTTAGGATTGTATCCTTGCTGACTCAAACTACTGGGTTGAAGGTAACGTCGCCTTCAAAAGAGGGGCCTACTGCAATAAATAAGATAATCTCTTAAACAAGTGCAAAAGTGCGGAAATAATCAAAGGTTATACTAATACACGAGTCGGATCCAAGTGATTCATCTTGTCTATCTGTTTTTATTTTTATTTTTCAGCATTTAGTTAGTTTTTATTTTCTTAGTTTAAAAATCTTTTCTAACTCTTTGATTTGATTAGACGTTGAGGATAAACTGGTACTAAAAGCTCTTGTGTCCTTGGACGACCTCGGTATCTTACCAACACTATACTACGTCCACGATGGGTGCACTTGCCCATATGTGTGTTTAGTGTTAGTAAATATCGTGTTTTATAAATTTAAAACTTGGCTAAAAGTGTAAAAAGGGCTTAAAATATACATCAAAAATATATTACACTTCGCACACATCAGACTTGTACACCGGATCTTGAGTACGAAGAATGAGCCATCAAACCTTGATTCTTGATCTTGAACTAATGTTTGGCTATTATTAGGGTGAAAATGATTGATGGAGTATTGTTCCCCTAACTAAGTTCACGGTCTACATAAATTTTTGTATCCAAAATACACGCACGTTAAGTTATTAAAAGATATGTAACAAAATGCGGAAGCATAAGTCTTGAATTGTGTTCGGTTCTTTGTAGGACTTGACCTTCATTCATAACGTAAACTTGGTGTCACCTGTAACACGTTAAGCATCTTGAGTATTAGAAAATACATCATATAAACGTGTTAAACGAACCCACATGGTCAAAAGAATTAAATTAAAATTTTTTGGCAGAATTACCCTCGTCGAGTCACGTGACGGAGAAGGGATTAACCTGTCCTGCGACGCGATAGGATGGTGTTGACTGAAGGCTTTGAATTACGCCCCTCGCTTCACGCGACAAAGACATGAGATCCCTGTCAGGCAACGCGACAACCTTGTTTTTCCAGAAAGTTTGTTTAAGCTGAGGGATCTGCAGCCTTAGCAATTTTACCATATTTCGACCAAAACACATCCAAATGTTCCAAATTCATTTTTATTGCCAGGAATTCATTCCTTTTCATTCTTAAACTACAACCCATTACCTGGGTCTTATTAACCTTGTATTTCACACTCCCATTACCCGGTTTGCGTTTACGTTTATAAGACTTGTTTTAACATTTAAGCACTAAAGCTTAAATCGTCTTCATTATTTTCGTAGGATTATTCCCCTACAACTAAAACCCATAACCCAGGCTTATTAACCTTATATTTTACGCTCCCGTTACCCGGTTTGCGTTTATGTTTATTTGACCAGTTTGGTTTTCTCTTGTGAATATCATCACTTATGAGCAAACCATTACTTTTGAATCAATAACAACTCGTTTGGTTGGTTCTTGTTAATACCATCACTTATGAGCAACCAATTCCGCTTATAATCAATTTCTCAACTGTTACATTCAGTTTAACAATACTAGCTTACTATAATAATTAACGAAGCATATAGCCACGTACCTTAGAGCTTTCCCTTCAAATGTGCGTCCACCCGGTTGATTTTCCAAAACTTCACTCAATTTGCCTAAAGAGTTCAACCCAACTATCATTAAGAACTCATGGCTCAAATATGTGGCATGTAAGCTTGCCAATAATAACTCACATAGTTCCTGTCAAGGTTTTTCCATACGTTATCAACATTAAATTTTCACTTAAGCATTTTGTCAAACACCTTGTGGGCATGATTTTTGTGCTACTTCTATTAACTCAAGTAACATCAAACCATGTATTCTCAACTAATCAAGTCAATATGTTCAATATGTCAATTTAACATGTAGATTTCAGTTACCATAATTCAAATGCATAAATTAACCTACTAATTTCATTGGTTCGGATCTTCTGGTAAAAATCCATTTTCACATACCTAGTTAATCACTTAACTTCTGGTTCATGTTAAACACTTCAAAATTTTAACAAGCATGACAACTCTAAGCATTTATACACTATCTATTCCACCATAAGATCTACAATCCATTCAAGACTTGCAATTCATGGCGTTTATCAACATCCACTATTTTACTAAACACAAAATTTCAACATACATTATGATCTCCTAGCTTGGGTGATCAATAATCAAGACTCATGCATAAGATTTGGTCTCAATTCACCCTTCAATTTGGTAGAAATAGATGAAGTAGATTTTGTGATTTGGGTTCCCCCTCTTTCTCTATCTCTATACGTTGCACACAAACACACACGAGATGTATGTGTTGCTTCAAATTTGATGTTTTAAAATATTAAGTTTCCTTTTTGCCAACTTTGATCCCTCAAGTTTGGTTATCATTACAAAAGACTACAACCAATTCTTTTATTACAATTTCACATATATTTAACTAGGTCCAATGTTCCTAGTTATCACATTTATATTATTATTGTCACACCCCAACCGATGGCGGAAACATCGGAATGAGACGAAAACGAGATATTCGAGACTTCATAACCACTAATTGTGACAGTACTTTAAGTAATCAAAATTTCATTTAATTTCTAAACAAGGGTACATCATTTGGAAAGCAAATTACAACAACTTGTTTATACAAAATCAAATGACAAGGAAATACAAAACATAAATTAATAAATGCGTTTCTAGTCCATTCTAAGTAACTTTCTTCAAACGTCGTCATTAGTTTCCTGCAACATATATTAAAATAAAATCAACAAAAGTTGGCGAGCATACAAGTTTGAATATATAGCATACGTATAAAAGTTTGTCTCAAATCCAACATGGCATTTTGTATACTAGGTCAATTTCATACTAGCATGCACAATCCTAAATGTCAAACCGTAGTTTCCACGAGCGTAATCTTGCCATCTCAATGACAAGACCGGTAATGATTGAATACTTAACAATGAGCCTTTCCTAAGGGTTGTGTGCTACTCCTATACCGCTATACATGTTAATGTTGGCTTGCGCAAAGTTAATGACAAATAGTTTGCATGTATGAATGTTTTTGTATCTAGCATGAATAACCTAAGCATAACAAGTAGCAAGTTTGATGGATTGAGTGATTGCATAAGTTTGATTGTAAGCATAAGTGTATTTTATTAAGTCATACATGTTACACCCCAAAAGTGATTAAAGCGTAAAAGGGGGGTTCGAGTATACTCACAGTTTGTGTAGAAAGTCTACGAAAGAGATTTCGTTGAGTCTTGAGCTTTTGGAACACCAAAGTTACCCTAAAAGGGGAAACGAAGGTGTGTGAGTTGCGGATTCGATTATTGGATTGGATTCAGAAATTAGGATAACTTATACGTTATTGACAAATGTAAAGTAAAGGTACCATGAGAATGGTCATGCAAGGAGGTAAGGATGATTTCCATCCATTGAACCTCATTATATGATTCTCCAAAGCATAAAATCATTAACTTAGTTGATGATTTCGGTTGGTCATGAATAGAACATAGAATAGAGATACACCTCTAGTTCACCAAGTAACCAAGTGAGCTCAAACTAGACTGGTGCATTCCAATCATGGAAAATGTTTGGAGACTTTGTGTAGTTTGCTCACTTTGTTGCTAGTAAGTTTACTTGGTAATTTAGATATAAGATTGGCTAATAAAATCAAGCAAGTGAAGTAATGAATCGTAGTTGGAAGCCTAAGCTCCATTGTTCACACTTTACCAAAGTACAAGTCTCATAACATGGAAGGTTATGAGCTTGGAGGGTTTCAACACTTGTAGGTTGCTTGGAACCTTGTTAAAACAGAAAGTTTAGGAGGTATTTGGACCTCTAAACTTATAGGAATCAACCATACTCAAGCCCCACAACCATGAGTTTGATTAGGAACTAAATAAGCACAAGATTCCCTCAAGAATAAGTTCATAGCAAGTTTATGAAAAGGTTAATAAAAACAGAAAGTTTGGACCTCAAAATGGTGATGTTCCACCTTAATTTATCATGGTAAACTTGTGGAACACTCCTAGAGGTGTTCCAAACAAGTTTGAAGCAAGAATTCATAAAAAAAGAAAGTAAAGTGAGTTTTAAGCTCACTTTTGAACTTGCAAGAATCTGCCCCAAAGCTTGTGTTTTCAATAGTTTGAGAGTGTTTTGAGTGAGTTTAGAGCGTGGGAAAAGTGAAATGAAGGTGTAGGAGGCTTGTATATATGATGGTGGATTAGGATTAGAGTTTTAATGAAGAATGAAGGTGATTGGGGAAGAAAGGAGATGGAAAAGGAGCAACCCGGATTGGGGAATTAAACTTTCTGCGGATCGAGCCTCTACGCGTCGCACAGGCTTCATGTGCTTTCGCGACGCGGCGTGTTATTTTGACACCAAAAGTTTGATTTTTGACGAGTTTGGCCCCTGAACTTGTATGGACTTGTTATTTTATGTTAAATTTTTTTTTTGTGGGATGCGGTTAAGAATAGAAAATGTATGCATGAATAATAAGTCTCGGTTTTGCGTTTAAACACGTATCTATCGATTGATTGCATATAACCCAAGTATAATTGATAAAAATACCATTATGATCGAAGTCTCGAATTACAAGATTTGAAATGGAATACGAATACAAGTTTCTAAAAAAAGAAATATGAATACAACTTTCTAAATAAGGAAAGTCAAGAAATGCCAAGCGTTACAATTATCATATAATTATACAAGCATATATATGTATATATATATATATGTATGTATGTATGTATACACATTTATATTTATGTTCATTATTTTTGGGGGTGTTACAAGTCCACCCCCTTTAAAGAGGTTTCATCTTAGAAACATGTATACTGTCACACCCCAACCGATGGCGGAAACATCGGAGTGAGACGAAATAGATTGCAAGAGACTTCATAACACTATTTGTGACAAGTATTTAAATAATAAATTTTCATTTCATTTCTAAAGAGTCAATTACAAGGATTTGAAACAATACAACATAAATAACGAAAGACGATACAATAAGAATACAAGTTTAAAGTGTGTATCTAAACATCCTACTAGATTCCACGCATCACCAACATCATCGCTAAACCTGCAACATGTTTTAAAAGTGTAGTTATATGCAAAAGTATTGGCGAGCATATAAGTTTGGTGCGTAGTATATAAGTATAAAAACGATAAGGAACAATCCACATGGAAAACCTAGTTATCAAGATTAACGTATAAACTGGCATGCGATTAACAAGTCAACCCTCTGTTTACGCAAGTATGAATGAATAAACCTAACATGACCTCTCGTTCGCGGGCGGTGCGTTACTCCTATACCGCTATACATGTTAAGTGGAGGCTTGTACGAAGCTAATGACAAGTTCATCACATAAGAATCACCTAGAAAACACGAATCAAGCATAACAAATATTAAGCATGTATTGGATTGTTTGTTTATGTATTTGAATAAGAATATGTATACTAAGTGTGTTTTGTATATAAAAACATGTTACACCCAAAAGTGTGAAAACGGTAAAATGGGTCGAGTATACTCACAAAATTGCTAAGTCTTCCGATTATCCAAGTGTTGACGAGTGTAAGAGATTAGGAAGTTAAATGTGTTCGATTTGGAGTTTAAGAGTTGTTTACATATGGTTTAAGGATATGGAGTTCGAGGGCATGAAAATAAACATATGAAAAGTAATCACCTAGTCACATAATACTTGTTTGACTCTATGAAACCCCAAGGGTTAGAATGTTTTCATGGGTTCAAATACCCATTAGAATCATAACAAGTTATTACGTCTTAGATGATGTAATCCAATACTTTGACAAATGAACACTAGTCCATCATCAAAGGTTCGATTATTTGGATAATATATATATGTATTACATAGTGTCCATTATATCCTATAAGTCATGTAGGAGGTAGGAGGATAAATCCACCATTTAGGAACCTCTTTGTATCATAGAAGTCATGTAGGAGGTAGGAAGAACAAGTCTTCCATTTAGGTACCTCTAGGTGTTCACCGCTACACTTGATGTTATGAACATTCAAGGAGGGTCATGAACATACAATAAGAAAGGAAATAATTACAACTAATATAAGAAATCATTAAGTAATGTGTGGATTTTTTTTAGTAGGATAGCCCAAGCTTGTCCTATAATCTCACAACCATCAAGCTTGAAGCTTGTTCATTACTTGTGGGTTAAACCCTAACCAAAACAGAAAGTTTATGAGGTTTTAACCTCTGATTTTAAGTGTCACAATCTTGTTTTTAAGCACACTTAATCATAGTCTTGATTAGTGGCATAAGAACATAGGAATGTATGAAGAAAACATGAGTTTTCTTCCAAAACAAAAAGATAAAAATGAGCAGAATTATAGGTGCACTTTGGACCTCAAAAATGGTGAGGTGTCACCTTAGTTTGCCCAAGCAAACTTGTGAAAACCTTCCTAGAGGTTATCCAAGTGTTGTAGAAGAAGAAAATTGAAGTGGAAGTGAGTTAAAACTCACCTTTTATGGCTGGAACTTTAAAAAACGTGGCTGAAACTCAGCTGAGTTTGGGAGAGTTTTTGAAGTGTTTGGAGGCTTGAAAAGGTGGAATAAGGAGTGGGGAAGTGTTTATTATATAGGGGAGGGATTCGGGTTTCAATGGGTTGGGCTTTGGAAGTGTTTAGTGGGCTAAATAACTCAAAACAAAAGACTTAAGTGGGCTGATGCAAGGCTGTTAACAGCCCTATAATTTTTATTTTATTATTTTTTTAACATTAGAAAGTATATAATTTATGTTTAATAAAGTGTTACATGTTGTCTAGTATGTATGTAACTTGTAACAAGGTCCAAAATGCATAAATAACATCTTTTAATTAGCAAAAAGTGTGATAACATAGGTGTGTATAACACATGAAATGTAACAAGTATATATGGTTTATAGTTTGGTATAATCAAGTGAAAAAACATACAACTTAGTCATATAATCGAATAACCAAGTGTTTGAATGTATGGAGATTTAAGGATTACGAATACACAATGACCGTGTACGAGTTATGTCACACCCCGACCACGTAAAACAACAAAACGTGGCGGAAACGTCGGGGAGTGTTGTAACAGAATCATTGTTTCACAACCATGGATTAAACAGTTTTGTTTTATTGAATTAAATGTATTACATTACATTGGAATTAGAAACAAAACAGGAACAAATAAACTTCCATTGTTATTAAGTCACTAAGGCCTCGTCCTTTCCTATGTGAGCATACACAAATATCATCATCAAACATCATCAACTTTGGTACTGAAACACATGTGAAAATACGTCAGCATAAAAATGCCGGCGAGTACATAGGTTTTATATCAGTGTCAGATTTATGGCTTGTTTTACATGTTGCAATACTTATTTAAAAACCTTGTTTTTGAAAATTATAGTACTGCGACATAATTAACCAACTCAAATCAAGTTGGATATGATTTATAAAATCTCATAGCCATGATTCTTAACTCCAAAACATTTGTTTTATGAAATCAAATTGGTAAAACATCTCGTAGAAACTCGTTAATAAAACTAGTATGGTTTATATTATTCAGAAAACATCATTGTGTGACATCGTTTCAAAATCATTTACCCAAGTGATCTTGATAACGCAACGATATATAATGTGTTAAAAGCACTTATATATAGGAAGTACCAGCGGCGTATCCACCATGTTTTTAACACAATACACCCGCCCCGTTACCTAATCACTTCCCTAACCCAACGGTTCAGACATCTACAAATGGTTCACATATATCAAATGGTTACAAATGGTTCACATCAATCAAATGGTTACAAATGGTTCACATATATCAAATGATTACCAATGGTTCACATACATCAAATGGTTACAAATGGTTCAAACAGTTCAAAATGTAAAACAATGGGCTAGCATGTTAAGTGAACATACATAGCAAAACATAATGAAATCATGTACTAATAGTGTACTAATGAACATCGCAAGTATATGATATGAAAACATGGAAAGCATGAAAGTAACAAGTATGCACATGTGTTTCACCCTAAAACGTTTGAAAAACAGTAAAAGAGGGGGCTATGTGCTCACTTGAGGGTGCTTAGAAGTCTTGAACAACAACCAAGCAAAGCTAGAGGGATCACAGAATCAAACGGCACCTAATATAGATAACTGTGTAAATAAACCGGACCTAAATCGGAAGATCGGATAGTATGAGGTTTCGTAAACCAAATGAGTATTGGAACTCATGTGATATGGTCTAACAAAGCCTACATACTAAAATGAAACTTAACCTAAGTGCTTACGACCCATTACGACCCGTTTAGGTAGCTTACGCTACTTTAACGCGTCGTTTGCGTAAAACGCGTTCGGACCGCCTAACTAGTCCTATGATAAGTAACATATGCCTTAACATGTCTAATAATGTTGCCTAATCAGTTTAGATGTCAAAAATTATGTTACATATGTTTAAAATGAATTTATGCGTAAAAAGGGCATTTTGGTCATTTACCTAAGGCATATAAACTACCTATCATATAACTACTTAAACGAAGTGACCATAAGGTATAACCTCGGAAGGTTATTCCCTATGCAACTATGGTCACAATATATGCTTGGTCGGATCCTAATGATCGACCAAACGGGCCGGGTTCGAAAGTATAAGCGGTTGTTTAGATCGCTTACCTTACGACCCTACATAAGCACAAAACCTAAAGTGACGAGCTAAACATGTTAAAACATGTTTAATGAATTTAGTAACAGGTTTGGTATCAAGACAAAGGGTCTTGATACCTAAAAGTAGTTTGGTTACAAAATACGCAAGAATACGCATTTTGGCCGAAACTACGACTCGTCACTATACCTAAACAACGTGGTAATCATTAGGTATAGTCACTAGGGACTATAACCATCGTGATTACGCTCACGTTATGAAGTTCAAACGAACTTCGTGTTGACCATAAACTGGTCATTGCAGAAAGTCGAACAAAGTTTGACTTTCGTGCTAAAAACGCATAAAAGAACGAAATAGGACTTACAACGGGTCCAAGACGGAAGTTTTGATCCTATTACTCTCAGGTATGAAGTGAATACTCCAACTTAGAGAGCCAAATCAGATCAAAAGTGTGGGTTGCAACAATGAATGGGTGGGGTATCTATAGATTTCATAGAACCGTTAAGATCGTTCATCGAAAACTGAGCTTTGATCTGGACCTTACATGTGTGCCCATGGTTTTCTAAAACCATGGGAGCCCCTAATATGAGTCCATAGTATCATAAAAACCATTAAATACCAGCCGATTATTTTGCAAAACCATGGGTTAAAACCATCAACACTTCAAAATTGGACTAGGTTCATTGAATCTGGTCAGAAATTTCAAAAATGGTCCCTGCACTTGTAAAACTTGATTTTTTTTGCACTTTTAAGCCCCGTTAACCCCATTTCATGGCCCTAAAATAAAGTTAAAGTATAGGGAACTTAAAATATGCTCAAAAACATCTCGGATGTCGGTTCGTTTGGTCGTACGGTTGCGTTGTTCGGTTAATTACGACGGAAATCGTAATGAACGCAAAAACGATCCAAATTACGCGACGAATGGAATTTTATCATGCCAATCACTAAAATAAAATATTTTAATGATTACATAGATTTTTTGATATCCGGATATATTCAGGACGTAAGATACGCGCGAAAATGCAAACTTATGCACTTTTGACGATTTTAGTCTCTATTGATCAAATAAGTTCATTTTAGCATACCGAACCCCTCAAAGCCGATTTCTAAGCTATGTGAAGGATATTTGGGGTATTTTTAACTTATGATCAAGTTCCGCAATGTCCGTTACAGTACAAATCGGCATACTTTCACAGTTTGTCAAAATTAGTCCCTGTAAGCGAATAAACTTGATTTCGCCACACCAAACCCTCCAAAACTTATTTCTAAGCTATGTAAAGGTTATTTAAGGTATGTTAAGCCTATGTAACTATTATGGAGTGTTTGTTGCATTAAACTGGTTATATTTACGCATCAGTGCGCGTATAACCTTCCAGAAAGAGATTTAAAGCTTGGAATCGAACAAGAATTGATATGTGCAAACGATAAACATATTTTTACAAATCCCAAGTATGAAACACAATATTTCATTAATTTGGTATTTGTTTGATGGTCGCAGAGGCACAGGTGTCACAAGTTAAACTTATGTTTATGAGAATTACGAGTTATGTATCAAACGAATGCACGTATCAATGTAGAAGATTAATTTTATTACGATCAAAGTCTCGGATACGATTACAAGGAATACAAGTTTCCAAAAATAGAAACGCACGTCAAGCTTTCTAATTAAGGAAAGTTATGAAAAAGCAGGGCGTTACAGTCTCCCATCCTTTAGGAAATTTCGTCCCGAAATTTGTTCAAGAAAAAGACTTTGAAAGGCGTTTTGGCTAAAATAATGATCATCAAAATTTGAGACTTGGAAGTTTTTGAAATATTTGAAAAGTATGAAATTTTGAGGAACGAAAAGATGGGTTTGTAAATAGAGTTCGTTTGATTAAAAGGATTTGAAGCATTGGGCATTAGCAAAGCGCATGTGTGTGTAGGCAAAATGAGTTTAAACAAGTTTGAATATTTCGAGAGGTATTTTAAAGTATAATACTTAGAAAGAAAGTTTTTATATAAAGTGGTATGTATTTTGATGAAAGGCGTGGTCACACGGTAGTTTGCATGGAAAGTTTAAGGGTAGTGTTAAATCACACATTTGTAGAAAATCGTTTATTGAGAGAAACGAGAAGGTTTGGTAAATAGAGTGATAACGGTCTACTAAGTATGTTTACACAAGAATAAATAATAGAAGACGTTTTTAAAGGTGAAGAGATAAGTTAGGGTTCGATGTTTTAAACCGATGTGATTGTGAACGAGGTTTGTATAAGAGGACAAGGAATAATGAAGAATAATGAGAGTATAAAAGTGAATGATTTACTCTTAATGAATGCAAGTATAAGATTGGCATAAGTATTGGATAGACGAAAGTAGCATGCTAAGAATGAAGTCTCGTCATGGATAATCGGATATAATGCGTTTGTGAGTTGTTTGAAGCTTGTATTAGGTCCAAAAAGGTCTGCAAAACACCGAATTTCTCATCGCACGTTTTACGAAAGTTTGGTAACGTGGTGAAAACACTTATATATAGGAAGTACCAGCGGCGTATCCACCATGTTTTGATCATGTTACGTCTGCCTCGTTATTCGGTGTCATGTTACGTTTCGTGTCTTACCATACACAGTAGTACACTCTCTGTTTTTCATACGCCTATCACTATAATCCCGTGTGCACCCGCGATTATTTTGATCATCGCATGATCCGCATAACTTATACTAGTTGTGTATGAATTAGAGTATACATAATTTAAAATATAAGAATGTGTACGTATAAGAATGTAGTATATAAGCAAGTCCATGCGTAAGTATATATGGGACCCACGTAAGCGAATCCCTCGGATTACGCTCGCGTACGGGTACGAATGTATGAATCATGAGTATGAATGAAAGTATGAGTATAAGTATAAGTTTAAATATGAATATGCACGTAAGTATGAGTATAAACATAAAACATATGAGTAGTATGAGTATAAGTATAAGCATAAAATGTATTGTCATGAGTATGAGTATGAGTGTAGGTACGAATAATAAAATTTGTGTATATAGTATGTGTTGGAACATACAGGTTAAAGCGTATAAAAACGTTCCAAAAGGTTGAGTATGTAAATACGAACGATATAAATGAAATTGTCACAAGATATCGACTAAAACGTGTACGAGGATATGCATGTATAGTTGTTTAAGCGAAACGTGGAGTTTATCGAATCAAAAATAGATTGAATTTGATTGGGAAGGTAGAATATCGTTTGTATATGTAAGAGAATATAAAGTACTCATTGGTTATGCATAACGTATTTTGTAATGAATGGAAATGCTACTTTTGTTTTTAAAGGAGTTTCGTAAGTTGAAGATTGTCGGGCCCCATGAAGTCCTCTTGCCCACGTGTTCTGAAATGACGAATTGAGCGGTGTAGGAAAAGGTTTTCGAAAATAATGAGTTCGTTTCATTTGCATCAAAATAAGAAATTTTGAATTTTGGAGGATCTTGTGAAAACGTTGATCCTTAGAAAAGAAATTTAGCAAAATGGACTTAGTGATCATTGAAAAGAGTTTTAACAAATGATTCGTTGATGTTGAAAAGAGTCTTTGGTAAAACAATCGTATAATATCTATAAGGTCTTATAAGTATATGAGAAAGTTGGTTTGAATTCCGATTGAGAATGAAAGTCTTTACTATGGTGATATAACGTGAGTGCGTTTTAGTGATTAAGTCGAATATGAAATTTTGTGGGCAATGGATTTATTGGGCCGACTAAATTGATAAGTAGCATTTCATGGGATTGTGTAAATCAAGAAATGAGCGTTTACGGTATTATTAAGAATTTCGTGGATGTGAGAGAATGTGAAATTAGATTGTAGGATAAGGAGTAGGTTTAAATAGACAATGCATGTTGAGACGAATAAGAATTTGACTAATAATAATCAATTTGGGTATAAACGTGATAGTGTGTACGTAATAAGGTTTATTAAAAGTATTTCTTGGTAACGATCACCTACGTAAGGGAATCACCCCTAACTCGTTGGTGAGGTCGTTGTAAGATGAGAAAAGGAACGGAGTTAGTCGTCAAGGTAAGGAAATCACTCCTATCTTGATGATATGCCTCCATTTATTGTTACAAGGGATATAAATAAAATTATGTGAAGTCATGTATGTGAATAATGTACAAATGCATGAAAAAGTATTAGTACGATATACGCTTAAAAGTGAAATCTCAAAATAATTCGAATTCGAAAAAGAGGGAATTGTATCATAAATGATCGAGAATAATAAAACGTAAATTTGATTAAAACTTGGATGGTTCCAAAATGGAACGTTGACTAACCAAAGTGGTCGAAAAGTCTTTTAAATTTGAGAAACATGTTTTGGCCTAATAGGTGGTATACTCTCGCCGACACGTCGGTTAACGGTATTCACCCTTCCGGTTACTACATGTCCCAATTCAATCGAAAATTCGAGACTTGGCGGGATTTATAAAAATCAAGGAGTGGGACTAGTCGACAAGATGCGGGTTTCACCCCTAACTTGACGATTTCGTACCCTAAGTGTGGTTGGTACTCGTCGGTTCACAATTTAATTTCGACACATTGACGAAGGTCCACTAGAATTTGAAATTGAAATTCTTCATCAAGATGAGTACTTCACTCCTAACTTGATGACGAATCTCGTGTAAAAAGAATAGGTAGATTGAGAGTCGTTCACCAAATTATGGGTTTCACGCCTATTTTGGTCAAGTTGTCTCGTTTCTATAATACGAGTGTTTGCGGATTTAGAATAGTCGAGTAAAATGTATGAGGAAAAGCGTATGTTGAAGATTAAACAAACAAGTATAAACATGTCAAGAATGGCACATAAAGAATGAAATATTAACACATAATGAAACATGTATTAACACATAAGAATAGCATGTCAAGTATGATAAATAAGGATAAAACGACATATATGTTTAAAAGGCTCAAAGAGAATAAATAAGAAACACATAAAGTGGCATACATGTAGTTTCAAGCAAAACATAAGAATAAGGCCCTAAAACTATAGACTAGGTAAAATCATTCATACTTTTCCTAATTCCCGATAGTTATGGCTCTGATACCAATCTGTCACACCCCAACCGATGGCGGAAACATCGGAGTGAGACGAAATAGATTGCAAGAGACTTCATAACACTATTTGTGACAAGTATTTAAATAATAAATTTTCATTTCAATTCTAAAGAGTCAATTACAAGAATTTGAAATAATACAACATAAATAACGAAAGACGATACAATAAGAATACAAGTTTAAAGTGTGTATCTAAGCATCATACTAGATTCCATGCATCACCAACATCATCGCTAAACCTGCAACATGTTTTAAAAGTGTAGTTCAATACAAAAGTATTGGCAAGCACACAAGTTTGGTGCGTAGTATATAAGTATAAAAGCGATAAGGAACAATCCACATGGCAAACCTAGTTATCAAGATTAACGTATAAACTGGCATGCGATTAACAAGTCAACCATCTGTTTACGCAAGTATGAATGAATAAACCTAACATGACCTCCCGTTCACGGGCGGTGCGTTACTCCTATAGCGCTATACATGTTAAGTGGAGGCTTGTACGAAGCTAATGACAAGTTCATCACATAAGAATCACCCAGAAAACACGAATCAAGCATAACAAATAGTAAGCATGTATTGGATTGTTTGTTTATGAATTTGCATAAGAGTATGTATACTAAGTGTGTTTTGTATATAAAAACATGTTACACCCAAAAGTGTGAAAACGGTAAAATGGGTCGAGTATACTCACAAAATTGCTAAGTCTTCCGATTATCCAAGTGTTGACGAGTGTAAGAGATTAGGAAGTTGAATGTGTTCGATTTGGAGTTTAAGAGATGTTTACATATGGTTTAAGGATTTGGAGTTCGAGGGCATGAAAATAAACATATGAAAAGTAATCACCTAGTCACATAATACTTGTTTGACACTATGAAACCCCAAGGGTTAGAATGTTTTCATGGGTTCAAATACCCATTAAAATCATAACAAGTTATTACGTCTTAGATGATGTAATCTAATATTTGACAAATGAACATTATAAAGGTTCGATTATTTGGATAATATATATATGTATTACATAGTGTCCATCATATCCTATAGGTCATGTAGGAGGTAGGAGGATAAATCCATCATTTAGGAACCTCTTTGTATCATAGAAGTCATGTAGGAGGTAGGAAGAACAAGTCTTCCATTTAGGTACCTCTAGGTGTTCACCACTACACTTGATGTTATGAACATTCAAGGAGGGACATGAACATACAATAAGAAAGGAAATAATTACAACTAATCTAAGAAATCATCAAGTAATGTGTGGATTTTTTTAGTAGGATAGCCCAAGCTTGTCCTATAATCTCACAACCATCAAGCTTGAAGCTTGTTCATTACTTGTGGGTTAAACCCTAACCAAAACAGAAAGTTCATGAGGTTTTAACCTCTGATTTTAAGTGTCACAACCTTGTTTTTAAGCACACTTAATCATAGTCTTGATTAGTTGCATAAGGACATAGGAATGTATGAAGAAAACATGAGTTTTCTTCCAAAACAAGAAGATAAAAATGAGCAGAATTATAGGTGCACTTTGGACCTCAAAAATGGTGAGGTTTCACCTTAGTTTGCCCAAGCAAACTTATGAGAACCTTCCTAGAGGTTATCCAAGTGTTGTAGAAGAAGAAACAAGAAGAAAATTGAAGTGGAGGTGATTTAAAACTCACTTTTTATGGATGGAACTTTCAAAAACGTGGTTGAAACTCAGCTGAGTTTGGGAGAGTTTTTGAAGTGTTTGGAGGCTTGAAAAAGTGGAACAAGGAGTAAGTGTTTATTATATAAGGGAGGGATTAGGGTTTCAATGGGTTGGGCTTTGGAAGTGTTTAGTGGGCTGAATAACTCAAAACAAAAGACTTAAGTGGGCTGATGCAAGGCTGTTAACAGCCCTATAATTTTTATTTTATTATTTTTTAACATTAGAAAGTATATATTTTATGTTTAATAAAGTGTTACATGTTGTCTAGTATGTATGTAACTTATAACAAGGTCCAAAATGCATAAATGACATCTTTTAATTAGCAAAAAGTGTGATAACATAGGTGTGGATAACACATGAAATGTAACAAGTATGTATGGTTTATAGTTTGGTATAATCAAGTGAAAAACATACAACTTAGTCATATAATCGAACAACCAAGTGTGTATGGATATTTAAGGATTACGAATACACAATGATCGTGTACGAGTTAAACTTATGTTTATGAGAATTACGAGTCATGTATCAAACGAATGCTCGTATCAATGTAGAAGATTAATTTTATTACGATCAAAGTCTTGGATACGATTACAAGGAATACAAGTTTCCAAAAATAGAAACGCATGGCAAGCTTTCTAATTAAGGAAAGTTACGAAAAAGCAGGGCGTTATATATACGTACCGAAAAGAGAAGGGTAAAGCCACTTCATTTCTTCTTCGGACTCCCAAGTGGTGTCCGGTCCCTTCCGGTGTTCCCATTTTACTTGGATTTGATCAATTTATTTGTTTCTTAGTCCTTTGACCTTTCGGTCAAGGATTGCAATAGGCATCGCCACATAGTTTATTTATCATCGGCTTCTATGTCATCGATGGGCACGTAAGCCGCCCGTCTGCCAAACACTTCCGGAGGTGTGATACATGGAATGTAATGTGAATACCGCTTAGTTCTTCTGGTAGCTCTAAATAGTAACCTATCTTACCCGCCCGATCAATAACCTTGAATGGTCTAATAAACCGCGAGCTCAATTTTCACCTCTTTCTAAAACGAATGATTCCCTTCCAAGGAGATACTTTCAACATCACTTTATCCCCTATTTAAAACTCTATGGGTCTTCATCTTTTATCCGCGTAGGACCTTTGTCGATCTTGAGCCTTTTAAGTGGGCTCGTATAGCGTCAATCTTTTCATTTGTGGCTCTAACCACATCTCTGTGTGCGAGTTCTCGAGGACCCACTTCACCCCAACATATTGGGGTTCGATATTTTCGACCACAGATTATTTCATACGGGGGCATGCCAATGTTAGAATGGTAATTATTATAAGAAAATTCGACCGGCAGAAAGTAAGCGTCTCAATTACCACCAAAGTCTATTATACACGCCTGGAGCATGTCTTCCAATGTTTGAATCGTCCTTTTTTACTTTGCCCATTGATATGTAGGTGATAAGCCATACTAATCAATAGCTTGGTATCCATCTGTTCTTGAATATCTCTCCAAAAGTTTGAAGTAAATCAGGCATCCCTGTCGGTTATAATCGACATTGGCACCCCCATGGTGTTCAACAATTTCATTTATGTACACCTCCGACATCTTTTCGGATGGGTAAGCCTCACAAATAGGAATAAAGTGAGCACTCTTGGGCTATCCACGACCTCCCAAATGGCATCAAATCCTCGAGTCGTTCTCGGTAATTTAGTTAATAGGTCCATAGTAATATGTTCCCATTTCCAAACGGTTATATCCAATAGCTGGAGTTTGTCGTACGGATTTTGATGCTTCGTTTTGACTTGTAAACAAGTTAATCATTTTTCGACATACCTTTCCACATCCCTTTTTATTCCGGGCTACCAATAATTTCGTTTCAAGTCCCGATACATTTTGGTCGCCCCTGGATGAATCGAATAATGTGATTTGTGAACTTCATCAAGTAGCAGGCCCTTGACACCACATGTGTTTGGAACCTAAATTCTATCGAACCAGGATATCAACTCATTGTCACCATCCATTATATTCTTCACTAGGCCCTTCAATCGTTCTTTTCTCTAATTTTCTTCTTTTACCGCTTCGACTTGCGCTGCTTGGATTCGTTCAAGTAAACCCGAAATGACCACAGGTTGCATTGACCGTACCCGGATAGGAGTGTATCCTTCCTTCCGGCTTAGCACGCCGCTACCACATTTGTTTTTCCCAGGTGATAATGTAATTCACAATAATAATCTTTCACAGTTTCAGCCAACGTCTTTGCCTCATATGTAACTCCGTTTGGTCAAAGAAGTATTTCAAACTTTTGTGGTTGGTGAAAATAGTGCATTTCACCCTGTACAAGTAGTGTCTCCAAATTTTAAAGGTAAAGACCACCGCCGCCAATTCAAGGTCGTGAGTCGGGTACTTTGTTTCGTGTACTTTCAATTGTCTTGAAGCATAAGCAATCACTTTGCCTCTTTGCATAAGTACACACCCGAGACCAAGATGTGATATGTCAGAATACACTACCATGTCATCGGTGCCATCCGGTAAGGTCAACACCGGTGCACAAGTAAACTTTTCTTTTAATGTTTGAAATGCTTTCTCTTGATCATTTTTTTCCAACCGAATTTCTCATTCATGCGGGTTAACTTGGTCTTTGGTGATGCAATTTTGAAGAAATCTTGTATGCATCTCCTATAGTAGCCCGCAAGTCCCAAGAACCTTCTAATTTCTGATGGATTCTTTGGATGATTCCATTTTGCTACGGCTTCAATCTTGGACAGATCTACTAATATTCCTTTAGCACTTATGATGTGCCCAAGGAATTGTACTTCTCGAAGCCAAAAAGCACCCTTTGAGAACTTAGCATAAAGCTTTTTTTGCCTAAGTGTACCCATAACTTCTTGCAAATGACGAGTTTGATTCGCCTCGCTCATCGAGTAATAAGAATATCATCGATGAACACTATCACCGATTTATCTAACATTAGTTTGCAAACCCGGTTAATGAGATCCATGAAAGTCGCGGGGTGCATTCATTACCCTAGAAGACATTATGAGAAACTCGTAGTGTCCGTATCGCGTACGAAAAGCCGTCTCTGACACATCTTCTTCTTTTATTCTCAGCTGATGATAACCCGACCTCAAGTCGAGTTTTGAAAACCAACGCTTGCCTTGTAGTTGGTCGAATAAGTCAATGATTCTCAGAAGTGGATATATATTCTTTATCGTGCTTGTTTAACTCGCGGTAATCTATGCACATGCGCATACTTATGTCTGTTATGGGTGAAATTCTGAGCCCATATCCTGGAAAATATCTTGATATATATCCTGTTTATATTGTATCTGTTTACATCCGGGATGCTGATTCAGGATATTGGTAACATCCTGAATGGTATCCTCAGGATCACTAACGGATTAAATGCAGGTACGTGGGTTAGAAGCTAGCAACGTTAACAAGACCTATTCCACGGAGGACTCGGTCCAAGTCGTTCAAGGAAAGACGTTGGAGCCGTATTACTCGGTTTACAACGTCTATAATGGAATATTCGGAGTAGCCCATATTTGTAGGGATTATTGTTTGTAATTCGTTACTATAAATAGTGGGTATATCAGATCAACTAGGACATCACAATCACACTCTCTACACTCTAACACTTGCTCTCTCGCAACTTTCACAAATTCATTGTAACACTTAGCGATCTGATCTATATCCTGCACTGTATCCTGAAGTTTAAAGCAATAAGAAGAACTAGGCAGCTGCGATTGTCAGCTCCCGAGGTTTTATGCCGGCGATCTAGATTGATCAAGGGCTTTCCTCGTACATCTCGTTTCATTTACTTTACTTTTTTGCTCATTGTTTGATCGTAGATACAGCTCAATATCCTGAGCCGTATCCTGAAACTGTTTTAGCAAATAACTTAACTTGAATATTTTTCACACATATTTCTAGCACACTACCTCACTTAACTAATTTGATCACTTAATTACTTCGGTAATTTTTGACCAAAACAATTTGGCGCCCACCGTGGGGCAAGTGGTGCTCTCCTTACTAAAAATCTCGGTGAAATCGTTAATTGGTTTTCTGTTTTCAAAACTTTTTGCCACATTGTTTACAATGGCCTCAAGATCAAACATGAGCTCTTCTACTGTGTCTGCTACAACTTCTGCAACAGTTGGTTTGGTGCTTCCACCACCTCCTCCAAGGATGCCAGCCTCTACACAATCTCAAGATGTTATCCCTACTCGGAGTGTCCAGGGATCTGCTCCTGTTTTAGCTTCTAACGATGAAATTCTAACCTTATTTGGAAGTGTGCAGGAACAAATGAGGCAGCAACAGGAAACGAACCAAATGCTTTTAAGAGAAATACAACTCCTGAAGTCTGGCTCGAGCAGATCTGCTGAGGATAATGTCACTCCATTACATCCCAGAGCGTTGAACTTTAGTTCAGCTGTGTATACTAAGGATAACAGGGGGAATATTGTACCCAGCCTTCCTCAGAATCATACTCCTGAAATACCCTCCTCGGTCAGGATATCAACCATGAGGAACTCAGGATATGCTTCAGGATATGGGCAAAATCCTCTAACGGGTAACGTATCAAATAATAATAATGTTATTGCCACTAACAGTGTTGGATCTCTGCAGGATACAACTGTGACGTCAGAATTATCCAGGGAGCTTCAGAAGTTAAAGGATATGATATCCAGTGTACCTGGGGTGGTGCAGCCAATTCCTGAAGTATCCCAGGATAGCCACAGGATATCTCGGTTCGTGCATCCCATATGTGATGCTGAAATCCCAAAAAGATTCCAGACTCCAAACATGAAGCTTTACGACGGAACCACGGATCCTGGAGAGCATATTGCCCAGTATAGGGAAAGGATGGAGATCAACCCTATCCCTCCGGAGCTCAAGGAAGCGTGCCTGTGCAAGGGTTTTGGTTCAACCTTGACAGGATCGGCTTTGAAATGGCTTTTGAATGTTCCTCCACATTCGATTACATCTTTTGCTCACTTAGTAAATTTATTTAATAGTCAATTTTCTTGTAGTAGAAGCTTTGAAAAATTAACAAGTGATCTCTACAGGATAACACAACGGCCTCAGGAATCCCTTAGGGATTATGTGAACAAGTTCAGCCGGGAATCACTAGACATTCCCCATCTTGATGTTGCAACAGCTGTGCAAGCTTTCAAGATGGGGCTGCAAAAGGATTCTCAATTCTATCAAGACCTTGTAATGAACCCATGCAGGAACCTGGATGAAGCCCGGAACAGGGCTCTAAGATATATTCGGTTGGAGGATGACAGAAAAATGTAAGAAAGGATGAATGCATCCTCAACATATGAATCGACTAACAGGAAATCGGAATCCTCATATAGACCATATCGCTCTAAGCCATATGGCAGAAATGATAACAAGAGAGTGAATGTTGTTGAAGACGAGGATCCTGAAGAATATCCTGAATTATCTGAATATTGTTTTTCTGTTAATATACCTGAACTAATGTATGCTATGCAGGGTTTGGGAGATAAAGCCAGGTGGCCTCGAAAGAATCAACAAAAAGCAGATTGGAAAGACAAGTCGAAATGGTGTGCTTTCCACGAAGATTTTGGACATATGACTGAGGATTGCATCGCTCTGAGGAAAGAAATCAGCT
The DNA here is from genome assembly GCF_002127325.2 of Helianthus annuus. Taxonomy (NCBI): domain Eukaryota; kingdom Viridiplantae; phylum Streptophyta; class Magnoliopsida; order Asterales; family Asteraceae; genus Helianthus; species Helianthus annuus. Next base: position 51,407,515 of record NC_035434.2, on the reverse strand, counting down.
ACCTTCTAAGCAAGGGATATTTGAAAGATCTCTTAGGTAGAAAGAAGAATAAGGGTCAGGATACTGAAAAAGATCCTGAGCGAGCGGCATCACCTCCCGCCGATGCCAAGATAATCAACTTCATTTCAGGAGGGTCCGACATTTGCGGAACTTCGTATTCGGCGGCCAAGAGACATGCAAAGGAAGCTAAGGCCGAGAGGGGAGACAAACCTATCAGGATGACCACGCTCACAACTGACAAAGTGATCACTTTTGATGCAGATGATAGGGATACTGTCCAGGATCCTCACCATGATGCTCTGGTAATAACATTATATGTGGCTAACCATTTTGTACGCAGGATATTGGTTGATAATGGCAGCTCCGTCAACATAATACAACTGGAGACTCTGAAGAGAATGAATGTGTCTCCGATGGATATCACTTCGAAGTCTACTGTGCTTGTTGGTTTCAGTGGAGAAGCTAGGAACATAGTGGGAGAGATAAGGCTACCCGTATATGTTGAAGGAGTCAACAAGATGCAACGTTTCTGTGTGATGGATTCTCTATCCTGCTATAACATCATCCTAGGAAGACCATGGATCCACGATATTAAGGCCGTTCCATCAACGTATCACCAATGCATCAAGATCCCTACCCCTTGGGGGGTTGTCAAGATCGACAGTGATCAGCAGGAGGCGAAAGAGTGCTACTCATCCTCGATGAAATCCTCAACCAAACCTAGTGCAGCATAGCAATTAAAGACACGGGCCCAGGATATCGTGGAGGATCCGGAGCAGGATGTGAAGAAAATTATCCTAGACCAGGATAATCACGATATTTCGGTGCTCGTGGGAACCAATATCCCTCAGGATATTGAAGAACAATTAATTAACTTTTTGAAATGCAGAATGTCAACGTTTGTGTGGAAGCATGAGGATATGACAGGTATATCTAAAGACATTATTACTCACAAGCTTGGAATTGACAGGTCGTTCAAGCCTATACAACAAAAGAGAAGGAAATTCACCCCTGAGCGGAATGCAATTATCCAAGAGGAAGTTGAAAGATTACTGAAGTCCAGGATGATTAGAGAAGTCAAATTCCCTAGATGGCTAGCAAATGTGGTGGTGGTTCAAAAGAAGAATGGGAAGTGGAGAGTCTGTGTAGACTACACAGACCTGAACAAAGCTTGTCCAAAAGACCCATTCCCTCTGCCTCATATAGACTCGATGGTGGATGCCACTGCCGGTCATGAAATGTTGACCTTCATGGATGCATCCTCAGGATTCCAGCAGATTCAAATGGAACCTTCGGACCAGGAGGATACTGCTTTCATGACACCAACAGGTATTTATTGTTATACTGCTATGCCTTTCGGTTTAAAAAATGCAGGTGCAACGTACCAGAGATTGGTGAATATGATGTTTAAAGACAAACTGGGGGACACCATGGAAGTGTACATTGATGATATGGTGGTCAAATCCAAGAGAGCTGAGGATCATCTTCAGGATATTAAAGGAGCATTCGATATCCTGGACCAGTATAATATGAAACTTAATCCTGTAAAGTGTCATTTTGGAGTGGGGGCAGGAAAGTTTTTAGGATACATGGTGACAAAAAGAGGGATAGAGGCAAGCCCGGAGCAGATCAAAGCTATCTTGAATATAAAGTCTCCCTCGAATATGAAGGATGTTCAACGGCTAACAGGACGAGTGGCAGCCTTAAATAGATTCATATCAAGATCCTCGGAAAAGTGTAAAGAATTCTATGATATCCTGAAAAAGAATAAAAAGTTTGAGTGGGGTGAGAAGCATGAAGCAGCCCTGCAGGATTTGAAGCAGTATCTCTCAACCGCACCTCTATTGATGAAGCCTGAGGATGGTGAACCATTATCCTTGTATCTGGCAGTATCAGGGAATGCAGTAAGTGCAGTACTCGTAAAGGATCACGAAGGTCAGCAGTATCCTGTTTATTATGTTAGCAAAAGTTTGTAAAATGCTGAAACTAGATATTCTCACCTAGAAAAACTTATACTAGCTCTAGTAATGGCATCAACAAAGCTTAGACATTATTTTGAAACACATAGGATTCATGTTAAAACTAATTATCCTGTTAAGAATGTGCTTAGAAAACCGGAGATGTCGGGTAGAATGGCCAAGTGGTCAGTGAAATTAAGTGCCTATGATTTAGTATATGAACCTAGAAATGCCATAAAGTCTCAGGCTTTAGCTGACTTTGTGGCTGATTTTAGTAGTGACATTCAGGACGAGGTAGACCTAGAAGTTCAACAGTTAGGAGAATCCTCAGGATCCTTGATGTGCGTGAAGTGTGTTATATTTTTAGATATATATTTAAGCCCTTTTTACACTTTTAGCCAAGTTTTAAATTTATAAAACACGATATTTACTAACACTAAACACACATATGGGCAAGTGCACCCATCGTGGACGTAGTATAGTGTTGGTAAGATACCGAGGTCGTCCAAGGACACAAGAGCTTTTAATACCGGTTTATCCTCAACGTCTAATCAAATCAAAAAGTTAGAAAAATGTTTTAAACTAAGAAAAATAAAAACTAACTAAATGCTGAAAAAGAAAATAAAATAAAAACAGATAGACAAGATGAATCACTTGGATCCGACACGTGTATTAGTATAACCTTTGATTATTTTCGCACTTTTGCACTTGTTTAAGAGATTATCTTAGTTATTGTAGTAGGCCCCTCTTTTGAAGGCGACGTTACCCTCAACCCAGTAGTTTGAGTCAGCAAGGATACAATCCTAAAGGGTCGGATTATTGAAAGATAATGAATTAAGTTATTAATGCAAATTATGGTAGGCCCCGCTTTTGGCGGTGACGTTACCCTCGGCTAAGTAGTCTGAGTCAGCAGGGATACAGTCCTAAATAGCCGGGTTATAGTATTAATAGTAGTTAGCTTATGAGGGGGTCAAAGAGTTTGGATCCCCGCCATCCAATACCTATGGGCATTGAAGGAGATCCTACTAAATTTGACCCAGGTCCCAAGCAGGACCTCTAAACGCTGAACAAGGGCAAGACCTTTACCAAACCGTTCCCTTAACCCCCGACCAGGTAGCCAACATACCTCCATATAGACCGTGGAGATATGAATGGTGAAAATCTTTTATTTTATATAGACAGTAAAATAATGCCAAGACACCACGGACAAACGATAAGGAAAGATCACCTTCAACATAAGTAACTAGTTATTAAAGTCATTAATACAAAACCAAATAAAAAGTGCAAAAGATTAAAAATAAAAAGTATTATACTAAACACTTGTCTTCACCAAGTGATGTAAGAGACTTAGGCAAACATGGCCTTGATTGTCAAGAACTCTTACGATCAATCTTGGATCCCGAGACGACTCACACACTCTATGATGGACAATGGATGATGGTGGTGGATGATGGTGTTATGGTGGTGGTGGGTGGTGGATGAAGTGTGAGAGAGGTGGTGTGCCAAGGGATGAGAGAGAATGAAGCCAAGCTCCTCTATTTATAGGCTGAACAGAACGCTGGACACGGCCCCGTGTCCGCTGGACACGGCCCCGTGCCCGTCTGACATTCTCTCTCTTCATTAATTGTAATTGCGAATTACAATTAATGCGCCTGCTGTACTTTCAACACGCCCCCGTGTCCGCTGGGCACGGCCCCGTGGTGAGCAATGGAAGCTTCTACTGGTTTGTCTTTTCTGCTGCTTCCTGGGCACGCCCCCGTGTTCACTGGACACGGGGCGTGTTCAGGCTCTGATCTCTTCTCTTTGTCTTGGGAGGTGCCGTTGAGGGTCCGGGCAGTTTACTTTTGTCCCTTTTCTTGTATTTATGGTAGAATTAGTGGTCTTTTTGCTTCTTTTGTGATTTTGAGCTCATTTCATCCTGAAAATACAAAAGGAAGACAAAAACACTCTTTTTCCAACATTAGTACTTAAAAAGGGTTAGTTTTATGCCTTAAATGATGTGTTTTATATGTTGCATTTTACACACATCAAATACCCCCACACTTGAACTTTTGCTTGTCCTCAAGCAAAACTCTTTTAATGTGGCTTACACTCCCAAATGGAATAGGTAGAAGAGAAGTTTTTTAACTTGTCCTAGAGTGTCGGGAATCCAAGGTTTGTATAGGTTCTATTTTTACCTTATTTACAATCTTATTCGTCATGGTTTATTTTGAACTTTTCATAAGATAAACTACTTAATTTGGCATAGCATGCCTTATTAAAATTCCATTTATATACAAGTTCACATACCTCACGGGAGATCACTCAATCACTCGGCCGAGGGTGTATATTTAAGTGAATCGCTCGAGAGCGGCACGGATTTACATTTTCCATATGCTTGCCAAGCGATCAATCCTCCTCCTTTTTAACTTTTTACCTTTGTAAATATCAAGAGGTCTTTTGGGGTGAAGGCTTGGGTTTAAAGGTAGGTGGTTGGTTAGTGGTTAGTAAAAAGGGCGAAAATTGTAACAAGTGTCGGTTTTTCGTGAAATACCTTATTTTTGGTGACATTTATTTTTGAAGTATTTCTCCAAACAAGCTTTTTGTAGCTTATGTTTGTTTTTGACTTCATATATATATATATATATATATATATATATATTTTTTTTTTTGTCACGTAAAGGTATGTTTATGAAAAACCGAGTTTGTCACTAAAATAAAGGTGAAAAAATGAAAAAGGTTTTTGGTGAGTAGAAAATTGTTTTGGGGGTAATGAAATGAAAGGTTTAGGCTCAAAGGGGTTTTCTAGGGGGGTTTTGGGTAGGTAAAAAAAATAAAAAATAATGGTTTTGAAAGAAAAATAGTTAGTCCTAATGCCTCCATCATTTACTTACTTGGGTTTAAGTTGGTAAGGACCGGGAATGTATCGTCGTGGCAAGTTCTAGATTTGTAAGGACCGAGCGGCTATTCACACAAGAAACGAAAAATGAGCATTTAATCTAAGTATGTGTATTTTTATGCTCAATAAAGGCTCAAAACTCACTTTTTTGTGGGAATGGGTTTTTAATGTGACCAAGCATATATAATCGAATTTTAGCTAGACTTGTTATACCGTTTCATAATTTTCTTATGTTAGTTCTTTTTATCACGACGCTATCGGTTGTAAGTTTGTAAAAATATAACCCTTTTATAACTTGTTATTCCCAACTTAAACTAAGACAAGTAAATAAAAATTGAAAAAGTTTTTGAAAAAATTTGGGGTGTTTAGCGGTTCCAATAGAGTTTTGTGTAAGGCTTGTTTTAGGATTTTGCAAAATTCCAAGGTTTTAGCATCCCCCCCACACTTAAATTACACATTGTCCTCAATGTGTCCAAAAATAAAGTTTTTGGTTGATTTGAATATGTAAAATCGTGTTTAAAAACAAAGATTTGTGTTACTGGCACTCTGGACACGGCCCCGTGTTCATTGAACACGGCCCCGTGGTGAACTGCCAGTAACGAAAAACTTACAGAGGGTGAACACGGGGGCGTGTTGGGTGAACACGGCCACGTGTTCGACAAAAATCTGCAGGTCAGTAGCCAAACAGCAGAACTGGGAGATGGACACGGGGGCGTGTTGGGTGAACACGTCCCCGTGGTGACAGTCTGTTAGCCGAAAAAAATAGGGTTTTCTCCCGGTTTCTTCCTCCTAGGGCTGCGAGTGCTAATGTTTAGCCTTCTAACCCTTGCATTGCACCTGTTCAAGCATTCAATACCATCCAACCAAGCACAAACCATCCTAATCTTACCATAGTCAAATATTATCCAAACATAAAGTAAAAACAAAATAAAGATAAAAAAGTAGTTAAGGAAAGTAAATTGTCTTGACAAATGGCACGCAGGCCATGAATTGTTCGATGGATAAGAAGGGTAATCAAACCTGTGGGCTCATCACCAGCTAGCCCTTTGCTCCTCCCGGCCTCCTACTCCATATCTTCATCACTGTCTTCACCTCCGCCTCCCTGCCTCGCCATGTACTCCCGGATGCTACCGATATCATCTTGTATATCGTTGACGCTGCGTTCGATAGCTCCTACCCGGAGGTGTGTGTTGTTGGCGAGGTTGTAGGTGTTCCGGGTGCACATGAGGTTTTCCTGCAAAAGATCATGCAAACTTTGGAAATTAGGAAAACCGCCTCCTTGAGAGGAGGATTGACCCTGTTCGCCTTGGGGAGGGTATTGGTACTGTGGAGGTGGTGCATGAAGAACTAGAGCCTCTTGCGGGTTCCATGCGTAGCCTTGCGTCCTCTGAAAGCTCACCGTCCCGTCCTCCGCTTCATAGAGCAAGTTCATGGCCCGGCAGATATGGTAATCAACCCGTCCCGACCATGGGCTCCTTTCGAAGGACTTCGGGATGTTCGCGAAGTGCTTGAAAAGACGGTACACCCATCCCCCGAAGAAGATTGGTGTAGGAGCAGAGGCAAGGCGGTTCAAGTGCATGTTCCGCAGTAGGAGGTAAGGAACATCGAGAGGCTTCCGGTTGTGGATGCAGTGAAGGACAACCAAATCTCTAACCCCAACAACGCCACTACTGTCATGGCGTTGGTTCAGCGAGTACGTGAGGAGCCTGTGGATGTAGCGATATAACGGGTCTCTCAGTTTGGTACTCTTTGTGCTGCTGGAGTTGTAGATCCCCTCACCGATTTGAGCCCATGCGGCTTGGCGTTCTGTTGCGTCCAAGTCTCGCAATCCCCCGGTATTCTCTTCGTTCCCCGCTTCTTCGTCTTTGTACAGCCCAATGATCGATCCGAACTGCGCCATGGATGTTCTATAGGTCGTACCCCCACATCGAAACTCGACCGCCTCATGATCAAACGGGTCGCGTCTCGAGCTGAAGATGAATGTGCTATAGAACTCCAATGTGCATTGGTGGACCGACCTAAGTCGGGTAGTCAATGCAACGTGCAGTGGACCCGTCACTATGTTGTTGAAGCGGTCCAGTTGGTTTACCATTGTCAGAAGATCGGTACATGCCCGCCTTGGATATTCTTCAGGTCTTGTTTGTAGGACCTCATAGCGAGCCCTGGCGTCAAGTTCGCTGGCATTGAACCGTGTGAATTTGGACATCTGTAAAGAATACAACAAAAGTTAGTGCGAAACATGGAAATTCGGGTTGAAAACTGCAAACAGTGGGCTGGACACGGCCCCGTGTTCAGCGAACACGGCCCCGTGTTCAGGCGTCTGTAACACCTAATTTTCATTTTTTCGTCCCGGTTTCGAAAACCTGAAAATTTTTAGCCTAATAGCAGCGGTTTCCCCCGAAAATGAAACCCTAAGTGCCATTTTTCCAAAATCAAACCATTTACCCCTTCGATTTTGTGTTTTTCGGTTCAAGAACAAGGGTTTGTGTTTTTAGTTGGAAATCAGACGAATCCATCAACAATACATGTCTTTTTACTCCCTACTACTCTACTCTAAACTACTACTAACAATTTTCATCAAAAATTTTGAGTTCGATCCGGATGAACATGAAGAACCCTAGATTTCCCCCAATTTTTGATGTTTTAACTACATGCAAGTAACTAATCTAACTACTAAGAAGGATAGAATCATACCTTGACGTTGTTAGGCTTGGTGGTAACGTTCGAAATCGGCAGAAAATCGCTCTAAACCAGAGAGTTCTCGGCGAAACGGGGCGTGTGGAATGGTGTAACTGATAGAAAAAGAGGGTTTTATCCCGACAGTCGCCTCGACACGGCCCCGTGTTCAGCGAACACGGCCCCGTGCCGGGTGAAATTTTAATTTTTTTTTTTTTTTTTTTTTTTTTTTTTTTTTTTTAACGTGCTTGTGTGCATGCCCCTTATCTCCGAATAATGGTTAGGTGATTTTACCAGTTTCGAATGTATACTTACCTGTAACATGTCGGGTATGAGTTTATTCGTTGACCGTTTGAAGTGCGATTTCCTCTTCCTCATCCTCAATGGATCCTCTGTAGAGTTTCAGCCGTTGGCCATTGACTTTGAATGGTGTCCCATTTCGAGTTTTAATTTCTACTGCACCGTGTGGAAAAACATGGGTGACTGAAAAAGGTCCCGACCACCTAGATTTTAACTTACCAGGAAACAATCGAAGTCGCGAATTGAACAGTAGAACTTGGTCTCCAATCCGAAATTCATTAGATTTAATATATTTATCATGCAAATTTTTCATTCTTTCTTTATAAATTTCGGAGTTAGAATATGCATAATTCCTAAGTTCTTCTAATTCGTTTATTTGACAAAATCGATTCTTACCGGCAACTTCTAAGTCTAAGTTTACGTTTTTTATTGCCCAGTAGGCTTTGTGAGCAATTTCTACTGGCAAGTGACAACTTTTTCCATAGACTAGTTTATATGGGGTTGTGCCTATAGTGGTTTTATAAGCGGTTCGAAAAGCCCATAAAGCGTCATCTAGTTTGTCAGCCCATTCTTTTTTATTTATCCCTACGGTTTTCTCAAGTATTCGTTTTAAACCTCGATTAGTCACTTCGGCTTGCCCATTTGTTTGAGGATGATATGCTGTTGAGACCCGGTGATAGACCCCATATCTTGTTAAGATTTTTTCGAGTTGATGATTACAAAAATGGGTACCTCTATCACTTATTAATGCCTTTGGTGTGCCGAAACGAGAGAACAATTTTTTTAGGAATTTTACTACTACTCTTCCATCATTTGTTGGAAGAGCTTCGGCCTCTGCCCATTTAGACAAGTAATCGACCGCCACAAGTATATATTTGTTTCCTTTTGAAGGTGGGAAAGGTCCCATGAAATCAAGTCCCCACACATCAAAGATTTCACAAACGAGAATGCCATTTTGAGGCATTTCGTTTTTGGAAGAAATATTACCCGATCTTTGGCAGGCATCACATGTCTTTACAAGGTTTTGTGCATCCCTGTAAATGGTTGGCCAGTAAAATCCCGAATCAAATACCTTTCTTGCGGTACTTGCGGCACCATGATGTCCTCCGTATGGACTTTCATGACAATGACGGAGTATTCTTCGTGCTTCATTACCATGGACACACCTTCGGATGAGTTGATCGGCACACATTTTGAAAAGATAGGGGTCTTCCCAAAAGTAATGCTTTACATCAGCAAAGAATTTTTTCCTTTGATGATGTGGCCATCCTTTGGTGACTATACCGCTGGCTAAGAAATTAGCGTAGTCGGCATACCATGGTTCTTGTCTGCTTTCCATCATTTCCAGGGACTCCGTGGGAAATTTTTCGTTGATTTGCTCGTCCCTGGTTGTCTCCAAAGCTGGGTCTTCTAAGCGTGAGAGGTGATCTGCAGCAGTGTTTTCTGCTCCTCTCTTGTCCTTGATTTCAATGTCGAATTCTTGGAGGAGTAGAATCCACCTTATCAAACGGGGTTTTGCGTCTTGCTTCTTGAAGAGGTACCTGATGGCTGCATGGTCTGTATAAACTATTGTTTTAGAAAGAACAAGATAAGAACGAAATTTATCAAAAGCAAACACCACCGCTAGTAACTCTTTTTCTGTAGTTGTATAATTTTCTTGTGCATCATTTAGAGTTTTACTAGCATAATAAATTGGGTGGAAATGTTTTTCTTTTCTTTGTCCCAATACTGCTCCAACAGCAAAGTCGCTTGCATCGCACATGATTTCGAAAGGAAATTTCCAATCTGGTGCTATCATGATAGGTGCATTGACTAGCATTTCCTTGAGGGTCAGAAATGCTTGATTGCATTCCTTGTCAAAGATGAAGGGTGCATCTTTTTCAAGCAATTTTGTTAGAGGTCTTGAAATTTTCGAAAAGTCTTTGATAAACCTTCTATAGAATCCGGCATGCCCTAGGAAACTTCTGATTGCTCTCACGGAGGATGGAGGAGGTAATCGAGATATAGTCTCAATTTTTGCTCGATCAACTTCCATTCCTTCGCTTGAGATTTTATGTCCGAGTACTATTCCCTCTGTTACCATGAAATGGCATTTTTCCCAGTTAAGGGCGAGGTTAGTTTCCTCACATCGGGATAGCATTCGTTCAAGATTATCGAGGCATTGATCATATGAGTCTCCAAAGATGGAAAAGTCATCCATGAAGACTTCCATGGTTTTTTCAATCATATCATGGAAAATGGCGACCATACAACGTTGGAATGTTGCAGGCGCATTACATAGACCGAATGGCATGCGTCGATATGCAAAAGTTCCGTAGGGGCATGTGAAAGTTGTTTTCTCTTGGTCTTCTGGTGCTATCGGTATTTGAAAGTAACCTGAAAAACCATCTAAGAAACAATAAAATTTATGACCGGATAATCTTTCCAACATTTGATCAATGAAGGGCAAAGGAAAGTGGTCTTTCCTTGTTGCTTCATTTAATCTCCTATAGTCTATACAGACTCTCCATCCTGTGACGGTTCTTGTGGGTATTAATTCATTTTTCTCGTTAGTTATTACCGTCATACCTCCTTTCTTTGGGACTACTTGGACGGGACTTACCCACGGGCTATCGGAGATAGGGTAGATTAGTCCGGCGTCGAGTAGTTTGATGACTTCATTTTTAACCACTTCTTGAACATTGGGGTTCACTCTTCGTTGTGGTTGAATCACTGTTTTGTAGTCATCATTCATTAAAATTTTGTGCGTGCACATGGAAGGACTTATTCCCTTAATATCTACAAGCTTCCAAGCGATCGCATTTTTGTGTTTTTTAAGTAGGTTAACTAATTTTTCTTTTTCTATGCTAGTTAATTTAGACGAAATAATTACAGGTAGACTACCATCTTTGCCTAGAAAAGCATATTCCAAACCCTTAGGGAGTTCTTTGAGCTCGATGGGTGGGTCTTTAGGAGACACCTTATTTTGTGGCTCATCTAGATCAAGAACCTTAAAAGTTTGTTCTATGGCTACCTCTTCGTCGACAAAGTGGTCTTCCTCGTGGTTTGTATCAGGTGGTTCAGCTTCATCTTCAATTAGGGGGTCATTGTTGCCAAAAGGATATTTCATTGAGCGCTCAAGATCTATGCTCCTTTTGAATGCCCCTAATTGAAGAGTTAGATTGTTGAATTTCCGGTTTTTCAAAGCTTTGTGAGTTTGTACAAAAGGTTTTCCCAAGACTAGGGGGCATCATCTAAGATGACGAAGTCGGTTGGGATTACCATTTGATTTGTTTGAACCAAAATATCTTCGACTACACCGATTGATTTCATTACTTTTCGGTCTGATAGAAAAATGGGTATTTGAAGTGGAGTAAAATCACTAATACTTAACTTTTCAAAAATGTAGTTGGGCATTATGTTAACACAAAGATCTTTATCAATAGTTACATTACTAATAAACGAATTTTGAAAGAAACATGGAACCGGTGTGATGTTAATTTCAAAAGGATCTTCTTTTATTAGCGAGGTTTGATCATTAGTTAACTTAACACTTACCATTTCTTTGATTTTAGCACTAGTGTTTAACTCTTTTAAAAACTTAGCATGAGGGGTTATTAAACAATGGTTTTCGAAAGTAGGTGACAAGAGAATAATTTCATCTAAATTAGACTCTTCTTGAATTTTAACATTATCGGACTCACCATTTTCGTTGTTTAACTCATGTGTCTGTTTTTCACTTTCTTGTTCTTCCATTTTTACATTTTCAACTACCTCTACGTTATTATTACTTTTTAACTCTTCTCTCGCGCGGGATTCCTCTTCCCTTGCGCGAGATTCTTTCATGCAACGTTCGATAGTTTTAATGTGTTCTAATATCCTATTGGTCACTTCGGTGAGATTGAAAGAATTTGGATCCTCTAAGCTTGAATCCGGTTGTTCGATCCTTGGTTCCTCATAGTACTCATATGAAGTAGATGGTTCACACCATTGTTCTTCATTATAAGTATATGATGGATAAGGGTCGAAACTTTGTTCTTCATAGTACTCATATGAGGTGGGTTGTTCACGCCATGGTTCCTCATAATAAGTGTATGAAGGTGGTGGCTCATATGTTGAATCTTCAAAGTATGAGTATGAAGGCTCATACCTTGGTTCATCAAAATATGAGTATGAGGAAGGAGGTTCATACCTTTGGTCTTCATAGGATGTGTATGAAGTTGATGGCTTGTACCTGGGCTCCTCATAATGGTTGTATGAATTGGATGGTTGATATGAGTTATTATATTGAACCGAGTGTGCATTACGACAATTAGTGCAATAATTACCCCTATAATCATCCTCATCATAGGTGTAGTAGTAATCTCTTGAGTATTGATCCATAGGAATCACTCAACAGACTACAACTGAGTCTCGAGACCAGAAAACAAAAATAAGACGGAAACAGAAGCTGGACACGGCCCCGTGTTGGGTGAACACGGCCCCGTGTTCAGGGACTGTATCTGGGCGTTTTAATTAAATTAACTGGTCACGTTGAGCACGGGGGCGTGTTGAGTGAACACGGCCCCGTGGTCAGACTCTGTATCTGGGTGTCTACTCTAAAAATATGCAGCACGGGGGCGTGTTCAGCGAGCACGGCCCCGTGTTCAAGCTACTGTAAATGCAAAACTAAACTAAAATGCAAAAAAATGCGCGCGTTTTGAAAAGGTTTTGAAAAACTGATTAGGCCGTCGATTTTAAGCTTTCTTAAAATCCTTGTGTCCCCGGCAACGGCGCCAAAAACTTGATGTGCGTGAAGTGTGTTATATTTTTAGATATATATTTAAGCCCTTTTTACACTTTTAGCCAAGTTTTAAATTTATAAAACACGATATTTACTAACACTAAACACACATATGGGCAAGTGCACCCATCGTGGACGTAGTATAGTGTTGGTAAGATACCGAGGTCGTCCAAGGACACAAGAGCTTTTAATACTGGTTTATCCTCAACGTCTAATCAAATCAAAAAGTTAGAAAAATGTTTTAAACTAAGAAAAATAAAAACTAACTAAATGCTGAAAAAGAAAATAAAATAAAAACAGATAGACAAGATGAATCACTTGGATCCGACACGTGTATTAGTATAACCTTTGATTATTTTCGCACTTTTGCACTTGTTTAAGAGATTATCTTAGTTATTGTAGTAGGCCCCTCTTTTGAAGGCGACGTTACCCTCAACCCAGTAGTTTGAGTCAGCAAGGATACAATCCTAAAGGGTCGGATTATTGAAAGATAATGAATTAAGTTATTAATGCAAATTATGGTAGGCCCCGCTTTTGGCGGTGACGTTACCCTCGGCTAAGTAGTCTGAGTCAGCAGGGATACAGTCCTAAATAGCCGGGTTATAGTATTAATAGTAGTTAGCTTATGAGGGGGTCAAAGAGTTTGGATCCCCGCCATCCAATACCTATGGGCATTGAAGGAGATCCTACTAAATTTGACCCAGGTCCCAAGCAGGACCTCTAAACGCTGAACAAGGGCAAGACCTTTACCAAACCGTTCCCTTAACCCCCGACCAGGTAGCCAACATACCTCCATATAGACCGTGGAGATATGAATGGTGAAAATCTTTTATTTTATATAGACAGTAAAATAATGCCAAGACACCACGGACAAACGATAAGGAAAGATCACCTTCAACATAAGTAACTAGTTATTAAAGTCATTAATACAAAACCAAATAAAAAGTGCAAAAGATTAAAAATAAAAAGTATTATACTAAACACTTGTCTTCACCAAGTGATGTAAGAGACTTAGGCAAACATGGCCTTGATTGTCAAGAACTCTTACGATCAATCTTGGATCCCGAGACGACTCACACACTCTATGATGGACAATGGATGATGGTGGTGGATGATGGTGTTATGGTGGTGGTGGGTGGTGGATGAAGTGTGAGAGAGGTGGTGTGCCAAGGGATGAGAGAGAATGAAGCCAAGCTCCTCTATTTATAGGCTGAACAGAACGCTGGACACGGCCCCGTGTCCGCTGGACACGGCCCCGTGCCCGTCTGACATTCTCTCTCTTCATTAATTGTAATTGCGAATTACAATTAATGCGCCTGCTGTACTTTCAACACGCCCCCGTGTCCGCTGGGCACGGCCCCGTGGTGAGCAATGGAAGCTTCTACTGGTTTGTCTTTTCTGCTGCTTCCTGGGCACGCCCCCGTGTTCACTGGACACGGGGCGTGTTCAGGCTCTGATCTCTTCTCTTTGTCTTGGGAGGTGCCGTTGAGGGTCCGGGCAGTTTACTTTTGTCCCTTTTCTTGTATTTATGGTAGAATTAGTGGTCTTTTTGCTTCTTTTGTGATTTTGAGCTCATTTCATCCTGAAAATACAAAAGGAAGACAAAAACACTCTTTTTCCAACATTAGTACTTAAAAAGGGTTAGTTTTATGCCTTAAATGATGTGTTTTATATGTTGCATTTTACACACATCAATCCTGGACATTATATACTGATGGTGCATCTAATGTAAGAGGAGTAGGATTAGGAATACTACTAAAATCGCCACAGGGGGACATAATACCCCAGGCTGTTAGATGTGAATTCCCTGCTACTAATAATGAGGCAGAATACGAATCCTTAATCGCAGGATTAGAATTGGCTAAGAATATGAATATTAAGAATTTGCAAGTATATGTTGATTCCTTGTTAATTACTAATCATTTTAATGGATCCTATGCAGTCAATGGTGAGAAACTAATGGAATACCTCGGTATTCTTAAAAAATTAGCAGGATATTTCGATGTTTTTACACTTGAACAGGTACCAAGAGAGGATAACGCCGAAGCAGACGCATTGGCAAACTTGGGATCATCAATCAGGATACCGGAAGGAATCCCAATACCGATATTACATATCCTGTATCCTGCAACGGATCCTCAGCATAAGGAAGTAGCAAGTCTTCAAGATCCTGAAGTGGTGTATCCTGGAGAGGATCCTAAATCCTGGACAACTCCAATTATGAGATATCTCAAGGAAGGACATATCCTAAGGCATTTAGGATGAAGGTATCACGATTCACTATCATAAATAATATTCTATACAAAAAATCTCTTGCAGGGCCATACTTGAGATGCTTGGAGGATCCTGAAGCCAAAGAAGTACTTCAGGATATACATGAAGGGGATTGTGGTAACCATACCGGGGGCGGGTCATTATTTTCGAAAGTGCTAAGGACAGGTTATTATTGGCCAACAATGAGAAAAGATGCTGCAGAATATGCTCGAAGATGTGATGCATGTCAGAGGCATAGTAACATATTGCATCAACCAGCTGAACCACTATATCCTGTAGCATCCCCTTGGCCGTTCATGAAATGGGGGATGGATATAGTAGGGAAGTTACCAAAAGCTCCGGGAGGAAAAGTCTTTATGCTGGCAATGACGGATTATTTCTCTAAGTGGGTTGAAGCGGAAGCATTTGTGCAAGTTAGAGACCAAGAAGTAGTATCCTTCATAAAGAGGAATATCCTGACCAGGTTTGGAGTACCAGCTGAAATCATTTGTGATAATGGGTCCCAGTTTATAAGCAAAAGGACTACTGACTTTTGCAAGAATTGGGGAATCAAAATGATAACGTCTACTCCGGTGCATCCTCAAGCGAATGGACAAGCTGAATCTTCAAACAAGATAATAGTGAATAACTTAAAGAAGAGACTTGGAGCCAAAAAAGGAAGATGGGCAGAGGAATTACCCTTTGTGTTATGGGCTGACAGGACAACGGTAAAAAATGCAACCGGCCAAACCCCATTCTCCTTAGTATTCGGAGCGGAAGCAGTAATTCCAACGGAAATGGCAATACCTACTGCAAGATCTATCCTACAGAATCCTGAGCAGAATCCTGAAACCTTATGTCAAGATTTGGATACTGTTAGGGCTGGATTTTTAATATAGGTGATCCTTACACGTGATCCTAACCAGTGATCCTTGTTTCTTTGGCAGACAGTGATCCTCAGCCGGACTTCAGGATCAGGATCATGGGACATTATAGGATCCTCATACTAACGATCATCTTCGCTTAATGCAACGTTATTTTTGCAGGAATATCTAGCAGGATACGCTCTAGGCATCATGATCCAGGGACGCGTCTTCACAATTATGGCAAGAGCTTAATTGAAGAAAGACGTTGCACAGGATATGGAAACATGGCTTGATTCATGGGCAGCAATTTAGGCTAGATTGTCTTTATTTCTAAAGGGGTAATGAGCTGATAATTAGTCCTTTTACCTAAAATAGGTCACCTACACTTGTATAAATACCACTCTCCATCATTTGGAAGAGGACACACGACATACAACGCAACTCTCACACACTTAGACACTCGAAACAATAGTGATCCTTGTACTCAGCTCATTATCATCCAAAGTTGTAACTATATTTTTCTTATATTGAAATTGGTGATCGGTAGTTGCCATCACCCGAGGTTTTTTATGCCGGAGATCATACATTGATCAAGGGCTTTTTCCTCGTATAAATCATTGTGTCTTTGCATCTTTATCACAGAAGTGATCCTTTACTTTCATAATTAACCAAGCATCATACCCCGTTTACATAAAGTTTGGTTACATTATCCTTGTGTGATTTTTGACCAAAACAGTTTGGCGCCCACCGTGGGGCAATTGGTGCTTCATTCATAAGAAAATCTTTTGTTCGAAATCATTTCAAAGAGTTACATGGCTTCATCATTGAAGAACACGTCCACGGCGATGTCTACAGTCACCTCATCACAGACCACTTTGCCTCCTCCACCGGCAGGATCTCAGAAAAATACTGAGAAGAGATCAACTCCCACTTTCTCTAAACCTCTATCTTCTTCTGCTATGAATTCTTCTATTCCCAGTACTAGTGATGTATTTGCTTTAATTTTGCAGATGAAGGATCGTATGCAACGGCAGGATGAGACTAATGACAGGATCCTCAGGGAAATTGGAGACCTCAAAAGACAAAAGAAAGCGGCAGAGGATCATTCCCCACTGATGCCCAAATCCTTGAGCTTCGATACTCCAATGATCACTTCCCAGCCATCAGGGATCCCGGACGTGCAAATCATAGGGGAGTCAAGAGGATCACATCTCAAGTCAGCAGCAATGACTCAGACATCAGGCTCACATTTTCAGCCAGTAGGATCCTATCCTCAGTACATGGGATCCTTCATGAATTCAGGAGCCTATCCGGGGGCACAGCAGTTTCAAGGATCCTACCTTGTTCCAGGAACATTCCAGGGCCAAGGGTCCTCCTTCGTTCCAGGATCATCCCAGGTTCAAGGATCCTCCTTCGTTCCAGGATCATCCCAGACACCAGGATCCTTCCAGATACCAGGATCCCTAAAAAGTTTGCAAACAGGAAGTCTAGATGTCCATCAAGGGGACTTCATTCCAATGCAGACCATTGCTTCCACTGGTCCCTCCGTTGTTCCAGAATCCCAGCAATATGGGTTCCCTAACTTGAACCCAATGGGAGGTAACACTTTAAATAATTATCCTACCACTAACCATGGATTCATGCAGGATACAGGTACCAATCATGCTATGGCCAGGGAGTTGCAGAAGATAAAAGAGATGATCTCAAGTGTTCCAGGGGTAGTCAAGCCTATCCCAGAGATTGCAGATGGGAGCCACAAAGTATCTCGCTTTGCACCACCAATTTGTGATGCAGAGGTACCCAAAAGGTTCCATATCCCTACCATGAAGCTGTATGATGGCACAACGGATCCAGAGGAGCATATAGCACAATACAGGGAGAGGATGGAGATCAATCCTATCCCAGAAAAGTTGAAGGAAGCATGCCTATGTAAAGGATTTGGATCTACTCTTACTGGATCAGCTCTTAAGTGGCTGCTAAGTCTTCCCCCCTACTCTATTACTTCATTTGCTAATTTAGTTAATTTATTCAATAACCAATTCTCTTGTAGCAGAAAATTTGAAAAATTAACTAGTGATTTGTACAGGATAACTCAAAATCATAATGAATCATTAAGGGATTATATAACTAAATTTAGTAAAGAATCCCTGGACATTCCCAACTTGGATATGGCTACGGCTGTTGAAGCCTTCAAGATGGGACTGCTTAAGGATTCATTATTCTATGATGATCTTGTTATGACACCATGCAGGAATCTAGATGAAGTAAGAACTCGAGCACTCAGGTTCATCCGGCTAGAGGATGACAAAAGGATCCAGGAGAGACAAGTAGGATCCTCAAAACAGGAGAAGCTAGGATCCTCCTTCAAGAACAACAAATTCAAACCCTACCATAGAAATGAGAACAAGAATGTGCATGCTGTTGACCAAGAAGAGGATGATGAAGAATATCCTCCAATCTCAGAATATTGTTTTTCCGTTGATAATCATGAACTAATCCTTGCAATGCAGAATCTAGGTGAAAAAGCTAGGTGGCCCAGGAAGAATGATAAACCATCCGGGACTAAAGACAAGTCAAAATGGTGTGCATACCATGAGGATTTCGGGCATCTAACTGAAGATTGCATAGAGCCTTAAGAAAAGAAATTGGATACCTGCTAAGCAAGGGGCATCTAAAAGAATTATTGGGAAGAAAAAAGCAAAGGACTCAGGATCCTGAAAGGATCCCCGAAAAAGCTCCAGCACCTCCGGCAAATGCACAAGTGATCAACTTTATATCCGGAGGATCAGACATCTGTGGTACATCCTTCTCGGCGGCTAAAAGACATGCAAAAGAATCAAAAATGGATAATGGAGAAAGGCCTATTAGAACCTCAAGTGTCTCAGAAAGGAAGATGATAACATTTGATGAGGATGATCGCATTAACATTCAAGATCCTCACCATGATAGTTTAGTTATCACTCTCTTTATCTCTAACCATTTTGTCCGCAGGATCCTTATTGATGGAGGGAGCTCAGTGAACATTATCCAGCTTGATGTTCTGAAGAAAATGGGTATCCCAGAATCAGACATCACACCGAGATCCTCCGTGCTTGTAGGATTCAGTGGAGAAACGAAGAAAACTCTGGGGGACATCAAACTCCCAATCTACGTGGAAGGATTACATAATTATCAGAAATTTTGTGTTATTGACTGTTTATCTTGTTGCAACGTTATCCTTGGCAGGCCTTGGATACATGATATGAAAGCAGTCCCATCCACCTACCATCAATATGTAAAGCTCCCTAGCCCATGGGGGATAATCAAGATCGACAGTGATCAGCAGGAGGCTAAGGATTGTTATACCTCATCTATGAAGCCAACCTCGAAGCCAAGGGAGCAATAGCAATTACAGTATCCTCCGAGGAATGTCTTGGAGGCAAGGGAACAAGATGTGGATGAAATCCTCTTGAATCCTAGTGATCCTGAATCAAAAATCTATATCGGATCAGGGATCCTTGGCAACATGAAAGAAGACTTAATATCCTTCCTCAGAAGAAGAAAATCCACCTTTGCTTGGAAACATGAAGACATGACAGGTATATCTAAGGATATTATTACTCACAAACTCGGCATTGACAGGTCTATCAAACCAATCCATCAAAAAAGGAGGAAGTTTGCACCAGAAAGGAATGCCATTATCCAAGAAGAAGTAGAGAGACTACTTCGAGCAGGTATGATCAGAGAGGTAAAATATCCAAAATGGTTAGCCAATGTGGTTGTTGTCCAAAAGAAAAATGGAAAGTGGAGGGTATGTGTCGATTTCACTGATTTGAATAAGGCATGTCCCAAGGATCCTTTCCCATTACCCCACATTGACTCCATGGTGGATGCAACGGCGGGGCATGAACTGTTGACCTTTATGGATGCATCATCTGGATTCCAACAAATTCAGATGGAACCATCTGACCAAGAGGATACAGCCTTTATGACCCCAACAGGTTTGTATTGTTATATTGCCATGCCTTTTGGACTAAGAAATGCAGGTGCAACATATCAAAGGCTGGTGAATATGATGTTCAAAGATCAAATTGGACAAACTATGGAAGTATACATAGATGATATGGTAGTCAAATCAAAGAAAGCTGAGGATCACCTAAGGGATTTAGAAGAAGCATTTGATATCCTTGATAAATATAACATGAAGCTTAATCCGTCAAAGTGCCACTTTGGTGTTAAGGCAGGTAAATTCCTAGGATATATGGTAACTCAGAGAGGCATTGAAGCAAGCCCGGAACAAATCAAAGCATTAGTAAATATCAAATCTCCTGCCAATGCCAAGGATGTTCAAAGACTGACAGGCAGGATAGCAGCTTTGAACAGGTTCATATCGAAATCCTCAGAAAAATGCAAAGAATTCTACGATATCCTAAGGAAGAATAAGAAGTTTGAATGGACTGAGAAGCATGAGAACGCTTTACAAGCTCTTAAAAAATATATGTCCTCAGCACCAGCATTAGCAAAACCGGAAAAAGGAGATGTGTTATCCTTATACCTGGCGGTATCCTCAACCGCTGTAAGTGCTGTCCTTGTCAAGGATCATGAAGGTACACAATATCCTATCTACTATGTAAGTAAAAGTTTACTTGATGCCGAATCCAGGTACTCACACCTCGAAAAACTTATTCTTACATTAATCATGGCATCCACTAAGTTAAGGCATTATTTTGAAACCCATACTATTGTTGTTAAAACTAATTTTCCAATTAAGAATGTCCTCAGGAAACCGGAGATGTCAGGGAGAATGGCCAAGTGGGCAGTGAAGCTTAGTGCCCATGATATAAGATATGAACCAAGAACAGCCATTAAATCACAAGCCTTAGCCGACTTTGTGGCTGATTTCAGTAGTGATCTACAAAGAGAAGCAGAATTGGAGGTCCAACAGCTGGATGAGACCAAGGATCCTTGGATACTACACACTGATGGATCCTCAAATGTTAAGGGCACAGGGCTCGGGATACTACTAAAATCGCCACAGGGGGACATAATACCCCACTCCATAGCCTGTGAGTTCCAAGCAACTAACAATGAGGCTGAATATGAAGCCTTAATTGCTGGCTTACAAATTGCTAAGGATATGGGGGTAAAATATCTTAAAGTATATGTAGACTCATTATTGATCACCAATCACTTTAATGGATCCTATGCTGTTAAAGGTGAAAAACTAACCAAATATTTAGAGATAGTCAAAGAATTGGCACTCTCTTTTGTTTCTTTCAGCTTAACACAGGTACCAAGGGAGGATAACACGGAAGCTGATGCATTGGCCAACTTAGGATCATCCTTAAAAATTCCAGAAGACATAAGTATCCCTATCATCCACATCCTGGCTCCTGCTATTGAAAATCAAGTGGCCATGGAAATAGAAGAGGATACTGCAATAATCCCTAGTGAAGAAGCTCAATCTCATTCAGGATCATGGGTCTCACCAATCATGAAATACTTGCAAAACGGAGAGATTCCAATGGGAGAAAATCCTAGAGCTTTCCGGATCAAGGTATCTCAATTTACAATCTTAAATAATGTGCTATATAAACGATCCCTTGCAGGACCATACTTAAGATGTATTGAGGATCCCGAAATTGAAGAAGTGTTGAGAGACTTCCATGAAGGAGATTGTGGAAACCACACTGGGGGCAGGGCATTATTCTCAAGGATCCTTAGAACAGGATACTACTGGCCAACCATGAAAAGGGATGCTGTAGAATATGCTAGGAAATGTGATCCTTGTCAAAGACACAGCAATATCCTTCAACAACCAGCTGAATTACTACACCCCATACCATCCTCTTGGCCATTCATGAGATGGGGAATGGATATAGTTGGCAAGCTCCCTAAAGCACCTGGTGGAAAAGTATTTATGCTTGCCATGACTGACTATTATTCTAAGTGGATAGAAGCTGAAGCCTTCGCCCAAGTCAGAGAAAAGGAAGTCATATCCTTCATCAAAAGAAATATTATAACTAGATTTGGCATTCCCTCTGAAATTGTATGTGATAATGGCTCCCAATTCATTGGAAGCAGAACCACTAACTTCTGTGACAGTTGGGGAATCAAGATGATAACATCAACACCAGTTCATCCACAAGCCAATGGTCAAGCAGAATCATCCAACAAGATCATCATCAACAATCTGAAGAAGAAGCTAGGATCCAAGAAGGGGAAATGGGCAGAGGAGTTACCTTATGTACTATGGGCTGATAGAACAACTCCCAAGAATGCCACTGGTCAAACACCTTTTTCTTTAGTATTTGGGGCAGAAGCAGTGATCCCAACAGAGATGGTGATCCCAACTGCTAGAACAAGTGCTCGTGATCCTGAAGAAAATGCTGCAATCATGGCTCAGGATTTGGACACTATTGAGGAAATCAGGGATCTGGCTAGGGTAAGGATGGCTAGCTACCAACAAAGAATGGCTGGTGCCTACAACAAGAATGTTAGGATAAGGAAGTTCCAAGTTGGAGATATGGTGTTGAGAAAAACATTCCAAAACACTATTAATCCTGCTGACGGGAAGTTAGCACCAAAATGGGAAGGCCCTTACTTAATTGAAGCTGAAGCAGGAAAGGGGGCATACAGATTACTAACTATGGAAGGAAACTTGTTACCAAGAGCCTGGAATGCTGTTCACTTAAAGAGATACTTTATGTGAACATGATCCTTCAAGCATGTGATCCTCACACTGAAGTATCCTCGAAGGATCCCGATGATGTCAGTGATCCTTACTCTGGTAATGTCCTTATCTTAAAACATTTACATTTCCTTACTTTTTACCAAAGGATAAGGATCCTGTATCCTTCATCCTCTTCTCACGAACCATTTGAGTTATGATAGTTCAGGTATCTTCAGCATATCGTCAAAAGATCTTCAAGAGCAACGCAGATCCTTGGGCTTGTCCCCAGTTATCCTTGGGATTATCCCCAGTTTCCGCCAGCAGCGCACGATGATCCTGATATAGTTCACGTCTTTGGGACCAGTACCCACTTCCGGGGCTGACAACCTCATCGTACTGGCTATACCCAGGATCCTCCGTATAATGGTAGACGTACCATACATCCGTTCCTAAGGTTTCTAACGTTTTCACGTTAGCTAAGGTTTTGACATTTTCATGTCACTAAGTTTGGATAGTCACCAGTAAGGGCCATACTCCAGTTTACATACGATCCTTTGGGCTTGTCCCCAGTTATCCTTTGGGCTTGTCCCCAGTGATCCTCCGGGATCATTCTCAGTTATCCTTTGGGCATGTCCCCAGTTACTAATTTATTTCTTACATTGGCTTAGTCCCAAGTTGTGCTTCGTTTTTCAGGATTGTCAAAGGTAAAACACATAAGGATCCTTAATCCTTATTATCCATCAAAATCTTATCTACGATTGTCTCGATTGAAGGTTAGGATCCTAACTTGGATCCTCAGGTATGATCCTTGACTATTTTAATTATACTCATTATCCTAACCGACCCTTATACTTTGACAACCAAACCTATGATCCTTGAACTAAAGTACTTTGAAAATTTTCAATATCAGGATATTTGATCTGGGATCATATCCTAAATTTGGATAACATATTTTCAACTCTTGCCACTTTAAACAAATATACTACAAAAACAACTAAGAAACAAGAAGATAAGGATAACGACACGAGATAAGCCAGAAAAGTTAAAGTAATATTATTAAACAAAAGGATCATTAACCCTTTCAAAAAGTTGTCAAAATTGCCAACCCACATTTCTACCAGCAAAACGTGGCCCGTCCACATGGGTTGGCAAAGGGTGTCCATTGTCTATGCGGTCTTAGCGTTGTGCAGGAAAGTGAAAGCGGCAGGATCACAAAGGCTTCATCCCCCAAACAGAGGATCCCTCCACCTTTTGTAATCCTACCTATTGTTCGAAGGATCCAGGATCCTTTACCCTAAAAACTATTGTTCGAAGATTACAGACCATAATTGTTCACAAACACCACTACCACAAAAAACCACTACCAATCCTAAAAAATTGGGCTCCGGCCTAGTCTCGAAATATCCATCATCGCCCAATCATGCAGCCTACACCTTCGCTGCTTCATCACCACCAGCATCTCCACCTTGATCCTTCTCAGCATCACCACCTTCCAGCATGGGGATCTCCTCAGCCTCATCCTC
This sequence comes from Helianthus annuus, assembly GCF_002127325.2. Taxonomy (NCBI): domain Eukaryota; kingdom Viridiplantae; phylum Streptophyta; class Magnoliopsida; order Asterales; family Asteraceae; genus Helianthus; species Helianthus annuus. Next base: position 51,383,647 of record NC_035434.2, on the reverse strand, counting down.
GTCCTCCAGGTCCGCCAGCCTTGCCTTCCAACCTTCAACGTCCCACGAGCTTTTGTCAAAGGTAGGATCCTGAGCCTCCTCAGCCATCTGAAGTTGTATCTTGTACATAGCAATTGCCGCGGAGACCTTTGCATCTTGGGTGATCTCCTGCTTCTCGTTATCCATATCGATCAACCTCTGAGCAGCCTCATCCTTCGTGGCCCGGAGTTCCTTCTCAAGATCTGCTATCTTGAGGTCCTTAAGCACGCCCATTTGTTGAAGCTCGGCAATTTGGCTCTCCTGGTCCTCAACATGGCCAAGATAGGTCTCAATCTCGGCAAGTTTCTGCAACAGGAGAAAAAAGATAAGCTTAGGATCAGATGATCCTCAAGAAAAGCAGGATACACAAACAGGATATGCGAGGCGGATAACCAACAGGGGCAGTGATCCTTACCTCATTCACATAGTCAAGGAATTGCTGACGGAGGAGGGGAAATCCTTGTAGATCTTCAGTAGTCTTCCTCTTCTTCCCCTTGCCTCGGATAGGTGCTTTGGGAGCTGATACTGAAGGACTGGCAGCAGGAGCCTTCTTCTTTGAAGATGTGACATTGGCAAGATCACTTATCCCAAATTTGGAGGCAGATTTGACAGACCTGGCAGACTTTCCAGCACCTACACAATCAAAAACAAGATAAGTTGCTTTATTAATCAAACAATCCTACATTTAATTTATTTTCTATAAGGATACTTACTTGACATAGTGGCAGATGCAGAGGATACTTCTTGAGAATCTTGGACGGTGACTTGGAAACTTCTGATTTCAGGATTAAGCTTTTTAAAAGCTAGGACTCTCTCTTTTGCAGCAGGGCTTAATTTCAGATGAGCAATGGATATAGCTGCACAAGAGATAAAAAGAGATATTAGTGATCCTCATTATATGAGACGGGGCTGATAGTGATCCTTCGAGGATCCTCTATCCTACCATGAGTGGCCCATTCCTTGGGCAGATCCTTCCCATCTGGGATGGAATCCCTCCTAACAAAGAAAAAGCGACGCTTCCAGTTTGTATCGTTCTTAGTAACCTTGAAGACAGGGTGATCCTCCCCGGCTTTCCGTTTCAACAAATACCGGTGAGAACCAAAGGTGGTGAGATCGTAAAACTCAGCTAACTCCGCCATCCCCAGATCAATCCCTTCCTGCTCGATGATCCTCTCGAAGGTATACAGAACCCTCCAGATCATCGGCATAGCTTGGATATATGAGATGCCGGTTAAGGAAAAGAAAGATTGGGTGAACAATGGAAAAGGATATGAATACCCTATGGTAAATGGAGTAGCAGGAAAAGCCAGCCAGGTATCCGAAACAGAGTCACTCAGAGCGGTAGGTGTGAAGGACTTGAAAACAGCATTCGCCGGAAAGCAATGACGAATTCTGTCTATGTGAACATCAGTAAAGCAACACCTCTCCGTAGGAGAATCCTTGATAATCCCCTGGCTTTTTAAGGGACTATCCTTCTTGGAATCCTTGTGTGGAGAATTCCGGAGCAACATGTTTGTGACGAGACGGAAACAGAGTAGAAGCAGAAAACAGAGCAAAGAGAAAAGAAAGAGAGAAAGAGAAGAATACCTGATCAATCTTCGGTGCAGAATATAAAGGGAGTGTATCTTGAATTTAAATACAAACTGATCCTCACCCTATCTCCTATTTATAATCATGATCTGCAGGGATTGTCACATCTATGACGTAATGATCACAACGGCTAGTCCATGTGTAACGGCTAGTTATTCGGAGTCGCCCGTTGGAGATAAGATCGAAACAAAATATAACTCGTCAATTTACAATAAACTCCTTATATTTTGGGGGCAATTGTTAGGGCTGGATTTTTAATATAGGTGATCCTTACACGTGATCCTAACCAGTGATCCTTGTTTCTTTGGCAGACAGTGATCCTCAGCCGGACTTCAGGATCAGGATCATGGGACATTATAGGATCCTCATACTAACGATCATCTTCGCTTAATGCAACGTTATTTTTGCAGGAATATCTAGCAGGATACGCTCTAGGCATCATGATCCAGGGACGCGTCTTCACAATTATGGCAAGAGCTTAATTGAAGAAAGACGTTGCACAGGATATGGAAACATGGCTTGATTCATGGGCAGCAATTTAGGCTAGATTGTCTTTATTTCTAAAGGGGTAATGAGCTGATAATTAGTCCTTTTACCTAAAATAGGTCACCTACACTTGTATAAATACCACTCTCCATCATTTGGAAGAGGACACACGACATACAACGCAACTCTCACACACTTAGACACTCGAAACAATAGTGATCCTTGTACTCAGCTCATTATCATCCAAAGTTGTAACTATATTTTTCTTATATTGAAATTGGTGATCGGTAGTTGCCATCACCCGAGGTTTTTTATGCCGGAGATCATACATTGATCAAGGGCTTTTTCCTCGTATAAATCATTGTGTCTTTGCATCTTTATCACAGAAGTGATCCTTTACTTTCATAATTAACCAAGCATCATACCCCGTTTACATAAAGTTTGGTTACATTATCCTTGTGTGATTTTTGACCAAAACAGATACCATAGACGAAAAAAGAGATGCAGCAAGGCTAAGGATGGCAGCATATCAACAAAGAATATCCAGAGCATATAACAAGAACATAAGGACTAGGAGATTTCAAGTTGGTGATTGGGTGCTAAGAAAGGCTTTTCAGAATACTACTAATCCTGCCGATGGTAAGTTAGCTCCGAAATGGGAAGGGCCATACGAAGTTGAATCAGAAGCAGGGAAAGGAGCATACAGACTCAAGAATATGGAAGGGGATATGCTACCAAGGTCTTGGAATGCTATACACCTAAAGCTCTATTTCAAGTAAGAATAGAATTTAATTTCTATCCCAGAATGGTATGTATTTTATCTCTTTTAAATATATTTGTTTATTATCTTGAACACAATACTGACTTAGGCATCGGAGGGGTGTTAGCCAAGCTAACACCCACCTTAGTTCACAATTGTTTTGCAGCATATGCTCCAGGATATAGCTCCAGGATGTATACTCAGGATAACTCGGAAGATTAGAGGATTGGCCCCCTCTCTCACGTTTAAGGGATACTGATCCCTTCACAGGTTTAAAGGTATTCACCTTTCTCCCGAATTGGGTTTAAACACCCCGCCTGGAGCGCAAGTTATCCAGGGATAGTTCAAGGTGGCGGGACCAGTTCATGTAAAAGTGGCTGACAATTTCGTTACTGTTGGCTATACCCTGGATCCTCAAGGTATATGAGGATTGATCACCCTCTCTCACGAAAGGGTATTTTCATACTCTCTAAGGTTTAAAGGTTTTCACCTTTCTAAGTCTTGGAGTTTATACACTCCCGCCTGTAGCGCATGAAACTCAGGGTTTATCCCCAGTATACTAAGGGTTCATTTCAAGATATCAAGGGTTTTGCCCTGGGGTATTTGGAATTCATTCGAGTCAAAAATATGAATACATTTGTGTTTCTATGTTAAGTACAGGGGACATACGTTATACTATTCTGAGGATGGATTCGAGTTTATAACTATGCACTGGGGACAAGCTTATAATGAAGAACTGAAATTGATTCACTGAGAATCTCTGGTATGATCTTTCCTTTTTATTTAGACAACTAATAGGTTGTATTTTAATCAGAATATCTTTCAGGATATTCACCGGGATACATTTATAACGTGTTCTCAAAAATGTTCAAACAAAACAATTGTCACAAGTGAAATTTATATATCAACAACAACAATGGTAAAACCAAAAAAAGGGTTATATTATTAACATAGCAAAAGATTATGCTCTTGGCTTCGTCTCAAACCGAGACCCATCCACCAAAAGCATAGTTAGTTTCCTAACATATTTACTTAACAAATGAAGGCTTCGTCTTGGAACCCAAGATACCTCCACCTTCACTTGTTAAAAGCGTTCAAAACAAACCATACTAACTGATGACCAAGGGCTTCGTCCTGAAACTCGGGATCCCTCCACCTTTGGCCATCATATTGTCTACGTGCAGGAAATTGAAATTGTTCAACAAACAAGAAAAGTAAATTGTTCAAGACATCAACCATTAAACCTAAAAAAGTGGGCTCCGGCCTAGGCATCAATATCCATCATCGCCCACTCTGCTGCCCTCACACAGCGGCATCCTCTCCTGCTTTCCCCGGCTCCTCAGCACTAGCATCCTCACCAGCATCCGCTCTGGCATCCTTCTTGTCTCCAGCCTGATCCGCCACCTCTGCTGACTTGGAAGATTCACCGGCTTCAGATGGAAGTGGCACAGCTTTTCCTCCAAGCTCCTTTAGCTTGGCCACCCAAGAGTCAACCGGCCAAGCTGGGCACGCGAGGCCTGTCTCCTTGGCCTCATAGGCCATCTTGATGCGTGCTTGTAACAGGGAGACAATAGCAGAAGTCTTGATTCCTTCCCGGAAATTGATCATGGCCTGATCATGATCCATTTGCACGGTGGCCAATTTGAGCTCGGCATCCTGGGTGACCTTTTTCAGCTTATCCTCATAGTGCCGACTCTTCGCTTCAGCAATGGCACCTTGGTCGGCAACAGTAGTTTCAAGCTGCTTAATCCTGGCTTCATGGAGTGCAACAGTACCACATGCATCATTGTACAAGTGGAGCAAATGCTGGAGGCCCTGCGCATCAATAACAGGTACGAATTAGAATATATGTATCTATAATGACCAAGATATCCTATCAGGATATCCTGTTAGGATATCCAGGCAGGATATATGTGCAGGATATATATATGCAGGGTATGCGTCAGGATATTACCTTGTTAAGGAAGGATGTCATTCGCTCTAAGGAATCAGTAAAGCTGAGATCGTCATAGGAGAACCCTCCTGAGCTTGGAGCACTGACTTCAAGGCCCTTCCTCTTTTTTGCTGTGGAAGCACGAGTCCTTGGGTTGGCCTTGGGAGCTGGGAGTGGCTTGGAGCTGGTGGCAGCAGGAGTCTCCTTCTTGACTATGGTTGGAGTTGGATAGCTGTCAAGCTCGTCAAGGTCTAGATAGACTGGAACTTTGCTGGAATCTGCACACAGGGAGTAAAATTCTAAACCTTTCCTAAAGATATCAAATAAAAACATGTATCTACAGGATATCTTGCAGGATGCTTACCAGACATGTTTGCGCTTGAAAGAGGGCTTGGAGTTGGTGGAGATGGGTTGAAACTTCTCTCTGCTTCGGTAAGGAGCCTGATGGCGTCTATTCTTTTTTGAGAATCTGCAAGGGGAGGTGCTAGCTTCCTAAAATCAGCTGTACAAGAAAACGACAAAGTCAGTTCAGGATATAAAGCAGGATAACAAGCAGGATCATCTTTAAACCCTAAATCCTACCCTTCTTCAACCAATTCACCGGATAATCCGCTCCACCAGGGATTGAATCTCTTTTTACAAAAAAGAATTTGGATTTCCATTCCTCTTCATTCCTGGTGGCTCGGAGGATCAATGGGTCACTGGAGGTAGAATAAAACAAGAACCGACAAGAGCCGTGGCACCTAAGTCGGTATGCTAGAGGGAGGTCATTAACAGAAAGATCGGGGATATGGTTGTTCTTGATTTGATCAAGAACAGACAAGACTCGCCAAAGCATTGGCATTGTCTGACTGAAGCAGATCTTTGTGACATTAAAGAACTCAGTGATGAAATCCGAGAAAGGAAATTGCAACCCTAAGGTGAAAGGAAAGGCTTTAAAACACAACCACTCGTCAGAAACCATGTCTGATCGGATTTCCCGATCAAACGGCCGGAACACCGTCCCTTTTGGGAAGATGCCGGAGGTTTTAAGGGCTGACAAATGTGCACCATCGAAGGTACATATTTCTTTCTCCGGATCCTGGAGAATATTTTGATGGATGAACGTGGGAGCAGAGTCGCCGGAACTAGATCTTGTCTGCCTTGCCATATTATCACCGGAATATTGGGGAGAATGAAGAATGGAGTTGAGAGAGAAATCTTTACCTTTTTTCTCCGGTAGAGGTTAAATGAAGATCAGGATGAGAAGATATAGGGTATGATGAGTAAATATAGGCCGGGTGGTTGAAAGCTGTCACATCAATGGTCTTATCTCTTAATTGCCTCGGCCATTGTGAAAAATGTAACCGTTAGGATATCAAACGGTAACATTTTTGGGGACAATTGTTATGGGTGAAATTCTGAGCCCATATCCTGGAAAATATCTTGATATATATCCTGTTTATATTGTATCTGTTTACATCCGGGATGCTGATTCAGGATATTGGTAACATCCTGAATGGTATCCTCAGGATCACTAACGGATTAAATGCAGGTACGTGGGTTAGAAGCTAGCAACGTTAACAAGACCTATTCCACGGAGGACTCGGTCCAAGTCGTTCAAGGAAAGACGTTGGAGCCGTATTACTCGGTTTACAACGTCTATAATGGAATATTCGGAGTAGCCCATATTTGTAGGGATTATTGTTTGTAATTCGTTACTATAAATAGTGGGTATATCAGATCAACTAGGACATCACAATCACACTCTCTACACTCTAACACTTGCTCTCTCGCAACTTTCACAAATTCATTGTAACACTTAGCGATCTGATCTATATCCTGCACTGTATCCTGAAGTTTAAAGCAATAAGAAGAACTAGGCAGCTGCGATTGTCAGCTCCCGAGGTTTTATGCCGGCGATCTAGATTGATCAAGGGCTTTCCTCGTACATCTCGTGTCATTTACTTTACTTTTTTGCTCATTGTTTGATCGTAGATACAGCTCAATATCCTGAGCCATATCCTGAAACTGTTTTAGCAAATAACTTAACTTGAATATTTTTCACACATATTTCTAGCACACTACCTCACTTAACTAATTTGATCACTTAATTACTTCGGTAATTTTTGACCAAAACAATGTCCTTCTTTTTTCAAGAACATCGGTGCTCCCCATAGGGAAACACTTGGATGAATAAATCCTTTATCAAGAAAATATTGCAATTGGGACATTAGCTCTTGAAGCTCCGATGGTGTTAACGTATATGGTGCTTTAGCAACCGGTTTAGCCCCCGAAATTAATTCAATCCATGTGAAACAAAAGATTTACTAGCACCCGTGTTAAATAAAACATGTGCGGGAATTAAATTCACGGTAAATGTACCTGTAACCACATCGGGTTCAATCTATGCCTCAGCCGCGATTATTTGAAAAGACCTTGCCCATGACTTTGGGACTTCAACTTTCGTGGCCATTTCTTTCTTTCATATCAACTCCGTGCACTTGGATTTCTTGTGACCCGGTTGATAGCACTTATAATCTACCGACATCTTGCCGGGGCAATTTGAAAATCCATGACTCGTGTTCCCGCATATGAGACACGGTTTGTTTTTTTCTCTTACACGATAGCACCATCATTCTCATAAAATGTAACAATGAGATCATTAGTATCCGATGTCACCCTAGACAATAATGAATTGCTTCATCAAAGTGCCTCTTGTGTTGCTTATGAAGCAACAATGTATTCAACTTTTGTTGTAGATTGTACAAAAACTTCCTTTTAAAGCCTTTTCTCTTTTGGCTCCTCCACATAAAATGAATCGTATCCTGGTTGTGATCACAAATCATCTCGATAGGTTTGGATATGATCATCGGTTTTTTATTTGCACCAAGCTTTTCTTCCAAACCAACAATATCAAGAACATTTCACCAACAATATCAAGAACATTTCGTTAGTCATATGTAGGGGTGAGCAAAAACCAAACCACAACCGTAAACCGAACCGTTAACCGAAAAAATTAACAGAAACCATCCAAACCGAACGGTTATGGTTAGTTGAATATGATTAACCAACCTTTCGGTTACGCTTACGGTTACAGTTAAGGTATCTTCATTAACCGAATTTAACCGAACCGTACCTTGTTTTTTATATATATTTGTGATTCTTTTTTATATTTACGTATGTTTAGTAAGCATTAGAGTTATTTTTTATCATCTTCCGCTTAGTTTCTTGTCTCTATTTATTTGTGTCACTTTTTTATTTATTGAGCAAACTAAATATCTAGGCCTGTAAACAAACCGAACGTTCATGAACTTGTTCGGCGGGAAGTTCGTTTATGTTCGTTTATTTAATAAACAAACAAACACGAACAAAAAATTTTGTTCGTTTAATTAAATGAACGAACATGAACACAACTTGTGTTCATTCATTTATGTTCGTGAACATTCTTTTATGTTCGTTCATTTATGTTCTTGAACGTTCGTTTATGTTCGATTAAATTTTAATAAATACATAAATGGTTATATTTATATAAATATTAGGTTTTCTAACTAGTTATATAAATATAACTAATTAGTATATCTATGAACCCTTATTTAGATGTGTTTTCGGATGAAATGTAATATATTGGACTTGTTTATTCAATCATGTTAATTTATGTTTATTCAAATATGTTCAGTTAATTTTTTTATGTTCGTTTGTGTTCGTGAACTGTTCGTTTAGGCTTTAAACGAACGAACATAAATGAACACGAACATGCCCGATTTCTTAATGAACGAACACGAACAAAAAAATGTGTTCGATTATATGTTCGTGTTCGGTTAAAGTTAAATAAACGAACACGAACATGCCTATGTTCGTGTTCGTTCGGTTCGTTTACAGGCCTAAAATATCTATATCCAAAATATGGTTATACTAATTACTTATGAACTGAGTAATTCATTTTTCAGTATACGGTATGTAGTCTATAAGCTAAAATACCGAACATAATAAGGTTTTATTGATTGAAACATCAATAAACTATATACAAGAATATAACCATATTTTTATCTAAAAACACAAAAAAAAAGTGCTTAATAACCGAAATAACCATAACCGAACTATAACCGCCGATTAACTGAACCATGGTTAACCGCCTATCGGTTATGGTTACAGTCAAGGGCTGACCCACATAGAGCGGGTCGGGGTCCCCGGACCCTAACGTTTTTTAAAAAGATTAGTAGATCCCGTATATTAATTTTTGTAAGGACCCCATAAATACAATTAAGTAGAGGCGCCATAAAAAGAAGATAAACTGGTGTAATGGTAAACTCTTCTCTTTACTAACAAGAGGTCATGAGTTCAAACCGAACCGATGATTAACCGACTTTACACACCCCTAGTCATTATGTACGCAATTCAAGATGTTCATGACAGTCGATCTGACTCTCCTAAATGCTGTTGATATCTATTGTCATGTTCAAAACATACAATGATATCATGTCTATAAATTAATTTAAAACAGTACAATTTAGATTTTTTTTTTCTTCATATAATAACTAAAAGTATACAATTTATTAACAAGGGGAGGGGGCATTTATAACAAGCCTAGTTTTACTTCTGGTATAGTTTAAGATCAAATCACCTAACAGTATCCCATCTGTTAATGTGATGTCGACTCATCGATGTGACAACTAGCATTTCGTTAGGGCGTTGACAAAGATGATCGAGGTACTCCAAAACGTTTTTTTTTTCTACAATGAATGAAAAATGGGTACTATTAGGGGACACTTAGTTGTGAGTATTTAAACCTTATTATCTTATTATTGTATTTGATTGATACAACAATATTCAATTTGAGAATGATTATGATTACTTATTAAATTCGTTATTTGTGATTGATATAATTTGTCTCATGTTGCTTACACAAAAATCTCATTCGGTTGTTGGATCAGTTCTGTTTAAATGTAATGGAAAACATGAATAATACCTGTTACAGCAGACAGGCCAGCAGAGAATCCAGTCAGAGATGCAGCCATTGAGTTTGACATGATTGTCAGGATGATCTGGTTCCTCCTTAGGGTGTAAGTTAATGATGGTGATGAAACCGAAAGTAGGGTAACTTCGGTTATAGGGAGAGAGAGACGAATTTGATGTTATTGAGGGTTTGTGATTGTGTAATGTGTGTAACACTTTAACTCTCTAATAAGCCCCTTATTTATACACCCAAGAGGAAACCCAATTAGTTAATAAGGGTAATATGGTCCATCAACAATTCCAACTAATTATTAATAGGTTATTAAATATATTTTGATCTAATATAATATAAATGATTATATAGGCTACAGGATTAAATATTACATTTATATATTTAATCTCACATTCTCCTACTTAGCCAAGTAATCATTTATCATGAGTATTAGGTAAGCCTGGCCAGGAGTTAACACTCATTTTAGCTTTAAACCAAGAACTATAGCAGAGAAATACAGCCATTGAATCATCATTCGACTCAGGACCCCCATTAATCATACTATAGCCTCAATTTAAAACCTAATAGTTACGATCAAAATATGTATAAGCCCTTTAGCGTCTGATTTGTATTTATATTTGTCTATATGTCATTACACCGGCAGAACATATGTTAGAGACATACAAAATCAAACTGAGGAAATTTTATTAATTAAAACATAAGCTAGTACAATATGCCATTAAATAAGGTCTTTAGTAAGTCCCATATTCGATACATGTTCTTCGAAAACTTTAGGTGGGAGACCTTTAGTCATCGGATCCGCTAGCATATCTTTAGTACTAATATACTCAATACAAAGATTATTTTCCTCAACTCGTTCACGTACGAACAAATATTTTGTATCGAGATATAAACCAGCTCCAGTCGAACTGTTACTGTTCGAGAAACTAACGGCAGCTGAGTTATCACAGTAAAGCTTCAATGGTCTAGAAATGGAATTAACGATTTTGAGTCCAGTGATCAGATTTCTAAGCAACATTCCATGACAGGTTGTGTTGTAAACAACAATGTATTCTGCCATCATTGTGGAAGTTGTAGTTAACTGTTGTTTATGACTCTTCCATGAGATAGGTCCGCCTGCTAACATAAAGATGTAGCCCGAAGTGGATTTCTTGTCATCTTTGCATTTGGCAAAGTCAGAATCAGAATAACCTACCACTTCTAAGTGATCACTTCTTCTATAAGTCAGTTTATGGTCTTTCATCCCTTGCAGATATCTAAGGACCTTCTTAGCTGCTTTCCAGTGATCTAGGCCAGGATTAGTTTGATAACGGCCTAGCATTCCAGCAATATAAGCGATATCTGGGCGAGTACAGACTTGAGCATACATCAGGCTCCCGACTACTGACGCGTAAGGTATCTGGCTCATTTGCTCCTTTTCAACCTCTGTTGTCGGACACTGGAATGAACCGAAAACATCTCCCTTAACTACTGGAGCGACGGAGGGTTTGCACTGTTGCATGTTGTAACGTGTAAGGACACGATCTATGTAAGTCTTTTGAGACAATCCTAAGATTCCTTTATGTCTATCTCGGTGAATTTCGATGCCAATGACGTAAGAAGCATCTCCGAGATCCTTCATGTCGAAGTTATGCGAAAGTAACCGCTTCGACTCATGCAACATGTCTAAACTATTACTTGCCAATAGAATATCATCTACGTAAAGGACAAGTATAGTAAAGTTACTCCCACTCATCTTGAGGTAGGTGCATTGATCCACTTGATTCTTCATAAAACCTTGCTTCTTTATGACTTCATCAAACTTGAGGTACCACTGACGTGATGCTTGTTTTAACCCATAAATGGATTTCTTCAACTTACAGACTAGATGCTCCTGACCTTCATGTTTAAAGCCTTCAGGTTGTTTCATGTAAACATCTTCGTCTAAGTCTCCGTTAAGGAAAGCAGTTTTGACGTCCATCTGATGTAGCTCTAAATCAAAATGAGCTACTAGGGCCATAACGATCCTTAATGAATCTTTACGAGAGACAGGTGAAAACGTCTCTTGATAATCAATTCCCTCTTTCTGAGTGTAGCCCTTTGCAACCAATCTCGCTTTGTAGCGTTCAACGTTCCCATTCGGATCCAGTTTTGTTTTGAACACCCATTTACAACCTACAGGTTTGACACCGTTGGGTAATTCTACCAAATCCCAAACGTCATTTTTCTTCATGGATTCAAGCTCATCAATCATTGCTTTGTTCCATTCAGAAGACTGATCACTGCTAATGGCTTCATTATAAGAGATAGGATCATTGAGCTTTCCAGCATCCATTTCAGTCAGGTAGGTAACATAATCATCCCAATTAGTAGGCCGTTTCTGCCTAGATGACCTCCTGAGCTGATTTTCGGGTTCAGCGTTGTCTTGGTTTTGAGCGTTTGATGTGCCTTCATTATGAGGTATGATGGGTTCTGGTTGTGGAGATGGAGTTTGTGCAGTGGCTTCAGGGGCAGTTGCATGGGGTACAAGAGGAGTAAACGGAGTAATGGTAAGCGACGAGTCTCTCCCCCCCGCGTCTTGTACTTCTTGCAATTCTTCGTAAGGGTTAGTACTGCTCCCACTGACCTTGAAATCCTCCAGGAACGCAGCACGCTTGGTTTCAACAATACGAGTGACATGGGAAGGACAATAGAAACGATAACCCTTTGAATGATCATACCCAATAAAGAAACAGGTAACTGTTTTAGGATCAAGTTTCCTTAGGAAAGGATTATATAATTTTGCTTCAGCAATGCAGCCCCATACTTTCATATATTTAAGACTCGGTTTCCTTCCTGTCCAAAGTTCATAAGGAGTTTTAGGGACAGACTTGGAAGGAACTCTATTGAGTATATGAACAACTGCTTTTAACGCTTCAGTCCAGAGGAATAATGGTAAATTAGTGTTGGCTAACATACTGTGCACCATGTTCATAAGGGTACGATTTCTTCGTTCAGCGACACCATTCTGCTGAGGTGTACCAGGCATGGTGTATTGGTTCACAATCCCCTGGCCCTTACAAAACTCATAAAATGGACCAGGAGCTTGACCCACATCAGTATGTCTTCCATAATATTCACCGCCTCTGTCTGATCTCACAACTTTAATCTGACGATCTAATTGCTTTTCAACTTCAGCTTTATAATCTTTAAAAGTTGTTAGAGATTCAGACTTTTCCTTTATAAGATACAAGTACATGTAACGAGAATAATCATCAATGAAAGTGATAAATGAAGTATGTCCTGTGATGCCAGCGATTTGATAGGGACCACTAATGTCAGTGTGAATGAGTTCTAATAAATTAGAGCTCCTAGTGGCACCTTTCTTATTCGCTGATGTCATTTTGCCTTTAAGACATTTGACACATGTTCCAAAATCAGTGAAATCGAGAGGAGGTAAGACTTCATCCTTTACGAGACGATTTAATCGTTCTCTTGAGATGTGGCCTAAACGTTGATGCCACAACATAGATGAAGTCTCTAAGTCTCGAATTTGTTTCTTTTCCATCTTTGTGAGTGATTCATTTATATTATATGACAACAATGATTTGGAGAAATTATCATCTAGTTCTAATCTATAGAGACCACCATCCAGAATGCAAGTACCATAAACAACGGAATCATAGAGAATAGAGAGTTTGTGATGACCATGAGAAACGACAAAACCGTCCATGTCTAACTTTGGTCCTGATACAAGGTTCCGAGTTACCTCAGGAACATATAAGGTATCATAAAGTTTAATACATAAACCAGTTTTCAAAAATAATTGTAATGTTCCTATGGCCTTCACTTCTAATTCCCGATCATCCCCAACTTTAAGTGTTCTTTGGTTTCTTCCCAGCTTCCGGATTGTAAGGAATCCCTGAAGTGAATTGGTAACATGAACCATAGAACCAGAATCAAACCACCAAGAATTAGCAGGAACATTTAAATTAAAGGACTCAAGTATCATAAAAAAATCGTTACCTTTCTTAGCCAGCCACTCCTTGAAGTCAGGGCATTCCTTTTGCTTATGTCCTGTTTTCTTACAGAACTTGCAATAGGGTTTGCCTAAGGAGTTATTAGAGCTGCAAGGTGCACTTGTATTAGGATTTGGATTTGGCTTTTGAACCTTAGAAGCATCCTTTCTTGGATAAGAGTTCTTCCTCTTCTTTGAGCTGGAGGTGGTGAAGTTAGCAACATCAGTAGTGCGATCCATCTTCATACGCTCTTCCTCCTGCACACACATAGCGATCAGCTCACTCATCGTCCATTTGTCCTTCGAGTGTTGTAATTGATCTTGAATGCTTCATAGGACGAAGGAAGCGAAGTGATGATGAAGTGAACAAGAAAACCATCACTGATTTCCATCTCAAGGCCCTTCAGCTTATTGGCCATGTCATGCATCATCATGATGTGTTCGCGAATGCCGCTCCTCCCATCATATTTAGTTGTCACCAGCTTGAGGATAAGAGTGCTTGCGTGTGCCTTTGATGTTCCCTTGAATTGATTCTCCACAGAAGCCAAATAGGTTTTAGCATCTTCAGAATCAGGAATGGCCCCTCTGATTGAGTTATGAATGGACTGCTTCATGAACATGAGAGACATGCGGTTACACCTAGTCCATTTATCATTGACTATCTGCTCAGCAGCAGTACTTGTAGCGGTAAGGTCCGCTGGCTTATTCTCTCTTAAAGCATAATCAAAGTCTAGCAATCCTAGAGTAAGCATGAGGGCATCCTTCTATTCAGCAAAGTTATCACCAGTCAAAGGTGGAATCCCGCAATTGGGTGCTGATAGTGGAAATAAGATGAGCAAGTTATGATACAAAAAGAAGAAGTCCTAATGTGATCTAATGGGCTTGTGATACTAAGGCAGGCATAAATAATGACCATTTTAATTATGAAGCTGTGATAATGTCTATTACTAACATCAAAATAATAGACTTAGTTAAAATTCTACTTAAACGAAGACAAATCAGCTTTGGCCAGAAGTGTAATCATTTAAGTATGTGTGCAAAGTAATCGTGACAAATCAGCTTTGGCCAGAAATGAGACAACCACTTTAGTTATGCACTTGTCAAGCATGCTAAACATAAATGAATTAAATCAGCTTTGGCCAGAATTAAGACATTTCACGTTTGTAATGCATACTTAACATAGCTTCCATAATACTTGAACAATAAATAGATGTATTAAATCAGCTTTGGCCAGAATTAATACATCAAAAGCTTATTCAAGTAAAGCTATTTTGGTTTTGCAAAAAATTATCTGATTCTGATAAATTAATTAAGTGTTAACAAAACCAAGTATTTAATAGCAAACCACCCGAAAAATTTTTTAGTTCACATTTAAACAGCCTAAGTTTTGAGATCTCGAGTGAGGTCTCGAGTCATGGTTTCGACTGAGTTTTGAGATCTCGAGTTAGTTATGAGGTCTCCAGTCGCAACCTTAGTCTCGACTTGTAGCCTTATTATCTCGAGTAGCAACCTTGGTCTCGAGTAGCAACCTTGGTCTCGAGTAGCAACCTTGGTCTCGAGTTATGACCTTATGGTCTCGAGTAGCAACCTTGGTCTCGAGTTATGACCTTATGGTCTCGAGTAGCAACCTTATGGTCTCGAGTAGCAACCTTATGGTCTCGAGTAGTAACCTTATTAACAGCTGTTTTGTGATGATAACTGAAAACTCGAAATTTTAGGGATTGTGGGATAATATTTCCTGTTTTAATGCTGATCTAAACTTATCAAAATATTTCGAAAAATAGTAACTGATTATCTTTTAACAGTTTCCGAAATTTTTAGTAGATAAAATTCAGATCAAAAACAGTAAAACACCCACTAATCCGGATTATATTCCAAAACTTGATGAATTTTTCGAGTTTTCTTAGAACAATATGATGAACCCTAAAAAATATAAACATAATTCTGGGTTCCGAAATCTAGATTTTAAGATTCCAGTTAACAGATTTCGGATATTATTATCCCGTTTATGGTTTCGAGTCAAAAATTATTAAACTTATTTTCCGAAAACAGGGATTTCGGCTCATTAGGACTCGAAACAGTTGTGATTTTAATGACTTAAAAAACTTTCGTTTTCCAGATTATGATCCCAGAATGATGGATACGAAAACAGAACTGATTTATCAACATATGCTCTGATACCACATGTTGGATCAGTTCTGTTTAAATGTAATGGAAAACATGAATAATACCTGTTACAGCAGACAGGCCAGCAGAGAATCCAGTCAGAGATGCAGCCATTGAGTTCGACATGATTGTCAGGATGATCTGGTTCCTCCTTAGGGTGTAAGTTAATGATGGTGATGAAACCGAAAGTAGGGTAACTTCGGTTATAGGGAGAGAGAGAGACGAATTTGATGTTATTGAGGGTTTGTGATTGTGTAATGTGTGTAACACTTTAACTCTCTAATAAGCCCCTTATTTATACACCCAAGAGGAAACCCAATTAGTTAATAAGGGTAATATGGTCCATCAACAATTACCAACTAATTATTAATAGGTTATTAAATATATTTTGATCTAATAATAATATAAATGATTATATAGGCTACAGGATTAAATATTACATTTATATATTTAATCTCACATCGGTAAGCAGTAAAATGACAAATTTAATAATTCAATTGTCGATTAGTTTTCGGGCAAAGATTGTTTCATAGTTTTTTATGATGTTTGGATTGAGAGAAAAAAATGGCTGTTTATTCACACACCCTCGTGTCCAGAGCCGTTCTCGAAAACTCTTGAAAAAATTTCGGTCTCGGGTGACGAAAAAAATTGGGCCCAAAATTATGGTTAAGGGTAAATGAATTACAAAAATAAAAACTAAGTGATGGAGCAAAAACTATAACTTGAGACCTTTGCATTATTTTGAGATCGCTTTTACCACCACACCACCAATATTTTTTTGCATAATAAATGGATAAAGATACTAAATATATAATTTAATAAATATATACAAGCTTATTAAGACTTTTCGGGCCCTTTGAAATTTTGGGCCTCGGGCGCCGGCACGGGTTTACCGGGCCCAAAGCCGGCCCAGCTCGTGTCTATTTTGGCACCTCATTTGACCAATACACTGCGTTATGGCCTACACTCAGGGTATAAAGGCAACCAATAGTCCGCGTCATGGCCTATAATCGATGTATAGGTACGAGGTCAAACAACAAAGACTGTCAATATCAGTCTTTGTCTGACGACCAGATCTATATTTTGAGTATAGGCCATAACGCGAAGTATTGGTCAAGTGGGGTTATTTTGGTTGAAAAGTTGGAGAGTTTGGGTGTGTTTGGTGAGGTTTTTTTTGGTTGAGTAATTTTTTTTTTTTTTTTGCAAATTTTTGTTTTAAAAAAAAAGTTGTTTTTTGAAAATATATGTTTTTAAAAAGTGACTTTTTTGGGTGTGTTTTATTTTATTTTTCGAAAATTTATTTGTTTATATATAGAGAGAGAGAAAACGAGATCAGGAGAAAACGCCTAAAAGTGTGAAAACAGTGAGAACGGATCCTGACCGTATACGTGGCACGCGATATAATGAAAGATGGAGGGGCTTTTTTGTCATTTTATATTCTTTTTCCAATGCGTCTCACAACACCGCTTCATTTTTGGCGTGTAAGATTTTTTTGGCGTTTAGTTGGATTCAATAGCTACATGGCATTTTATTGTTTTTTAGATCTACCTCGATGAATTAATCGTTTTTCCATTACATAGTGAATATTTTGGCGTTTATGGCGATCCCAAATTCATTAAAATCAATTAATAATTCTAACATCTTTGCATGCATGGCGTTTATAAATTCATTATATATCTTTAACAATTCAAAATTTACAGATTTTTAGGCGTTTTTTAGATTTCACCAGTTGAATTAATCCCATATATGTTATAAAGGTAAATTTTCTTGGCGTTCATGACGTTTTTAAATTCATTATAATGCATTAGTAATTTAAAAGATTACAACTAAGACGAAATCAAACAAAACTAATAGTCTTCTGTGGATGGTATTACATCAGAGATGTACCAATTGCTTTGTTCGTCACTTTCTTCAGACTCATCATCATCATCTTGTGCATTGGCGTATAACGCCATAATCTCGTCTCGTATTTGTTGCATCTTATACTTAAATATCATCACAACCCTGGATCTTGCATCGTTCGAAGGTGCTAAATCACAGACCTGTTCAAGAAGATGTAGTTTATCTATATATGTTCAGCATTTCGTCCATTGTCAATGAATAATTCACCCCGTGTTGATAAGTCACGTTCACCGTTCTTGATTGTTCATCCAAACTCCAACTGGTAACTTTCAGTTACTGTTTGTTCCATCTACCTGCTAAGCATGCAATACGTTTTATCATTAAGATTTGGCGTTTTGTATTAATAGTGTTTCAGTCGTTTTAAATGGCGTGTTGCTCATTAGTTTGGCGTTTTGAATTTGAGTAGTAAAAAGACCCGTTTACCCTTAATGAAGCGCGTTCAAGTAATAAAATTGATGTTATTTACGAAAACGCCACCGCGCTAATCTAGTCCATAGATTGTTTTGATCTGACGATACATAAGCGTTCTCACCGTTCTCAAACTTTTCACCGTTTTTCCTAAATCCTGGCCCCTATATATATATATATATAGGGGATGGTTCATTGGAGAACACTAAAAAAGTGAGAAACTCCGAAACATGCATTTAACATGTTGAAAATTTAAGTTTTTGAGTAAAGGGTTTTACCCCGGTGATTGTAACATGTTGAAAAATTTAAGTTAACAATTTAAAAAAAAATCAGCGCTTTTCCTTATAAATACATATAGAACCATTTTTAATAAAAAAATAAAATACTAAAGCTTTTAAAAAATGTTTAAAAAACAATTAAAAAAGTTTAATTTGTTTACAAAAAAATGATTTTTTATTGGAATAGCTTCTACACATTTTTATAAGGAAAAGCGCCGACTTTTTTTAAAAAACTGATTTTTAGCATGTTAAGTTGAATTTTTAAGATATATTTAACATGTTAAATACATTGTTCCCCGGTTCCTCACTTTTTTAGTGTTCCTCAATTAACCTCATACACACACACACACTATATATATATATATATATATATATATATATATATAGGGGAAGGTTGATTGGGGAACACTAAAAAAGTGGGGAACAGGGGGAACCAACTCAAACGAACTCTGATTGTACTCATTCCAGCGGCGTTGGAACCGGCTCGTCGAACCCTAACTAAGATCTCTTAACCCTAAACTCTAAATCCTAACTCTAAACCCTAAAGCTAAAAAATAAGGCTAAAACCTAAGCTAAACCGTACAATCTAAACTATAAACCCAAAAAGCTAAACCTTAAAGGCTAAACCATAAGCTAAACCCTAAAGCTAAACACTAAACCCTAAATCTAAACCCTAAAGCTAAACCCTAAAGAAAAACCCTAAAAGCCAAACCCTAATATATTTAGGGTTTAGGGGTTATGATTTAGGGTTCAGGGTTAAAAGATCCTAGTTAGGTTTCGACGAGCCGGTTCCAACGCCGCTGGAAGAGACCAATCGGAGTTCGTTTGAGTCAGTTCCCCGTTGTTCCCCACTTTTTTAGTGTTCCCCAATGAACCTCACACTATATATATATATATATATATATATATATATATATATATATATATATATATATAGGAAGGTTCAAAAGAAAACTTCTTTTATCGCGAGAACTTGAGAACTAACTAAAAAAAGGCTAAAAACATACCCTTTTTTTTCAATTTTTTATTAAAAATCGCTATTTTTTATATATAAAAAGAATTCAAAAAAAAAAAAGAAATTGTAATGCACATGTGTAATAATACACATGTGTAGTACACATATACATGTGCACTACAATATATTTTTTTTGAAAAAAAGTTTTTTTATACACAAAAACTAGCGAAAATTGGTAAAAAAAATTGATATATTTTTTAGGCTTTTTTAATTAGTTCTCGAGTTCTCGCATTAACTAGTGGTTTTCATTTGAATCTTCCCGTATGTGTATATATATATATATATACATATATTCGGAGTATAAGGTTATACCCGATCCTTATACGTTGCGTTAAGGGCATAACTCGGAGTATAGGTGTGTACATCACTCAAACTCTCCAAACTTTCAGCCCAAAAAACCTCACCAACCCAATACTCCGCGTTATGGCCTATACTCATCATATAGGTTGCCAATAGTCCGCGTTATGGCCTATACTCGACGTATAAGTGTGGCCGTCAAACAAAGGTTCTCACTATCAGTCTTTGTTGGCTGACCATGTACCTATACCCATACCCTGCGTTTTGGGCGAGTATTTGGGCAATACTCGGTGTATAAAGGCGTGTGGAAATAAGATTAGGGGTGTCTAAATGTCAAGGTCCGAAAAAATAACCAAATAAATTGGTATCTTCTGTAGTTATAGTAGGGGCCAATTTCTAACACGATATGAATCTAGCACGAAATTTATTGGTTTGGGTTTAGTTTAGATGAATTTGGGTTGATTTCAAGTTGAACCCGCGAAAACATTTAGCTAAATACATTGTGTAATTAGAACTCTAAATAATGATGATGATGATGATGATGATGATGATGATGATGATGATGATGTTGATGATAATAATAATAATAATGTGTAATTAGAACTCTAAAGTATTAATATGCAGAAAAAGGGTTAAGTGGGATGTGTCAATCTACAAAGACAAGTGTCATGTTTATGTTTATGTGTGTGACATGATTTGTGATCTTGTATTGTGTTCAGGTTCATATATTTTTTTGGTTCGTGTCGGGTTCGACCCATCAATCTGCAAACACGATTTAGTTAGGGAAGGATAGTGAAAGCGGTAATCAATCCCATTTCAAGTTTTTATTAAACATACACACACTGATTTTCGAACACCACCAACTAGAAAAAAGGCATATACTTAAAATGTTTGACCACCCAACTAGAAAAAAGGCATATACTTAAAATGTTTGATATTTTAGGGGTATGATAAAGCTTATGGATCATAAGATCCTGGTTCTATTCTCACAAGGGGGTTTCCTTAGATTTATTGGGTTTCCTCCTGATTTAGTGTATAGGCATTATAGCCTAGTGGAGATGGATATGATCGAGTGATTTTGCTAATGACACGATGATACTCCAGTAGTTCGTCAGTGATCCAAAATTACTGTTTAAAAAATTGTTTGTTGTTTAATATAAGAAAGTTACTTGTGTTAAAATTTAAGTCAATGTATAACTCATTTATAACTTATTTAGAAATTGCAAAACATGAATTAAGATATCAATTATCAAAAGTATTTTGTGTGGAAATTGGTTTTGGGTTGTATAGCGAAAGGCTACTTTGAAGTCTTGTGGGGTTTCGATAATGGATACGTGATGTGGTATTTGCGGGTACGGTAAAGAGATCGTCGACCAAATTGTCGTCTTGTGCGTCATGGTTAGAGCGGTGTGGTGGCATCTTTGCGTACAGACGAAAATTCCGATAAATACCCAAGCCATGTTGTTTCGGGATTTGATGTCGGTTAAAGCGAGATTCCGTTTATTGAGAGAGTTATTTTGAAGATGCGGGATGAAGACACTCACTTTTGACTATTGGTCTAACGAAACACATTGGTGCTTTAAATCTCAATTTTCTCGATTCCGAAGAATAGTAGTTTTAATTTACTTTAGTTTTTATATTTAGGCTGTATTATTTCTTTTAGGTTGTTTTTAAATATAAATTGGGCTTTCAAATTGAATTTTATGTATTTTAAAATATTGGTTTTTAGTTTATTTTAGTTTATATCTAACTTTTTTCTATATAAAAAAAATCAAAGTGATGGAATGTGATGGTTTATTGGGTGCACCAAGTAATTTAGTGATAGTGTGATACAATTGAGTAAAATGAGGTGGCAGATTGTGATTGGTTGAAGATTAGTGATGGTGTGATTGGTGCCCCTCACACCTTATTGGTTTAAATGTGACATGTAAAAGGACTTTTTAGTCGTATTATGTTAGAAGAAATCGAGCTACACACGTTTGGATAAAAAAAAATATATGGTGAAGTATCACTCAATTGAGTGGAAGGATTGATGTAATTTTTCTTTCACTATGACTTATAACTTGTTCTATAACGCTTCCTCGCGCCTTGCTAGTGTTGTTTTTTGTGTTATTTATAAATATAAAATTATCTTGTCGTTCAAAAGAAACAAGAAAAAAGCCTCTCTTTTTCTCTCTCTCATATATGGTCGTTTTTCATGCATTGTGTACAACTGTGCGGCTTTTTACTTCAAATTGGTTGCGTTGTAGCGGTTGTCGTAAAACTGTATTAAATAGTAGCAATACTATACCATTGTCAGCGACCACCAACACCGAAAAAGCTCGTAAAAACAAAATAAATAAAAACGGGAAAAAATAACGCCGAGCGAAAAGCAGAAGCAGAATCTTTTAATTACGCACGCTCATTGCTGAGAAATTAAACTGGAACGTAAAACATAGAAAAAATAACTAAGTCCATCCGAGACCCGCGTATTGGACGATCTTGTCAAACGCAGAAAAATAGATGTGACGCGACGGACCAGTCAAACGGGAAAAAGTATACGAAAATATGTTGAACCCCACACGCACGTTGCAGTGCATTAACTCACAAAATTTAGAACGAAACGAAAAACTTGCGAAAGATGAAAAGTATGGTGGAACAAAATTGAAATAAAAAAAGACTTGGGATTAAATTGCAAAAGATAAAAAACTTTGGGCTAAAAGTAAAAAAAAAAACAAAGGGTCTAAATTGTAAAATTGAAGTTATTTATTAATTTGAGATAAAGATAAGTATAAAAATAAGTGATATCTATATATTGGTTATTAATTAATATTAATATTAATATTAAAAGAAATTTACCAAAAAAATATAAATAAAATTTATGAGATTCAAGGAAAGAATGTCATGTGTCATTATTTGTAGTCTTTTATTAGTTAGATTAGCTTACAACCCCGTGTATTACACGGGTTAAATGACGAAAAAATGTAAATTATAAACTTGTATATAATCTTTATTAATGAAATGACTTATTTAGATAAAATAGTAAAACAAAAGAACAGTTATATTTTCGCTATTAAAAATAATTTTCTAAGTTTTCACGTCTCTTTTGAGATACTACAATCTATTTTATTATGTCTTCAAAAGAAGTAACACTAAAAAATAAAAAAAATAATGATCATAAAATTGTAAGTATTTTTAAAAATAATTATAAGTTATGAGGTTATGGTAAATGAATTGTAATTAAATTCTACTATGTATATTAATGACATAATAAATACTTTGATATAAATACTACTTTTAGATATATGGATCATGAGACAAGATACGAATATCATCATTATATAGAAAATATTACATATTAAAAAAAGCATACTAAAATAAAGTATACGCTTAAAAAAGTAGGACTAAATTTTTTAAACTATAAATTTGAACGTCTACAACAACTTTTTTAATTAGTAGTTGACATTTAAATATTCAAAATAAAATTTTTATAATATTATATAATGTCTTTATTTAGCATGATGATAATGTCTTTAATTGCGTAATATGATTGAAATTAAGTTTAATATTTAAAACTCAATGTTATTAGGAAGTTGGACCATTTTTTAAGATGAAAACATATTGACAGTAACGTAAATTTAAAATTGGAAGAAAGTATTGAACACGTGTATTACACGGCTTAAGTAAATATAATGTTATATACGCAAAAAAAAATATGTCTTTTAAAAACCATTTAGTATTCGCTTTAAAGATAATTTGGTACTTTATTCAGATAATCCGCTTGTAATTTAGTCTTCTAAGTTATATACTATAAGTACTTGTACATGTGATTTGATACTTTATTAGTAATTATTGTTTCCAAATAATATATTTTATCTTAACAAATATATGGTTATGGTAAAATGAAAATTTCGACAAGTTGTGAGAACTTAGAGAACTTGGCCTTACAAAAGGTTTTTTGAATTTTTTTACAGGGGGTGTGAATGAGCGGTTAGAGACTCAGGACGTTAAACTTTTTGATTTTGGATTCAAATGGTTAAAACCACTAAAACATAGGGACTCAAAAAGTAATTTACTATTAATTAAATTTGAAATTATACGTTTGATATCTAAATATATTAAATAATATTATACTTATTAGCTTATTTGATACATTTATATTTGTTATAGATAATTATTAATTAAATTTGAATTTATACGTTTATCTCTAACTATATTAATTAATATTATATTATATTTTGTGTATAAAAATTAATATGTAATACTATTATTAAAAGAGAGGAGGCATCAGAGGGTGACACGTGTACAAAAAGATTTTTATTTATTAGTATAGGAAGATTAGATTAGATGAGTATTAAATTGTAAATAATATTCTTAGTTATTTGTTAATCTACTACTAGGGGGAATACCCGTGCGATGCACGACATGCATAATAGTTATTGTTTTTTCCTGGAACGATGACTGATATAGATAGTGCGTGACACGATACGAAAGTGCGAATATAGTATAGATTTTTAAAACAAAAACCGGGTTTTTTTAAAGTTAGCCGTTTGACCATGGTTATTTTGACCAAAGTCCACTCCTCATTCGGCACTTTGTGGTAGCACCACCAGTCAAAAAAGGCCCAAAACACTCGAGGGTACAGTGTTCCCCCACGTTTTTAACACGCTTTGAGAGAGGTTTGCGCCCCACCACATGTGGTCTCACAAAACTTCAAATCTATGGACGTGTGGTTTCTCAATCCTCTTCAAAAGACGTCACAGTTTCAAATTTTTTTATTTTTTCTTTTTCATTGTGTTTTAAATGGTGTAAAATAGATGTTATATATATATATATATACATATTATACTACATACACATATACATATAAATTTAGTTTTAACATCTAAAAGTCAAATTGCAGGTTTTGTTCCCTTTTATAGATCAGAAAGCAGTTTATAAACCAACAAAATTAACAAATCCTAACAGTTCTTCAAGTGTTTAGTTATATAATCTATATATTTATTTACTAAAATTTATTACAATTAACCCAATACTTAATAAATAGGGTATGCAGGACTTAAAAAGTGTTATCTGGACACGTATGTCACTCCAGCTTGCCAATCTTGTGTACCGACTCCAGGGTAACATTTTCAGATGCCTGCAACACATCTGGTTATAAAAGTAAAAAATAAACAAAAATGATGTTTTAGATTTTTACCCTGGTCTCAAACTTAATGTAGTTGTTTAGTCCATTTAATTAAATTTTATTTTTAGTTGACGCATAGGTACAATGTAATCCTCTATTTGTGACAAATGTCATTGTGCTTATAGTCATGTGATGTTGTTTTAATACCCGTTAACCAACTCGTTTCGCCTCTATTTCTCAGTTATTTAAAGAAGCAACATATACATCAGAAGTAAATTTCTAAAGATAATGGTGAACCGTCAATGGTACAATAAACTTACCTCAAGACTACCATTTGCTAAACTGGTAGTGTATCTCAGAGTCCAGAAATCCCGTGCTAGAGCTATTTCAATTAATATATGGACAAAAGGAAGAGCCGCATTGATTAAACATGATCATAAAGGCTCGTACTATTTCATTAAAGTTAATTGTAATATTAAGTATTAGTTATCTAATAACCAATCAATCCTTTAAGGTGAATTGTTGTGAAAAGTCTATAAACCCTAACTTAAACATTAATATATGGAGAAAAGGAAGAGGCTCATTGATTAAACATGGTCATAAAGGCTGGTACTATTTCATTAAAGTTAATTGTAATGCATTTAAAGCAACCATAAATTTTGATTTTAAATATAAGATATATCTAAACTTAGAAATTGTTTACTGAAAGTTGAAGTTGAAATAAATCATATTCAGATAATTATTTTTTATATGCAAATTCAAACAGACCTATCAAAATATGTAGGAAAACTCCATGCAAGTCTAACTCCGTCACGCTTAAATTCATGTAACCTGAATGCGGTTCATTACTTATTTAACCCATTTATTTAAATAGGCAGGCGAGTAGTAATCGGGTTGGTGGGTTGTAAAACTGTGTTAATTTTACCAGCATGGTGGAAGTCAATATTCTACCAGTATCATTACATCCAACTTTTTAAAAGTAAACAAATGGTTTGATAATATGAAAACTATTTCAAATGAATATTAATAATGTATAAATTTAAACGAACATTCAAATGAAAATAAAGAATGGTTACAAACGAACGCAAATAAGAGAGAGGACATATATAAACGAAAGTCAATCATCGAAGATAAATGAACGAAAATAAACGAACATAACATTGAACCTCCAATTCGTTTACGGGTTGCACCTACTTCTGTTTAAAGCAAGATGTATAGATTATGCAACGTACTTTAACCACACGTGTGTGTGTATGTGAATATATGTTTTTAACTTGATCCGCATAAATAGTTTTGAGCCAATAGAAAGCGAACCGGGGACTAAAAAAAATGGAACCCAACTAAAAGCGAAAACCAAGGAAACTGAAACCAAACCTAAACGAACCAAAAAACAAAACCAGACCGAAATGAACCTATACAAACTGAATAATTTTACCGAAACAAATAAGCTGAGACAAATAATGTTGCTGAAATGAAAACTGAACCTGAACCAAAAACAAATAAAGCGAATCTAACCGGAAAGGAAACTAAATTTACACAAAACTAAAAAAAAACTGAAAACGGAACAAAAAATGTAAAAGATCTAACCGAAACGAACTCAAAAAACTTAGATCGAAACAAAACAATTCCTGGGAAAAATCAAAACCAAAACGATGCAACTAATGAGATGTCGTACGGAGGCGAAACCGAAACCTCTGGCGGAGGATTTAAAGCTTTTCCGGCAAACCTCCGATGACTCGCCTTCTCTTTCTTCTGGTTAGGTTTACGGCCGCGACAGTTAACCTGTTCACTACTGGTAAAGTTTTCTTCAATAGCTTCAATTACTTGATGAATTAGCTCTCGGTTAACAGACGCGTTCCACCGGAACCAGTAGTTCGTGTAATAATCGAAGCAATCGCAGTCGAATACCGGAGATTTGTGTGCGGCCGGAGCTTTCTTCTTATTGTTATTATCAGATGATCTAGGGTTTGTGGAATTATTTTTGTGGAATTATTTTTGACACAAATGATTAAAGTAATGTAACTTGTGATTATTAAACTGGAATTGTTTTTGACCCAAATGATTAAAGTAATGTAACTTGTAATTATTAAGTAAATTAAATGAAATTAATAGGATTCTTATAGGCTGGTGCATTTAAAAGGAATTTTTACATAAATCCCCTTATTAAAAACCCTTATTACATATTTGTCCAATCTTTAAAATCAATTACATATTTCCCCCTTTCTTTATGAAATTACCCTTTTTCTTAATTTCTTATCTCTTAACTTCAAAATCAATATAGTCAATACTCTATATGTTGTGATAAAATCTTTAAAATATTTCTTTGAAAAAAAAAACGGTCATACCCATATTATAAAATAAGTGACCTTTTTACATATCTAGTTACTGGTTAAGTTTAAGTTTACATATTTTTTACAACCGACCCATTATACATTTAAATTTTAGTTAACTACAATAACAATTTACGTTAAAATATTGATTATCTAAAATATCTTATATAAAAAAACATATTGTTATACAATATACGTTTGTTTTTTTCAAGTCGTAATCAATTTTTCTTTAGCCTAAATCTTAGTTCGATCATCAACATTTTAATTGTTTTGAAGCAGGAGCTAAATTTCCATTTTTTTGTGTAATGCTATTTCAGAAATCTAATTGTCATGTTTTAATCATTCAAAATAATATTGAAAAAACTGTTTTACAGCAAAAGTAAATTTTTAAACCATGGTCGCATGACTGTTTTCTTTAAAAAAAAACAATGCTTAAGAGCTATGACGTATTATATATAAGCAAAACTTTCAATTTTCACATAACAGAGGCAGAAGCTTATAAAAAAATAGGCAGGACTTATAAAAAATGAATTCATATCATTAGGTTAATATCTTATTTGTAAACAATTATATTACACATTAAATCATAAAATATGTAAGTAATGGTATTAGAAAGGGGAAAAATGTAATAATCATTTAATAAGTTCATTAAGGGTAAAATAGTAATTTAATAGGAGTGATTTTAATAAAATGGGTAAATATGTAATATGTATGGTTTAAAAAGGGGAAATATGTAATTGATTTTATGGGTTGGGTATATATGTAATAAATGATCTTAGGAGGGGGATATATGTAAATGACCTCATTTAAAACAACCATAAATTTTGGTTTTAAAATAGAACATATAACTAAACTTTAGAATATACTAGGGGGAATACCCGTGCGATGCACGACATGCATAATAGTTATTGTTTTTTCCTGGAACGATGACTGATATAGATAGTGCGTGACACGATACGAAAGTGCGAATATAGTATAGATTTTTAAAACAAAAACCGGGTTTTTTTAAAGTTAGCCGTTTGACCATGGTTATTTTGACCAAAGTCCACTCCTCATTCGGCACTTTGTGGTAGCACCACCAGTCAAAAAAGGCCCAAAACACTCGAGGGTACAGTGTTCCCCCACGTTTTTAACACGCTTTGAGAGAGGTTTGCGCCCCACCACATGTGGTCTCACAAAACTTCAAATCTATGGACGTGTGGTTTCTCAATCCTCTTCAAAAGACGTCACAGTTTCAAATTTTTTTATTTTTTCTTTTTCATTGTGTTTTAAATGGTGTAAAATAGATGTTATATTTATATATATATACATATTATACTACATACACATATACATATAAATTTAGTTTTAACATCTAAAAGTCAAATTGCAGGTTTTGTTCCCTTTTATAGATCAGAAAGCAGTTTATAAACCAACAAAATTAACAAATCCTAACAGTTCTTCAAGTGTTTAGTTATATAATCTATATATTTATTTACTAAAATTTATTACAATTAACCCAATACTTAATAAATAGGGTATGCAGGACTTAAAAAGTGTTATCTGGACACGTATGTCACTCCAGCTTGCCAATCTTGTGTACCGACTCCAGGGTAACATTTTCAGATGCCTGCAACACATCTGGTTATAAAAGTAAAAAATAAACAAAAATGATGTTTTAGATTTTTACCCTGGTCTCAAACTTAATGTAGTTGTTTAGTCCATTTAATTAAATTTTATTTTTAGTTGACGCATAGGTACAATGTAATCCTCTATTTGTGACAAATGTCATTGTGCTTATAGTCATGTGATGTTGTTTTAATACCCGTTAACCAACTCGTTTCGCCTCTATTTCTCAGTTATTTAAAGAAGCAACATATACATCAGAAGTAAATTTCTAAAGATAATGGTGAACCGTCAATGGTACAATAAACTTACCTCAAGACTACCATTTGCTAAACTGGTAGTGTATCTCAGAGTCCAGAAATCCCGTGCTAGAGCTATTTCAATTAATATATGGACAAAAGGAAGAGCCGCATTGATTAAACATGATCATAAAGGCTCGTACTATTTCATTAAAGTTAATTGTAATATTAAGTATTAGTTATCTAATAACCAATCAATCCTTTAAGGTGAATTGTTGTGAAAAGTCTATAAACCCTAACTTAAACATTAATATATGGAGAAAAGGAAGAGGCTCATTGATTAAACATGGTCATAAAGGCTGGTACTATTTCATTAAAGTTAATTGTAATGCATTTAAAGCAACCATAAATTTTGATTTTAA
This sequence comes from Helianthus annuus, assembly GCF_002127325.2. Lineage (NCBI taxonomy): Eukaryota > Viridiplantae > Streptophyta > Magnoliopsida > Asterales > Asteraceae > Helianthus > Helianthus annuus. Next base: position 51,354,167 of record NC_035434.2, on the reverse strand, counting down.
ATATAAGATATATCTAAACTTAGAAATTGTTTACTGAAAGTTGAAGTTGAAATAAATCATATTCAGATAATTATTTTTTATATGCAAATTCAAACAGACCTATCAAAATATGTAGGAAAACTCCATGCAAGTCTAACTCCGTCACGCTTAAATTCATGTAACCTGAATGTGGTTCATTACTTATTTAACCCATTTATTTAAATAGGCAGGCGAGTAGTAATCGGGTTGGTGGGTTGTAAAACTGTGTTAATTTTACCAGCATGGTGGAAGTCAATATTCTACCAGTATCATTACATCCAACTTTTTAAAAGTAAACAAATGGTTTGATAATATGAAAACTATTTCAAATGAATATTAATAATGTATAAATTTAAACGAACATTCAAATGAAAATAAAGAATGGTTACAAACGAACGCAAATAAGAGAGAGGACAGACATAAACGAAAGTCAATCATCGAAGATAAATGAACGAAAATAAACGAACATAACATTGAACCTCCAATTCGTTTACGGGTTGCACCTACTTCTGTTTAAAGCAAGATGTATAGATTATGCAACGTACTTTAACCACACGTGTGTGTGTATGTGAATATATGTTTTTAACTTGATCCGCATAAATAGTTTTGAGCCAATAGAAAGCGAACCGGGGACTAAAAAAAATGGAACCCAACTAAAAGCGAAAACCAAGGAAACTGAAACCAAACCTAAACGAACCAAAAAACAAAACCAGACCGAAATGAACCTATACAAACTGAATAATTTTACCGAAACAAATAAGCTGAGACAAATAATGTTGCTGAAATGAAAACTGAACCTGAACCAAAAACAAATAAAGCGAATCTAACCGGAAAGGAAACTAAATTTACACAAAACTAAAAAAAACTGAAAACGGAACAAAAAATGTAAAAGATCTAACCGAAACGAACTCAAAAAACTTAGATCGAAACAAAACAATTCCTGGGAAAAATCAAAACCAAAACGATGCAACTAATGAGATGTCGTACGGAGGCGAAACCGAAACCTCTGGCGGAGGATTTAAAGCTTTTCCGGCAAACCTCCGATGACTCGCCTTCTCTTTCTTCTGGTTAGGTTTACGGCCGCGACAGTTAACCTGTTCACTACTGGTAAAGTTTTCTTCAATAGCTTCAATTACTTGATGAATTAGCTCTCGGTTAACAGACGCGTTCCACCGGAACCAGTAGTTCGTGTAATAATCGAAGCAATCGCAGTCGAATACCGGAGATTTGTGTGCGGCCGGAGCTTTCTTCTTATTGTTATTATCAGATGATCTAGGGTTTGTGGAATTATTTTTGTGGAATTATTTTTGACACAAATGATTAAAGTAATGTAACTTGTGATTATTAAACTGGAATTGTTTTTGACCCAAATGATTAAAGTAATGTAACTTGTAATTATTAAGTAAATTAAATGAAATTAATAGGATTCTTATAGGCTGGTGCATTTAAAAGGAATTTTTACATAAATCCCCTTATTAAAAACCCTTATTACATATTTGTCCAATCTTTAAAATCAATTACATATTTCCCCCTTTCTTTATGAAATTACCCTTTTTCTTAATTTCTTATCTCTTAACTTCAAAATCAATATAGTCAATACTCTATATGTTGTGATAAAATCTTTAAAATATTTCTTTGAAAAAAAAAACGGTCATACCCATATTATAAAATAAGTGACCTTTTTACATATCTAGTTACTGGTTAAGTTTAAGTTTACATATTTTTTACAACCGACCCATTATACATTTAAATTTTAGTTAACTACAATAACAATTTACGTTAAAATATTGATTATCTAAAATATCTTATATAAAAAAACATATTGTTATACAATATACGTTTGTTTTTTTCAAGTCGTAATCAATTTTTCTTTAGCCTAAATCTTAGTTCGATCATCAACATTTTAATTGTTTTGAAGCAGGAGCTAAATTTCCATTTTTTTGTGTAATGCTATTTCAGAAATCTAATTGTCATGTTTTAATCATTCAAAATAATATTGAAAAAACTGTTTTACAGCAAAAGTAAATTTTTAAACCATGGTCGCATGACTGTTTTCTTTAAAAAAAAAACAATGCTTAAGAGCTATGACGTATTATATATAAGCAAAACTTTCAATTTTCACATAACAGAGGCAGAAGCTTATAAAAAAATAGGCAGGACTTATAAAAAATGAATTCATATCATTAGGTTAATATCTTATTTGTAAACAATTATATTACACATTAAATCATAAAATATGTAAGTAGTGGTATTAGAAAGGGGAAAAATGTAATAATCATTTAATAAGTTCATTAAGGGTAAAATAGTAATTTAATAGGAGTGATTTTAATAAAATGGGTAAATATGTAATATGTATGGTTTAAAAAGGGGAAATATGTAATTGATTTTATGGGTTGGGTATATATGTAATAAATGATCTTAGGAGGGGGATATATGTAAATGACCTTATTTAAAACAACCATAAATTTTGGTTTTAAAATAGAACATATAACTAAACTTTAGAATATATATAGATATAGATTATTATTGCTATTAAACGAATAATAATAATTCAAAACAAAGAAATGAATTATAGTCCAAGTTGGTAGGCCTACATTTCCTCCTATCCAAAATTAAATTAAAATACATAGACTTGTAGAAAAAGAACATAACCCAATCATATATCAACTTTTCAATTGTTGTGAAACAACCTAACCTATTAGCAATATGAAGGGAAGAATAAGAAAATTAGATTGTAAATCTTATTGATTGATCTATTTTCACCATACACAAATGCCATTATACATATAGGCACATACATTAATATTAAAGGAACTAAAGAGATACGAGTTAGATAAGTTATGTATGTGGAGAGTCACAATATAAATGATACATTCATAACACTCCTCCTTGACTATCCACATACTTTTAATACGCTTGGTGATGCTGCCTCGTTAAAAACCTTGCTAGGAAAACCCAGTGGGACAAAACATCAGCTAAGGGAAAAAGAGTGCAGCGCGTATTTTCTCCTCCTGATACTTTTGGATCAGGTATGTTGCCTCATTAAAAACCTTACTAAGAAAACCCAATGGGACAAAACTTAGTTAAGGGAAAAAGAGTGCAACTTGAATAAGTCTCCCCCTCATTTTAACATGTATCCTTTAAGTGACGTGTGTCCATCTTCCTTGAAAGTCGAACAAAGCTTTTGTAGCCAATGATTTGTCGCTTGATCCCTTAATGTGCACGACTGTGTTTTGTTACATTCCTGCATCTACAAGACTAACAAAACTTCTTTTGATGGGTTAGTAAAATATAATCAAATATCGTTTATATCTGAAATATTTCCTTGAACTCATTCCAATGTCTCTTTACTTGACAAAGTTTATATCATGACAATAAGCTCAAGTAAAAGATATTATAACCATACATAGCTAGCAAAATGTATTAATGCACTTATGCATTTAATGATGGTACTTCTAGAATGAGAATCTCTACTTTGGTAGGAGATGATAATAGTCATTTCTTATAACAAATGACTTAACAACCTTTAACATACTTTAAGGTTTAACTATGTCCATACTAAAATATCCAAACATCATCTTCTAGTTGCACTTGGTGGATTGGTAAAATATAATTACATATATTACTCGAACTGCAGTTCGAGTAATAGTTAGACCGTGCCAAGGTCATTCAAAAATTCTCCCTCTAAAAGTTCGACAATTTCTCTCGATGATGCATAGACATCATCACTGTAAACTGCGATTATAGTGAACTTTTAAAAGTAGAAGGTCGATAAAACATGGCTAATTTAATCAAACTTATATCCCTCTTTATGCAAATATCTCGAGTTGTATAACACTCGATCTAACTATTTTAGTCCATATATGAACTCGATATAGTACGTTCTTGAGGTTTTGACATCATTAATGCTTCTAGCATTATCAATTCATGAGGGAATTCTTTCCATCTTATCCAAATATGCATGTGCTTTCACTCTTTAGAAGTTTTGCTACATAAATTTCCGCATTTAACACATTGATATCTATATCATATGCAAAAATGCCATAAACACTAGCTTTTATCTCCAAAATCCATATTGTACCATGTTTGTACATTGTGTACATTGAGTTTCCATAATAACCAAGTACACATTTTCTAGGTATGTTTATTGGAGTATTGGTGCACTATTGTTACATCCATAAGGTGTTTCAATTAACCTATTAAGCACTCAAATGCTTTAGGATACTCATGGGGAGTTCCAATTATATTCAATTCAATAACATATATAACATGTATATGCATTCAGATCTGAATTTATATAATACTCATAATATTCTCGAGAACTTATTTTATATGACTTAGTATCAAGTGATACATAACTTTCATAAGACGCGTGTCAATTCTCTTTTATATATTACCAGACTAATAAGATATTGGAAAGTCAATGCATCCACCACTGAAGAATACGTTTTCTCATAATCAATCATAGGTATTTGTGAAAATTCTTGTGCCACCAATTTTGACTTATACCACTTAATTTTATTTTCACATGATTCACGTAAAAGACACTTTTGTATCCAGCATATTTTACAACTTTAGTTGTATGGACTGTTGGTCCAGAAACTTTCCAGTTCATTAGAGAACTAAACTCTGCCTTATTTGCGTCTTTCTATTTTGGCCAATCATTTCTTAATATTCATTCATAGGCAGATCTTAAATCTTGATCCTTATCATTTAATCATTTTAAGCGCTACATTATATACAAAAGTATAACGACGTCGATTTTTATTTCGATTCCATACATATGTTAGACATGATACAACTTATCGAGATCTCTTTATTTTCAGGTACCTGAGGTTCTTCTTGAACCATCATGTCTATTGTCTCGTCTTTAGATCTTATTACTATAACATCGACTTGACCATCTTAATTACTTGCTCCAATTTTCGAGGAATTTTATTATTGGAATCGACTAGTCTACCACGCTTCAGGCGTGCAATAGACTCATTACAAAATATGTGGTTGTCCTCTTGGACAAAAATATAACTGGAGCATAAGCAGTTGATTATGTGACTTACTTAGTCACTCTATTTAGGTCAGTGAACTTGTCTGGTAAATTTGTTCTTTAATATTGGTAAATAAATTATACTTTAAACTTCTAGTTTATAGTCTGAGGATCAAGATAACATGATAATTCATTTCACTTTTCACTTTCCAACTGCTTGTTATCTCCCCCTAATGTTGGGAACATTCATTCATTAAAGTGAAAACCAATGAGCCATAAACGAATTTCTCACTAATGGCTTTAAGTATTTAATCATAGACGATTATGTATACCCAACATATTCTCAAACTTTTTAGAAGTCCCATATTTGTGCGGTGTGGTGGATGAGTTTCAATATATGTCGCACAACCAAAATCGTTGATGAGACATATTTGGTTCCTGACCAAAAACCAACTGTATGGGGAGAACTATAACTTATTGGCTTGATGTGAATTGATGGTACTATATATAAAATTACATGTACCTAAATGAACTTTTGCTCATCTCATGATTACTAGCTTTGTAACCAATAGTAGACGTTTATTGATCCCAATAACACTTATTCCAATGATCGTTAATAACTTGGGAATCAAATTCACAATTATCAAATAAATATACTAATCCGGATTAATATGCTTGCTATCACATTAGCTAAGCCACAATCACACAAACTTCAGGTTGTGGATTTGATAACCATTTAGACGATGCATCGATTTAAAAAAAAAACTAAATGGTATCATTTTGGGATATGCATATCCTTTAATCGCTTCCATAATATTTAGGTATACACACCCTCATTTATTTTGCAAATATATAATTTCCCTTGAGAGCAAACATTACATGCTAATTATTATCTTGAAGAATCTTCTAGTTCTTCATTATGTTTCACATCATCATTGACTCGGTGTGGTCTAACCGGTCATGCCAACTAATTAAATAATTATGATCCATAAACTCCTGGTTTATGATCGTATGTGTATTACTTGCTCGTATGTAATACAAAACGTATGATACGAGAGAATATACTATAACTTCAAAGTTAAAACCATCTCATTATGCAATCACTCCTTAGTTTGCCACTTTTGGTGGTCCATCTCATTATTAAAATGACCATCATCACAATTCTTAAGTCATTCTCATCATTACAAGTTTCTCAATTAGGTCCATCATTACTTATACAATGATTAATATATAATCACATTCACTTTTGAGAATGGAGTAGAACCAAAACAAGCTTCATAGTTTTTCATTATTTACTCGGTCACGTGAGTATAAAATCATTTCATTTTTTCATGACTCTTATAATGATATTGCTACTTTAGGAGCATATGTCTCAAGTGTGACAAATGAAAAGAGTTTAATCGATTTTTCCTTGTAAATAATGTTCTCTTTGCTTACCATCAATTGAGAACTAGATGAGTCGTATAAAATTTATCAGTCTTATACCTTACGACCTTTATAACGATCATTGTATAGTCATCTCGTTATTAACATGGTTGATCTCATTACATGAGCATCATAACAATTTTCTCAATTACCATGATTACAATCTTTACACCAATTATTATATCATCACATTCTATTCAAGGAATAAATTATACCCATACAACATTCATGGTGGCATCATTACAATTTTCTGAGTTATGTATATGATCATAACCTTGAATTGATCATTATATCATCACATTCTCATCAAGGAATGGATTAGTACCACAGAACTTTCATGCTTGTTGTTTCAAACTTTATATATATTCTTTAACAATCAACGATATTTGACGATGGAAATTGTTTTGCTCAATTGATTATGATATATATTTTTCTCATCACATGATATAAATTGAGATGTAGTTATATAACCGAAACATTTATACTTATCGGTTTAAAATCTTACAAGCTTCGATAAGTTCATAATAAGCTTTGAGGAGCTGGACACTTCAGGTGTCTTTTTATATAAAACTTGACCACAATTCAGTCGTGTTTATAACTTGTGATCATATACCACAACTATGGACACTTTGATGTTCCCTTCCAAATATATAACATCAATTGAGAAGTAATTATATATCCGAGTAATATAAGATTCATCAATCTAACATGAGTATGACACTTCGGGTGTCATATCTAAACATATTCATATACTCTTTCATGAAAGTCATAACAAATCACAACTTTAGTTTAACTGTTCTACTTTATAGTAGCTATATAAATAAATAACAACATATAGAATACAAATTATACATCAAATCAAATTATATGATTTTTATAACATATCCTCGTATAAAACCAATTATGATAAAACTTTATAAAATAAGATATGTTGTTGTCAGTTACAAGTAAATATTAAGTAATATTTATATAGATATTCAATAGCATCCATAAAGCATATAGAATTGCAATAGACACCTATTTACAACAAAGTTAAAGTATGTAACTTTTAACATTACATATATCATGTAAAACAAGTTATATTTACTGTAATGTTATTAAATAAAATTGAAATAGTGATAATTTTCCAATAAAACCCATTAAAGACCATTCTTTATATTCTCAACATTAAATACGTTAACCTTTAAAATATTAATATTCCATGATATAAGACAAAAGATATAATGAAATCAATTTAGAATCACAGCTAAACTTTTTATATAGTCATGTTGATGTAAATTAAATCTCATATCAGTAGTCGACAAAAATTGTGACTTTTCATCACACAAGGAATCCCTGTTTTTTTTTATTACTTGTTAAAGAATTTAGAATCCAAAGGACATATAATCATCAAATAAATGCAAAAGTGGATATATTGATTTGTGAATCATTCATTCTTCTCAAGTTAATAATTTGACACCATCAAAACATGAAGAGACAACAAACTGAAAATCTCTAAATATCATGCCTGCATTTTGGAATATTCAAGCATACAAGAAAAACTAATAATTAATCCACCATAATGCACAAACAAATTAGTTTATGATATTGTTTGCATCACAAATAACCTATTTAATATTATATGAATATTATAATAAATTTTGCTTCACACTATAGAAATATCATATTTGATTTCACTTCTTTATCCTATAGATTTGTTCAATTATTGTTCTATTTCAATTATCAATCCTAGCCGTTGGTTGCCAGACATCACCCCAAAACATATATATACGAATTGTGAATCAATACACAAGACGTGGAGTGGTAATATAAATTTCTTTCTCTATTTTATTAAGATAAATCCAATTAATAACACTTTCAAATTTAGTCAAGTTGAATCATAAATAATGTATTTCAAGTAACAAAATAATTTAGCTATCATGACATAATAATAACAAAAAACCACGTATTGCATCATAATCTATTTTGATATGCATCAAAATGAATAATTCATTAAACAAAACCAAATTTGTAGACAAAGCTAAGAATATATTTCAGTTTTAAATTTTAATATTATAACATTGAATTCAATTTTAATACTTCAAACAACCATTATTGAAATAACTGAAAAACTATTTTATCACAAACTAATAAAATAAATTAGTGGTATAAAATAATAATTCATAGCCAGTAAACAAGACATAGATTCAATCATCATGCAAGTTAGATACTTTAACGATATAATAAAATTATTAATTTTTTTTCAAAATTACATGTTAAACAATTCTCAATAATTTACCTTGTTTAAGGATTAAGGTGGCCATGGATTCCGGTAGATTCCAAAGACTCAAAAACCTCACGGAAAACATGCCTCGGTCCTCCGCCTCTTAACCCGATTAGTTCAAACGCATCGGTCTATCGCCCTTTGAGCCGTTCGTGCTGATAACGTGTTGTGAAACAACCTAACCTATTAGCAATATGAAGGGAAGAATAAGAAAATTAGATTGTAAATCTTATTGATTGATCTATTTTCACCATACACAAATGCCATTATACATATAGGCACATACATTAATATTAAAGGAACTAAAGAGATACGAGTTAGATAAGTTATGTATGTGGAGAGTCACAATATAAATGATACATTCATAACATCAATAAATTATTTTATAGTTTTATCAATTAACCTCCCAGTTAACTCTCAGTATTTATATACTCAAAATCATAGTACGCAAATTTATTCCGTATCTACATAGTGATATCATCACGCCTAATGCACTTTAATAACACATACCGTGATGGATTAATTGATTTATACTATAAGGGTGTACGGGGCACCCTTCGGGGACCCCTTCGGGGACACCATATCCCGATCGGCAAAGCACCGCCAACACCTCGGGGACCAAGAGAGAAGGAGGGAAGCCGGTGGCGGCTCACCGAAGAGAGAGGGAGGAGAGAGAGAGGGAGTGACCAATCACAGATTTTCTTTTTCTTTTTTTTTTTAAAAAAAAAAAAACCCAATTCACCTAAGAGGGGAGTGGCGCCATCAAATTGGGGTGTTAGGGGAGTTTAAGAGGGGAGTTGACGTGGCACACGGGGATTGGTTTGGCGTAAGAGAGGGGACTCACCTATTAGGTGAGCCCCCCCTTCACCCTAAGACCATGAGGACTGGTGGGGCTTGGGTTGGGGCTTGAGTTGGGCATTTGATGACACATGTATCTTGAAGATTCCCAACCCAAAGCCAAGTTTTAAAGGGGTATGGTTGGGGCTTGGGTTGGGCGTGGCTGGGCGGGTGGCTATGCCACATCAACAATTATTTTTAATATATATTTATATTTATAATTATATAAAAATAAACATACATATTTTAAAAAAAATACATAAATATACATAATAATTATCAAAATAAAAGACAGTCATTCTTCGTCGTCTTTGTCGGTTTCGAACTCAGGAATCGTTGAAACGTGTTCCACCAAATCAGCTCGAAGGTTCTGATGTATATCCCTTGACTTTATTAAAAATTCATTTACCGCTTTATCTTCGTCTGTTATGTTACCTGGTTGGGGGTCATCGTCATCATAGTAGGTAACGACCGCTCTACCTTCATCCTCCAAAATCATGTTGTGAAGAATGATACGTGTGTACATCACGTTTCCAATCTGATCCTTGTCCCATAGTCGACAAGGAATTGCCAATATTCGCCACCTTTTCTTCAAAACACCGAATGCTCGCTCGACGTCTTTACGTGCAGCCATCTGGACCCTGTTAAACTTTAATCTCTTTGGATCTGTGGTACCGTGTTTTGTGAACGATTTTACAAAAACCCCCCACTCTGGGTAAATCCCATCAACTAGGTAGTACCCGTACACGTACTCAACACCGTTTACAAAGAAACTTCCTTTGGGTCCTATACCATTTACCCGATCATTGAAAAGAGGGGAGTGGTTTATGATGATAATATCATTATGTGAACCTGGCATACCGAAGAACGCATGCCATATCCAAAGATCTTGGGACGCAACCGCTTCAAGCATGATGGCTGGCACCCCGTGAAATCCACTAGTGTGAGCACCTTGCCATTGGGTAGGACAAAGTTCCCAGGGCCATTTCATACAATCTAAACTACCTATCATCCTGGGTAGCCCATGATAATCAGCGTGATGTTCCAATATTTGTTGCATGTCACTGAAGGAGGGCTTTCTCAAATATCTTTTCTTATAAAGTTCTAGAATACACGAACAAAAGTTGTGAAGAGTTTCTCTAGCTACATGTGCAGACATTTTTAAATAGTCATCCATAATGTCCGAACTATTGCCGTACGCTAACTGCCTAAGTGCGGCCGTAACCTTTTGCCACGTACTAAATCCTAATTGCCCGGTTACATCGGGTTTTTGTTGGAAATAATCATATTTCTCCTCAAGATCTCTAGATATTCTTAAAAATAAGTTTCTACTCATACGAAAACGACGCCTAAACATTTTTTCATCATACTTAGGTTCCGCTGAGAAGTAATCGCTTACCAACAAATCGTTAGCGGTGTGCCGTTCACGAGCGATGTACCTCCTCCTCCGTTTAGGTTGTTGAGTCTCTTCCTCATCGTCTTCGTCTTCCACGATAGCTTTCACCACCGCTGCGATCGTTTGTAAAAATATTTCCCCACCATCGTCAGATGATGATGACGATTCACTATAACTTGAAGAACTCATGGTAAATTGTGTTTTATGTGTTTGATATTGTGTGAGAAAAATGTTAAATGTGGTAAGTATATATAAAAGGAAAAAAGATTTTTTTTTTAAAACTAGCCCCAACGGCTACTTTGAATGGGCCACTCAGCAACAACCATGTCACCTTGCTCCCCCGCCCTACGCCCGGCTTGAAACCCAAGCATCAAGGGCCACGCCCCAAACCCAAGCCCACCCGGGGTGGTGACTTGAGCGCTTTACCCCAACCCACGCCGAAACTCCCGCCCCATACCCCACGGCCTGATCCAAACTATAATCGTGTGATTATAATAATCGATACCAACAATGTAACCAATAACACCGTTAACTTTTATTACTATAGAAAAATTCACTTTAACAAAAAAGCACTGTTGTCTGTAATTTATTTCTTTTATGTTGTTTCAATAAAATTTATAACATTCCGACCAACATAAAAATCGTTGATTGCTCACTAGAGAGGCACTGCTAGAGTGATTCTTGACAACGCAAATAGACACCAAAATGTAATTCATCACATTACCAGTATGAATGTTAGATGCAAATAAATGGTACTAAAGTACATGGATAATCTCTAGGGTTTTTTTTTTTTTTTTTAAATTTGGATCTGGTCTATAAATTTCCAAAAGTACACGGATGGTCCATGTGGTTTACACTTTGTAACACATTTAGTCCCCAATCAACAAATTTAAAGGTTTTAAGAGGTTCAAGCTAGGGACTAAATGCGCTACAAGGTGCAAACCGCAAGACTATCCATGTACTTTTGACATAAACTAAGAACTAAATTTGTTACAAAGTGCAAACTACCATAATTATATGTATACTTTTAAAAACTAGAGAACAAATTCAAAATTTTAGAAACCGAACCGTGTACTTTTCTCTTTGGTTTATTAAAATCTATTTTTTTTTAAATTAATTAATAAAACTACTCCAATTAGTTTGGTATGAAGTTAACAATTTTATATGATACAAATCATTACAAAATAACATTTTGTAAATATAAATATGCTCCACCCCCACCCACCCCCACACCCACTCGTCTTTCGTCCCCTTTTCTACTCACCTCTCTCATCGAAAACCCAACACACCTGCCCCCCCTCAAGAACAACACACCATTAACTCCAACAAATTCACTGTTCAATTCAATCCAATCCAATCCAAAACCACCAATCAACCCCACAATTCATCAAACAAGATTCACCCTACTATCAAATTCATCCTTTTTCACTCAATTCACCCTCAAATTTCGAAACTTTTTGTTGTTTTCATCACAAGAACAGCTCGAATTCGAAAACCCAGTTGTTACTTTTGTTAATAATGCGAGAAAAATTGTGGGTTTTGTTAATGGTGGGTTGTCTGATCTGGGTTTCGTCTGTAGCTGTGATTTGATGTTTATGGAAGATTAATTTGAGATATTTAATGGAGTTCAAGATTGTTTTTTCTAGAAGGAAATGTTGGACTGAGCTATTAGTTCTACAGGTTATATCTTTACTTTGTTGTTTTGTTTCCTTTTTAAGATTTTTTTTGTCTTTTCATTACTGTTTATATGATAATTTTAGGGTTTGTTTCTGTTTTCCTTATTTTGTTAAAAAGATTGAAGCTTTCAAAATCTTTATTAATTTTTTTTCATGGAGTTTTTGTTCTTAATAATCGTTTAATATGTGTTATTCTGGATAAATTGAAGCTTTCATGGTTTTTAATTTTAATAATTACTGTTTAAAGTCTGTAATTAGGGTATTTTTGTTTGAATATAATCTTTGATTACTGTATATTACATGGAAAAAATGTTTGGATTTTGTATAATTTGATAAGTAAAAATTAAGCCCTTTTTGGGAATTAGGGTTTGGAGTGAATTTGTCAAAATTAGATTGAGTTGAGATCTGGGTACTCATAAAAATAGAAACTTTACACAGTTCTAAAACATTTGTTTCTCATTTGTTTCAGGTTCTATTAGTTTTACTATTTTTCGACATCATACAAGCGAAACACCACCATAACGAATTACAACAGAGAGAGCCTGTAAAAGGCGGTGAAGATATCGCATCACATTCTTGTATCCACGATGAAATAATCGAACAAAGAAGAAAACGTTCCGGAAACAAGGTTTATTCGGTAACTCCACAAGTTTATCAAGCTGCTGATACTGAGCCTCTTCATCGCACCGGAAGGGCATTATTGGAAATCCCAAAAGTTTCGGGCTTTTCTAAAAACGCTAAACAACCCATCAGAATTTATTTGAATTATGATGCTGTGGGTCATTCGCCCGCTAGAGATTGTAGAAACATTGGTGATATAGTAAAAGTAAGTTTAGTTAACGGTTAACCAAACCGGTTTTTTTTTTTTTTTTTTTTTTTTTTTTTTTTTTTTTTAAATTGTTATGCAAAATGAAGCGTCTTTTTTGATTATTATTATATTTTTTTTTTCGGTTGTTTTGCAGTTAGGTGAACCACCTGCAGCTTCTCATTTGGGTACACCTTCGTGTAATCCTCGCAATGATCCTCCGATATTTGGTGATTGTTGGTATAATTGCACTTCGGATGATATAGCTGGCGAGGATAAACGGCGTCGTCTTCGAAGGGTATTGTTCGAACTTTGATTTTTCTTGAAGGGTATTCGGTTATTGGTTATTATTTGTGTGTTATGTTTATAACGATTTTAATTTATGATAAATATGAGAGATCAGGCTTTAGGGCAGACAGCAGACTGGTTTATGAGAGCGTTGGCTGTTGAGCGTGTACGAGGAAACCTTCGGTTAAGTGGTTACTCTGCTTGTGGTCAAGACGGTGGTGTTCAACTTCCACGTGAATATGTTGAAGGTAACTGATAGGCGACCGACCGGCTATTCGAAACCGCTAGCCGTAGGTACAATCTAACCAAAACCCGCGTTCCAATAGTCGGTCAAAATGGGTGACTCGGGTTAGGATGGATGCGCACAAATCATGTTGAGTACCCATGCAAACACCCAAGCTCACATGTTAGGCTAGCTTACTTTAATTTTCTAGTATTTTATTTTCTTTTCAATGCATTTCATGTACGTCAGTTATTTTCATTTGAAAAAGTGTTTAGTTACTAGCTTTAATATAGGAACATGGGTGTGTTTGAGTATGAGATTTTTCTCTTTGGTTGGTTTATCTCAATGGATTTTGAGTTAAATTGATTGTGTCTATGCTAGCTCAATTGTGGCATATTGAGTGGTGTTCTTAGACCCGAATTTATAACCGAAGTGGTGATTTCTGTATCTTCGGGAGTGATTCGCAGCCCTACTGTTGGTTTTGGTGGTGTATCTGTATCCAAAACGAACCGTAGATCTATCTTTTATTTTACCGTTTTATTTGAACCGGTGATTCGGGGTCTTACTCCTATGACCGACCGGCTATTCGAAACCGCTAGCCGTAGGTACAATCTAACCAAAACCGGTTCGGTAACGGCTATGAAATGGGTGACTCGGGTTAGGATGGATGCGCACAAATCATGTTGAGTACCCATGCAAACACCCAAGCTCACATGTTAGGCTAGCTTACTTTAATTTTCTAGTATTTTATTTTCTTTTCAATGCATTTCATGTACGTCAGTTATTTTCATTTGAAAAAGTGTTTAGTTACTAGCTTTAATATAGGAACATGGGTGTGTTTGAGTATGAGATTTTTCTCTTTGGTTGGTTTATCTCAATGGATTTTGAGTTAAATTGATTGTGTCTATGCTAGCTCAATTGTGGCATATTGAGTGGTGTTCTTAGACCCGAATTTATAACCGAAGTGGTGATTTCTGTATCTTCGGGAGTGATTCGCAGCCCTACTGTTGGTTTTGGTGGTGTATCTGTATCCAAAACGAACCGTAGATCTATCTTTTATTTTACCGTTTTATTTGAACCGGTGATTCGGGGTCTTACTCCTATCATTCTCTCGGTCTTCGAAAAAGTTTGTCCTCAAACTTGGGGCAATCGCATCTGCACCAAACGTTGCATGTTGCATCAGGGGGGCGGTTCAGGTGGTATTTCTGGAACGTACTCGGTTGTGCATATCTTGAAACGAAAACGAAAACCAAATCTACACATACTTTGCAGTGGGAGTTGTACAACTTGAAAGGAAATTTTTGTTGCATGGAAACTGTTAACGAACACGACCTCAACTAATCTAAAAATTTGCATAGCTCCTTCTTCAGCATCACAACTAAGAATCATGTGTAGATCATGAGGGGCAGTTTCTTGCTGTTCATTGAGTACAAATGAGAGTATTTTTTTGTCCGACCTTGACAGGGGTATTTCTGATCCGAAAAGTGTACACGAACCGGTGTCACGTTGAAGTTTTTCCGCTTGATTGGCAGCCCCACCAAGAGCTCGGAGCACAAATAAACACTCTTCAACATCGGGCTCGGTTCCGTCGTCATCATACCTTGGTTCTCTATCCAATTCGTTCTCATGGAATTCTTTGGCTTGTTCCGTTAATTCTTCGATTGCTGACCATTTTGGTATTTTTTTTGGATCCATGAATTAGTGCTAGGTGAGGAAAACGGGTGTGGACTTTTGGTTTCTGGAAATGAAAATTTTGATACCAATTTTTTTTTTTAAAAGTAGATGATGAAAAAGATAAGTAAATAGCAAGAGTCGAAACGAATCGCTTCGGCTCTGATACCAAATGATAGGAGTAAGACCCCGAATCACCGGTTCAAATAAAACGGTAAAATAAAAGATAGATCTACGGTTCGTTTTGGATACAGATACACCACCAAAACCAACAGTAGGGCTGCGAATCACTCCCGAAGATACAGAAATCACCACTTCGGTTATAAATTCGGGTCTAAGAACACCACTCAATATGCCACAATTGAGCTAGCATAGACACAATCAATTTAACTCAAAATCCATTGAGATAAACCAACCAAAGAGAAAAATCTCATACTCAAACACACCCATGTTCCTATATTAAAGCTAGTAACTAAACACTTTTTCAAATGAAAATAACTGACGTACATGAAATGCATTGAAAAGAAAATAAAATACTAGAAAATTAAAGTAAGCTAGCCTAACATGTGAGCTTGGGTGTTTGCATGGGTACTCAACATGATTTGTGCGCATCCATCCTAACCCGAGTCACCCATTTTGACCGACTATTGGAACGCGGGTTTTGGTTAGATTGTACCTACGGCTAGCGGTTTCGAATAGCCGGTCGGTCGCCTATCATTAATGATAGGAGTAAGACCCCGAATCACCGGTTCAAATAAAACGGTAAAATAAAAGATAGATCTACGGTTCGTTTTGGATACAGATACACCACCAAAACCAACAGTAGGGCTGCGAATCACTCCCGAAGATACAGAAATCACCACTTCGGTTATAAATTCGGGTCTAAGAACACCACTCAATATGCCACAATTGAGCTAGCATAGACACAATCAATTTAACTCAAAATCCATTGAGATAAACCAACCAAAGAGAAAAATCTCATACTCAAACACACCCATGTTCCTATATTAAAGCTAGTAACTAAACACTTTTTCAAATGAAAATAACTGACGTACATGAAATGCATTGAAAAGAAAATAAAATACTAGAAAATTAAAGTAAGCTAGCCTAACATGTGAGCTTGGGTGTTTGCATGGGTACTCAACATGATTTGTGCGCATCCATCCTAACCCGAGTCACCCATTTTGACCGACTATTGGAACGCGGGTTTTGGTTAGATTGTACCTACGGCTAGCGGTTTCGAATAGCCGGTCGGTCGCCTATCAGTAACTTCCACCCTTTGACCTGTTTTAGTCAAATATTTTGACAACACAAATCGACCCATTCATAAGCTATGCGGTTATATCCGTTATCGGTCCCCATGTAATATATCGGTGTCAAATATCGGTACCGATGCTATCGGCAATATTGACAGATATTTGACCGATATCCGATTTTTTACTGCATTAACGGCATAGTTCGTAAGTTGGTCCAAATACCGATTTTTTACTGCATTAACGGCATAATTTTTTTAATCTTTGCAGAGGGTGTTGCTGATGCTGATTTGGTTCTTCTGGTGACTACAAGGCCCACCACCGGCAATACTTTAGCATGGGCGGTAGCCTGTGAACGTGATCAATGGGGTCGTGCAATTGCCGGTAATTATGTCCCCAAAACGCTCATTATTAAGACTTTTTATTTGAAAGGTGAAACACAAATGACCATATAGTATTCGACTATTCGTGTATTTGTAGGACATGTGAATGTCGCCCCTCGTCACTTAACAGCGGAAGCAGAAACGTTACTTTCGGCTACCCTCATACACGAAGTGAGTTTTCTTAATATGTGTGAAACCGTTGAGAAAATACGCGTAATATTTTTTGAAAAAGTTGTTTACAAGTTTAAAATGTTGTCAGGTGATGCATGTTCTTGGGTTTGACCCTCACGCGTTCGCTCATTTTAGAGATGAGAGAAAAAGACGTCGAAGTCAGGTAAATGCCATTGCTTTAAATTTATTTATAGGTTATAGAAATTTGACCGGTAGTTCATTTGGTTGACTTTATAACGAGTCTTTGATCTAACCATGATTTTATTTTTGTACAAATGTGAAGGTTACCGAACAGATAATGGATGAAAAGCTTGGGAGGATGGTGACACGTGTCGTGCTGCCACGCGTTGTTATGCATTCACGCCATCATTATGGGGTACATTACATCGTGTTTTTCTCTTCTTTTAACGTTGTTTTAGTCTATGTAGTAAAAGTGCTCCAGGTGCGTGCTTAGACATATGCTAATGGGTCAAATTGGTCTGAAAATCTTGTAAATTGTATTCCAAATGCTGAGAACTTTTCTTTTAAGAGTAAAGTACACAGATGGTCCCTGTGATTTACCAAAATTTTGGATTTGATCCCTAGCTTTCCAAAAGTACACAGATGGTCCCTGTGATTTGCACTTTGTAACACATTTAGTCTCCAGCTTTTTTCCAAAAGTACATGGATGGTCCTTCTGGTTTGCACTTTGTAAAGTATTTAGTCTCTAACTTAGACATGCTGAAACCTTTAGATTTGTTAGGTGGGGACTAAATGTGTTACAAAGTGCAAACCACAGGGACCATCTGTGTACTTTTGAAAAGCTAGGGACCAAATCCAAAATTTTGGTAAACCACAGGGACAATCCGTGTACTTTACTCAAGAATTAAGTTTTTGGACCAATAATATCTTATGTCGACCCGACCCATTTTGACCCGTGTTTGAACCCGCCCATTTCCACCTTCGTTAGAACTAAAGTCAAATAAGTGAATTATCGATAAGTTATTCGTGGAAGGCGTTACCCATTTTGACCCGCGAATCATTGACCCATGACCCAACCCGATCCATTTTCGCAGACATTCTCCGAGAATTTCACGGGGCTGGAACTGGAAGACGGTGGGGGCCGCGGAACTTCAGGATCTCATTGGGAGAAAAGGCTTTTAATGAATGAAATTATGACGGGTTCCGTTGATACACGTTCAGTGGTTTCAAAGATGACGTTAGCTTTACTTGAAGATAGCGGTTGGTACGAGGCTAATTATAGTATGGCGGACCGTCTTGATTGGGGCCATAATCAAGGGACAGAGTTTGTTACGGGCCCTTGTAACCTTTGGAAAGGGGCTTATCATTGCAACACAACACAGCTAACGGGTTGTACATATAATCGGGAAGCCGAGGGTTATTGCCCAATTGTAAATTATAGTGGCGATCTTCCTTCGTGGGCCCGTTATTTTCCTCAACCTAATAAAGGTAAGTTTGAAAGCTGTTTTCTTTTCAACTTTTCACTCCTTGAATTGATTATGTGATAACCAAAATATATTATATTATATATACTATAAATATGCTATTTTGTCACACGAACCAACTTTGGCCCCTCAACTTTGGGATTAACCAACTTTAGCCCGTCAACTTTAACAATGACATGTTTAGCCCCTCAACTTTGGTAATACTAATGACATGTTTAGCTCCTTAATTAAAACAACCTTAGCCCCTCAACTTTAATAATGACATGTTTAGCCCCATAACTAAAACATCAAGCAACTTTAACTCTCGTGATTCGCTTATTTTTATCTACGTTTCGAGCCCGCTGTGGGGCGCAGGTGGTAACCCACTAGTATATAATTAAAATATTTTGATTTTGGTGATTACAGGTGGACAATCGTCATTGGCTGATTTTTGCACGTATTTTGTAGCGTATTCTGATGGTTCATGTATAGACACTAACAGTGCACGAGAGCCCGATAGAATGTTGGGTGAAGTACGCGGAAGTAACTCGAGGTGAGATTTTCCTCTCTAAACATTAAAACATATGATACAGTTATTTATTATTTTCGTGTTTATATGTTTTTATTTCGTTTTTGAAGGTGTATGTCCTCTTCATTAGTAAGAAACGGCTTTGTTAGGGGTTCTATGACCCAAGGAAACGGTTGTTATCAACGAAGATGTGTAAACAATACGTTGGAGGTTTGTTTTTTTAACACGGTGTTTAATTTTTCAAAAGTTAAAATTACTTGGATAACGGTTGTAAAGTATGGAATAAAACATAATTAAAAGAGTAAAATACACTGTAGTTTACCAAAATTTTGGATTTGGTCCCTAGCTTTTCAAAATTACACGGATGGTCTCTGTGGTTTGCACTTTGTAACACATTTAGTCCTGGGCCAACAAATCTAAAGGTTTTAGTAGCTCCAAGTTAGGGCTAAATGCATTACAAAATGCAAACCACTGGGACCATCCATGTACTTTTGGCAAGGTTGGGGACTAAATGCGTTACAAGGTGTAAACTAAAGGGGCTATCTGTGCACTTTTGGAAAGCTAGGGACCAAATTCAAAATTCTGTTAAAGTACAAGGACCATCCGTGTACTTTAGCTTTAAGTTTATATTTAACCACCTGGTTTGCCCCAACTTATATCGACACGCTACCCAAACTGAGAAATCCGTTCTTGATATCGTCGTTACAGGTTGCTGTTGATGGCATTTGGAAGGTATGCCCTGAAGCCGGTGGGCCGATCCAGTTTCCGGGCTTTAACGGTAATTTTGAAAGAAAACGTTCACTCCTTGTGACAAAATAATGTTATTTTTCTATACCCGTTTATCTTGTTGCCACTTACAGTTGCAATACGCATCTATTTTCAAATTACAGGTGAACTGATCTGCCCATCATATCACGAACTCTGTAGCGTTGACCCTATTTCGAAATCCGGGCAGTGCCCGAACTCATGCAACTCCAATGGCGACTGTGTTGACGGAAAATGTCACTGTTTTATTGGGTTCGATGGCCAGGATTGTAGCAAACGTAAATATCTTTTTCCTTTCTTTAATTCACATACAAAATATATATTACCGGGTATGTTTTTTAAACCTTTTTTTACATAATTTGTCTTACAGGGTCCTGCCCTAGCAATTGTAGTGGAAACGGGAAATGCTTAAAAAACGGTGTTTGTGAATGCGCAAACGGATACACCGGGATCGATTGCTCAACCGGTGAGTTTCTTGAAGTTAAGGGCATATTGGTCATTATATAAATATGCTATTTTGGCACATTAACCAACTTTGGCCCCTCAGCTTTGGCATTAACCAACTTTAGCCCCTCCACTTTAATAATGACACGTTTAGCCCCTCAACTTTGGTAATAAACATGTTTAGCCCCTCAACTTTAATGACATGTTTAGCCCCTTAACTACATCAAGCAACTTTAGCCCCTCAACTTTAATAATAAACAACTTCAGCCCCTCAACTTTAATAATGACATGTTTAGCCCCTTAACTAAAACATCAAACAAATTTAACTCTCATGATTTGCTTATTTTTATCCACGTGTCGAACCCACTGCGGAGCGTGGATGGTAACCCACTGGTTTTGAAAATCAACTGATTATAAGATTTTTTATGCAGCTGTATGTGATGAACAATGCAGTCTTCATGGTGGAGTGTGTGATAATGGTGTGTGTGAATTCCGGTGCTCCGATTATGCAGGGTACACCTGTCGGAACACTTCGAATCTTCTTGACAGCCTGTCGATTTGTAAAGATGTTTTAGCGAACGATGGTGACGGCCAACATTGTGCACCGAGTGAATCGAGCATTTTACAACAGCTTGAGGAAGTTGTTGTCATGCCGAATTATAACCGGTTGTACCCAACGGGTGCGAGAAAAATTCTCAACATTTTTAGAGGCAGAAATTGTGATAAAGCTGCGAAACGACTAGCTTGTTGGGTAAGTTTCCGTTTTAAAAAAGGCAAATCAGTCAATTTTGTGTATCAGATAATTACTTTTAAAATTAAAGTTAATTTTAAGGTAGAGTAAAATGCCATCCGGCTTGTTAACTCCATCCATTTTTCTTCGTTAAGTCGGGTATTTTCGTCTTTTTTGTTAACTTAAAGGGAAATTCGGTCTTTTTCACTTTATGTACAAGCATTTAGCATAATGTACAGGTATTCAAAACCCTTTAAGTTAACAAAAAAGACGAAGATACCCCTGACTTAAAGGAGAAAAATGGAGTTAACTGCCATTTTCGTCCCTGTGGTTTGGTCACTTTGGCCATTTCAGTCCATTTCTCAAAAATGCGCCATTTTCGTCCCCCACGTTCTGGAAAGGTGCCATTTCAGTCCAAAAATCATAACCCAGTTAAGTCAGTTTGTAAATAAGGACTGATTGTGTAAATTTGTAACATAAAGGACTGATTGTGTAAATTTGAAAAATGGACTGAAATGGCAGTTAACACCACCACCACTCCGCTGCCACCACCACCACCACCACTCCGCTGCCACCACCACCACTCCGCTGCCACCGCCACCACCACCACTCTGTTGCCACCACCACCACCACCGCCGCCGCCACCACCACCACTCCGCTGCCACCGCCACCACCACCACTCCGCTGCCACCACCACCACCACCACCACCACTCCGCTGCCACCGCCACCACCACTCCGCTGCCACTACCACTACGACTCGTGTACAACAGTCCCGACACGACTTCACTTTACTGGCCCGATCCCAGGTTAACACCATATAATGCTGGAAGATTCAAATACATAGACGATAGAACAGCGGTATTCGACTCTTACGGACACTTCAACTCAACAGACGGGTTCAGCTTCGATTCGGCTGATTTTGGATTGGGCCCGCAACGAATGATGCGGCTTGACACCGATGGTAATCTAAGACTTTATAGTTTAAGTAGAGGAATGAAA
This sequence comes from Helianthus annuus, assembly GCF_002127325.2. Lineage (NCBI taxonomy): Eukaryota > Viridiplantae > Streptophyta > Magnoliopsida > Asterales > Asteraceae > Helianthus > Helianthus annuus. The sequence goes on along the minus strand of NC_035434.2, from coordinate 51,331,882 downwards.
TGGGAAGTTCAATGGCAGGCGATTTCACATTTTTGTAGGATTGATGGTACGTGTGGACAGAATAGTCTGTGTACTTACTCGCATGATTCGGGAAAAAGATGCAGCTGTTTACATGGGTTCAAGATGGTGAATGTTCAAGATTGGAGTCGCGGGTGTGAGCCTGAACAATCGAATGTGTGTAACAAAGATAACGATTGTGATTTCCTGGAGCTTCCGTATACGGAATTCTACGGCTATGATATTAGTTTACATCGCTACACTACACTTGATGCTTGCAGAAGACTTGTTTGCAGGATAATAACTGCAAGGGGTTTAACTTTGGGACCAGACCCTTTCATTGTTTCTTGAAGTCTTCGTTGCATAACATTATCAACATCATCGGCTCTATTAATATTTGAAGGAAGCAACAGTAACAGCAGCAACAACATTATCAGCAACAACATTATCATCAACAAAATTGGTGGTGGCGGTCGCAGCGGAGTGGTGGTGCTGGTGGTGGTGGCAGCGGAGTGGTGGTGGTGGCGGTGGCAGCGGAGTGGTGGTGGTGGCGGTGGCAGCGGAGTGGTGGTGGTGGCGGTGGCAGCGGAGTGGTGGTGGTGGCGGTGGCAGCGGAGTGGTGGTGGTGGCAGCGGAGTGGTGGTGGTGGTGGTGGCAGCGGAGTGGTGGTGGTGTTAACTGCCATTTCAGTCCATTTTTCAAATTTACACAATCAGTCCTTTATGTTACAAATTTACACAATCAGTCCTTATTTACAAACTGACTTAACTGGGTTATGATTTTTGGACTGAAATGGCACCTTTCCAGAACGTGGGGGACGAAAATGGCGCATTTTTGAGAAATGGACTGAAATGGCCAAAGTGACCAAACCACAGGGACGAAAATGGCAGTTAACTCGAGAAAAATGGATAGAGTTAACGGGCCGGATGAAAATGGCAGACGAAATTCACGGGTTTGGGTTTGATCTAAATGAGTTTGGGTTTCGGGCCGAACCCACAAACACGTTTAACTAAAGGGGTTGTGTTTCGGATGATGTGGCAGGTTTGCGAATTGACATGTTTTAACCTTATTTTTTTAATAATTTTTTAGAAAAAGTGTTTTACGTAATAACTTAAACTTGTTGTATTTTTTATGCCAAAAGGAGAAATTATTAAGTTCTAAATTTATTTGGGTTAAACGGGTCGTATTAGTGTCAACCCGCGAATACGCTCCATGAAATAGAAACCGACTGACAGTATGCTCTTTTTGACCTGTTACAATCTTTTATTTAAAGCATGTTAAATAATATGGTGCTAATGTTTAATTATCTTGAATCTAAACCAGATATCAATACAAAAATGTGAAAAGGACGGTGACAACAGATTACGAGTGTGTCACTCAGCATGCCAAGCGTACAATATGGCGTGTGGGGCCTCGTTGGATTGTTCGGATCAAACCCTTTTCAGCGAAGAAGGTGAAGGGGAGGGGGAAGGAGTGTGCACAGGTTGGGGTGAAATGGAATCATGGTTTTGAGAGATAATTTGTAACTGTGACATTCATGTAAATCATAGGTAGTTTTTTACTTTACCCGAGTCAATCGTGTTTGGGCGGGTTTAGTGTATAATTTAGGGTTTAGGTCATAGCACAAAGTGCTAATGGCTTTAGAATTAGGGTTGCAATTTCCTAACCCAAGAGTTTTTTTACTTGGTGAAATGTAAGAAGAATGTTATGGATTACAAGGAAAAGATCAAAAAAGGGAAGATTTGCTTGCTTGCTAGACTCGAATCATTTTGCGTCTTTTTAGTGCTTGATAGTTATTGCGTATATAAGTTGAAGCTGGCTTATATTTTTTATGTGCGATCATTTACTTTAAGCTCGATAAAGTTTGGCCTAAATGTGCTTGAGTGAACTCGTCAAACACACTTAGGGGCTGTTTAGCAACATTTGAATGGTTAAGTGCTGAACCAGTAAGAGGTTTGAACCATTAAGAGTCTGTATAATGCTTAACCGTTCAGAGGCAAATGTCAGACCAATTCAGATTAGAGGTCTTAACCATTCAGACTCTGTATAATGTTTAACCATTCAGAGGCAAATGTCTGAACCATTCAGACATCTGCTCGTGAAACAAACAGTCTGAACCATTAAGTGCTGAACCAGTAAGAGGTCTGAATCATTAAGAGCCTCATTAAGATGTAAACAAACAACCCCTTAATGCTGAGTGATTCAGAGGTAGCCTTTTTGCCATACAACCCTTTACGTATGAAAGACAATGGTGACTATACGGAAAATTCTCGTTCAGATTGTCAAATGGGCCATGGGTGGCCTGTATTAGGACTGATCTGCAACCCGACTAGCTGCTATGTTGGGGCGTTTGTCTACCTTTTATGCAAATCGACTTGGAAGAGTCCTTTCTCGGCGTGGTTACATACACACACAGTCTCTTGGTCATCCGCTTCACCAACTTGTCCCGGGTATGCTATAATAAAGTTGTTTGAAACAACATATTCTTGTTTATTCTTTCGGTTTTTAACTTACATAGGAATAGACAAATTGATATTAAACTTGCAACACGACACGACGTTATATAAACAATCACTAAAACAACTAAAAACATTGAGAATATAGAGCCTTCTAAATCTATGATGAAGATTCAACATGTAAGAAGTTTTTCTTCCAAGACTAGTTTAGGGTTTAGGGTTCAGGATTTCCTAACTTGACTTCTTCTGAGCTGACAACATTTTCACATATTCTAGAACTGGTAACGGATGGAAGTTAAAAGTTGTAGCTAAAGCTAGGTACACACTGGCTAAGCCGACGTATATATTGAACCAAATAGACGAGAACAAATTAAGATATGTTAATAAACAAGTGATGGCTAACACGAGCGTGCAATTTAACGAGCATTTGATTGTCGACAGCTCTCCTTCGGTTCCTTCATTTTCAAAATGCCCATTTGCGATGAAATCCGAAAGCAATCGATCCTTAAACTGGAACGTGGTTAATAGCCATTCTTCACACTCGGGTTCAGAAGACGGGATGTCTTCTAGAAGGATTCGTCGAACATGAACATGAACTTCAGAAGGTTCTATACCAAAAACATTGTCCAAGAAAGTGGGACACCGGTTCTTGTATGCTATCGTCACATCATACACTAGAAAAAAAAATCTCTCTTTTTAGACAAGTGTTATAACCATATAACCTGAACCTGCCACGTGTAACCCGTTTATCTATACAAGCCCAATAGGTTGGCAAGTCAAAATGGGTCCAAAATATGTTGGTGGATTGTAAATTGTCGTAAATGGTTTAAACATGTTGTTGGGTTGTAACCAAGCCGTGTTCAAGTTGTAAACAAGTTAAACGAGTTGGCAGGTTTAGTGTATATAAATTTCTAAATGGGTTTAAATGGATTGACAAGTTTAGCTTGTAAATATAAATTTTCAAAAAAATTAATGCGTTTGACATGTTTATCTTAGTACAAACCAAACACGAAAGAGGTTAAACATGCCAACCCAAACACAGACTGTTTATCCAACGGGTTAGACTGACGGACCAAAACCCGACTATGAAAATGTAGAACCTGCATCTAGCGAGGCCCTTAAGATTTCCAAACAAGCATGAAAACCTCTTGTTTTCGGTAGCAACACATTCTTCAGAACAGGCAGCCCATTTTCAGCAGCAAATTTTTGGCTTTTCACACACTTTTCTTCCCTACTTACGTCAAGAAACGGTTACTTTCCATCAAAATAATTCGATAAAATTTCAAAAAAGTAAGATGAGTATTAATGCATTACGAGAAATCAGTTCCTTCGGGGAAAATAGCAAGCCACAACGGATCACACGGATCAGTAAAAGTCAACAACATCTTTCGCATCACAACTTCATCGACTTCCCACTTTCTTTCAACCGAAATGAACTCCAAAAGATGAAACCCCCAACCGAAAACAGGCAACTTCAACAAACTACTTTTAAGAACATATTTAATGCACCCTATGCACCCTTTTCGTAGCGCAAGGTCCCAAAGATACATCCAGTCAACTTCTGTTTTGTGATTAGCGATAAGTAGAACGCGTTCCTTATTTGGAACCGTTTCACCCGAAAAAACCACCTTTGTTTTGTTAATCTTTTCAAACAAAAACGGCCATAAAGCTAACCAAAGACCAAACAAGAAGGTTGCTGTTTTTCTACTATAATGTATGCTAAAAAGCCTAAGAAACACTGCAGCAAAAGGTCCTAAATAAACTAAAAGTATGAAAGAAGTTAAAATATAAACTATTAAACATGTCAAACCCCTTAGTGCCCTTTTGAAAGTCAAAGGGTACTTCTTTGACCCATCGTTGACTTCTGATTTTAGATCCATTTTTCTGCAAATTAAAAAAGATTTAACTTGCTTAGGGAAGAAAATTAATACTATTAGATATGATTAGAGGATAAAACATCTTAATTGCAAATAATTTGGTGCACAATATTTATGCTTTGCTTGAAATAAGCAGAGGAATTGGTAAATGTTTATTGTACAAACAAGATGAAATATATAGAACTTCTTTATATTATAGGTCACGCAAGTATGTATTTAGTTTCGTTTATACCAAATCCAAACAAAAACAAACGAATATTGCAAACTGATAAAAACAACATTAGCTTCTTTTTTTTTTTTTTTTTAACGTCGGATTTCACTTTAAGTCACGGAACAATCGAGATTCATCTAAGTTACTAAGTAGTCACCGAGTTACTTTTAAGTCACACAAGTTTCAATTGGTTTCGAAGTTGCTAGTTTTGAAAAAGTCACATATATTAAGGTGACTTGACCATTGTAAAATAGTTGACACGTGACGTAACCTATGTAAAATAGTTTACATCTTATAAAATGTTGATGTAAGGTTCCATCATATTTTACATAATCAACATCCATGGTTTTACCTTTGTGTAACTTATTATTTTATATAATTAGCATGTGACGTAGACGTAACAAATGTTATAGGTTCACTTATTAAAAAAGTTTACAACATTGGGAAAAGGTTAATATCATATAAAAATGATATATACACTTTTCATTTTTATATGAAAACGTTATTAAATTCCGCTTTTGTATATTAAAACACTCATCTTGTTTATATGCATGATTAAGAAACAACATTTGTTCATTTTATATACAACTTTTGTTAATGAATATATATCTACGATGGAATACTCTTCCAAATTCACTCAAATGATTAATGATATCAAAATCAAACAAATACAATGATTTTGATTACAACTCTTATAATTTTGTCTGTTCAACATTTAAACAATCACAAGAAGTACCTACCGGCAATCACAAATAAAATACGGACCTAAATCGAACCCGGGTGAAGATAACGATGAATCGAGTATGCAAAGTGAAGGTGTACGTTAAATAGTAATGACGGATCGGTCGAGTTGAGAGTGGGTGGGTGAAGGGTTTGCTAAAGGCTTCATAACTTATTTAAGTTGTAGTTTTGGGATTATGATTTATGAATACTTTAGGAGTAGCGGAGTATCTAAGATAAGGGTGCAAACCAACCAACTTGTAGCTTTGTATTTAATATATGAATTTGAAATACCACTCATGAATCGATCTCGAATTTAAAAATAGAGCTCTATATGAGCCGAGCTCGAGCACGGTCTCTTTTTAGCTGAGTGGGGCGGCTCGTGTACACCCCAGTGTGGGTCATAATTTAAAAAAAAAGAAATAATCATAGAAAATAGAAAATGGAAAATTAATTTGGCTTAAATCTATACCTAATAAATAAGTAAAAATTGTGTCACGTGTTACAATTCTGAGCCCAAAGTTCTTTTCCCACTTCTCTGATCCCATAAATTAAATTCTTATGCTATTTCTCAGGAGGTGTTTGGGACTGCTTATGAAAAACTCCTTATCTCCTTTTCCACCTCCTTATCTCGTTTTTTAAAAAGTTACTCCCTCAACTTTTTCATTTCTCGTTTTTCAAAGCCTTAATACCTTCATTTCAACACATTACCCAAACATCATTTTAATTTTAAAAAGTTAATTTCAATTATATATTATCTTAACTATCGTTTTATAATCCATAAATATGCATGAGAAAAATGCCCGGATTGTCCGTGTTGTCAAATGTCAGCTATAGTCCCTAACTTTCTAAAATTACAGCTATAGTTACCAACTTTTGCTCAGTTTCTCGGATAATCCCTAACATGGATGGGGGTTAGTTTTTTGTGTTAAGCAGGTGTGAAATGACTATAATACCCTCCCTAATAAAAAAACTGATTAAATCATTAAAAGAATATAAATAAATTCAAATACCACCAATCCCTTCCAACCTTTGTGGGATCCACCTTGGAATGATATTGGTACAGTACCCATACTCATACCGGTACCGAAAATACCGTTACCGAATTTGAACACAAATGGGTACCAAATATATTGGTACGGTGCTGGTACGAGTATTGGTATGGGTATTTCAGTACGGTACCCGCTTTGGTACCATTTTTTTATTTAGTTTTTGAGCACTCGTACGGGTACTAAATAGGTAAAATTGACATAAGTCCAATATAGTACGAGTAAATAGGTAAAATTGATACAAGTACCAATACGATACGGGTACCATATAGGTAAAATCAATACGAGTACTATAAATACCATAATATGAAATAAAACATAATATAAAAAAAATTAAAGGTCTATATAAAATTCGGTACCAGTACCCGTACCAATACCGAAAGTACCGAATATCAAAATCAATAAAACTGAGTATCGATACATGTACCAGATACCTAAAATCGGTACGGGTACGGATACGAGTACGAGTATTTGGGAAAAACAGCCCATCCCTAGACCCACCTACCCACCCCACCACCTTGTCTGCAACCTCTTAAACCAATCGGCGAGACTTACACAACCCAAAACAATGTCACCTTTCTCATCTTCAACAATGGAGGCACTAATCCTGCAACTCCATGAGAATTCTGCCGTAAAGTTCAGAACTTTCAAGCTCAAATCCGGCCTTCGCCTCATTTTTTCCTACCCATAGCTCCTGTTAGGCAACTTTATTATATTTGTTGTTAAAAATAGTTTAAGTTACTTAGAAATAATTCCGTCAACACGAACCGACCCACGAACCGTCCCAGAAGCACTAAATATGAAGACCGAGAAAGAAAAAATAATCAAGCTTCAAATTCTTTGATTAAAGATCACGACAAGGTTACAAGACTTCAAAATGTTAGCGGGACACTATGAAGTTTACAAGATACAAAGTCAAATAATTGTGTTAATAAGATAATATATCTTATTAACACATTAAATATCTTTTTTATGGAAAAGCTTTCACAAGAAAAAGAAAAGCATTTCTAATTAAATGATTCAAGAAAAGCTTTTCTGATGAAAAGGAATCTTTTCTTTTATAGGAAAAAGATTCTGATGAAAAGAATCTTTTCTTTCATAAGAAAAAGAATCTTTTCATAAGGAAAGATATATTATCTCATATGGAATGTTTCATCAGAAAAGAAAAAAGGGCAAGTTGGTAATAAAAGAAAGATAAGCCACATGCAAATGGAAGGGTAAAAATACCAACTTTTCTCCCATCAACCTATCATCTTTGAGATAGGATATGAAAAGTCTCTATAAATACATAATTCCTACGAAGGAATTATGTGTGTCTAGTGTTGTAATATTTTCAATAGAGTTTTTCACGTGAGTTTACCCCCTGGTTTGGCCCAGGGGGGTGACATTCAAGATTCAAGTTTATTCTTGGATCGACCCCTTCTTCTTTGTTTGATTCCGTCAAGCAAAGATTAAATCTTATATTCATAGAACGATACATTTATTTTATAAGAATTAATCATTGAAGAAATATCACTCTCACTGTCTCTATTTTTATTCTTTGAATATTTATACACTTCACAAACACCCGTCTCAACGAGAGAAGAAAGTTACATCATTCGAACAGGGCCCCCAAAGGGGACCAACAGCTCCTTAAACTCATCTTCGACACCATTATCTCCACCCTCCTACAATCCACCCACTTCGACCTCCTCTGCGACGTTCCCTACACAGATTAATGACTATCAACCTCCAACAAACATTGGCGTCTCCAACAAACACTGTCTCCCTCTTTTTTCCTAATCTCAGTCACCGGCGTCTTCGACTCCGTCTGCATCTACACCAACTTTGGTCACCCCTCGAGAGCTTAACCAGCCAATTGAAGTTCCTCAGGTTTGATATGTACAGATTTTTAGACGGATTTGTTAATTGATTAATCTGTTATCAGTTTACGTTAGGTTTTTTTTTTTGGAATTTGTAGAGGAATAATGTGATTAGGTGTTTGTTAATGTCACACCATCAAATTCCACATGCGGGGTTTCACTGCAAGACGCGTGACAACCAGGATCAAGCCACTAATCATGTTTAACCATTTCAGATTTATTGTAAAACGTTCAACTACCACATTAAACATGAACAACGATAATAGTTTTAGAAGTTTGAAAACATAAGTTTAAGTTATCAGCGGAAGCATAATCAAAGAAAAAAATCTAGACATAATGGAAAACCACAGTTGTTAAGCATAATAATGAAAACAGTTTAACCAAAAGCCATGACACACTCCAAGTCGCAAGTCCCCATCTGAACCGTACCTAACGTCTTGCAAAGCATGCTAAAGTGTATCAACATAAAGTTGGTGAGTCACAGTTTTAGTCCAACAAAAAGTAGTATAAGTTCAAGAATTTTAAAAACATGTCATGGGTAGCTAATCCATTGTTAGGATCGGAGGCTGACATGATTATGTTTGTTTGTATAAAATGAACATTCAGAATATATGAAATTATGTAAAGTGCAGCGGAAATGGATACAAACTTTGTAAACACAAACATAGAAGAGAAATAGTTTGATAAACAAATGCTTTTCATTAAGTTGAATGATTGAGATACAAGGCAAATGATTACAGCATGTTTACAGAACTAAGCTCCCCCTCAGCCTGATGCCCCAAGGTTGGTTGCACAAGATGAAAGGATTGGACTGAAGAAGAAGAATCCACTCAGTCAAATCAAATGTAACAGTACAGAGTACTGTTCCATTTATAGGCAATCCAATCCACTGACGCATCTCAGCTGACGTCACCATGAAAGTGACATCTAACAACCTAACAAACTCTATCTACTGATCTATACAACTACTGCTTTGCTAACTACTGATATTATATTGTATTACATGAGATAAATATAAACTGCTGCTGCATCCTTCCACTGCTGTGAACCCAGCAGTACTTGTCATGATCAGCAGTGCTTGAACCAAGGCAGTAGATTGAGCAGCAGAGCTATTAGTCTTCATCAGTCCTTGTGTAGAATCAGTAGTTGTAGGTCAGCAGATGTTTATAGAAGCAGTACTTTGGAGCATATCAGATGTTTGCGCCACATTCAAGGGGAGAGCAAAGTGTAAACTGCTGTTTATTTGAAGTCCTCAGATGTGATCCGGTTTTGGCTTTGCATTATCTGTTCCTCTGGTAGGGTTCAATCCCAACAATCTCCCCCTGGAACAGATAATGCCAAAACCTTCATTATTCAGGACCTTTATTCCTCATCAAGAGTTCTTTAGCTTGTTTCTTAAATTCAGCTTCAAATTCCTTGGCACTCTGGTCATCTTCATCCCTACATAGTGTAAGTTCAAGGAGATCCTGCAAATCTTCAACACTTAGGCCAAGTGCTTCTTTCCTTGATATGTACTTCACTTCACCATTGGTTCTGACCAGAGTCAATACGTGGGTCTTTTGATCAGATATCCACTTCAGTATTTTTAAACCAAATGGGTTTCTTGGGAGAGATTTATTCTTTGATGAGTTAGGGGATGATGGCCTTGTGAACACTTGTAGACTTTCAGACATTCTTTTGAAGGCTTCTTCAATGACTTTGTTTGCTGCAGCTATGTCTTATGCAGTTTCTTTTTCAATTTGCTCTTGCCTTTCAATCTCTGACATGTCTGTTGAAGTGTTTGGTGATGCAGGTTTGTTTAACACCTTCTTAAAAAGGTTCTGAAGCTTTGTTGAGCTGTCTTCTTTCAGACCCATTTTCATGATGGTGTCCTTGAAGTACTCTGCTTCCTTTTCTTTGACCTCTTCTTCAGACAGCTGTTTTCCTTTCTCTTGGTTTATCACAAGGGTAGGATTGTCTGCTGATTTGAACATTGTTCTGAGGTTTTCAATCTGCTGTTCAAGCTTCATCATTTGTTCACGTTTCTTTGAAGCACTTGAAACAGTTATCTTTCTTTTCTTTAGCCTTTCATAGGCTTCATCAGTCTGCTGTTTTGACCATTTTGATATGGCTTCAACAGTATCCATTTTTGCATCCACCAGCTCCTTTTTCTTTCTTTTGTACTCAGCAGTGAGGTCAGCAATGAGCTTTTTGAATTTGCTCCAGTTTGGAGCATTCTTCTTCTTTGTAGGATCATTCTTGATTCTGTCAATCCTATCAGCCTCATGCTTTAGAGCGATTAGTGGCCATTCTTCAAACTGTTTTTCTTCAGCAGGATAGAATTTTTCTTTCATGATGTAGGCTAGGTATTGTTTCCTTAGCTTTCTTCGTTGTTTAGCCTTTTCTTTGTCCAATTCTTGTGCAAACTCTTCTATCTGCTTTACTTTAGTGAGGAAGAAATCCAGTCTTTTAGCAATGCCTTCTTCGCTTAGACCTTCACTTTCACTCTCAACTTTAGCTCTTAGTTTAGCTTGCCTTGCCTTGATCTTGAGGTAATCATCCATATCCTCTGGTGGGATGTAGCCTTTGAGTGAGGAGAATCTTCTTTTTGAAGGATCTTCTTCTGTATAGAATTGCCTTATCTCATTTTTGATAGCTTCAAGTTCCAGTGGATATTGTGCAGCATTAGGATCATGTATACCCTCATCGGTAGAGATTGGCTTTCTTTTTCTACTGAAAAGCTTTGGTTGTGATGTAGGAAAGGTGAGAGCAGTGGTGGATGGTTGACTAACAGCTGTTGAAACAACTGGTGCTTCAACCGCTGTTGTCATTACAACCACTGATGTATCAGCAGATATCTTTTGCTTTTGAGCAGGGGTTATGATGGCATTTGTTTGAGTGGTGATCAGTGGTTGACTAACAGTAGTTGAAACAACTGGTGTTTCAACCACTGTTGCCATTACAATAGATGTTATAACATCTGTTGTCTTCTGCTTTTTGGCAGGGGTGATGATGGTTTGGCTGTTTGTGATGGTAATGGTGGTTTTTGTGCTGTAGACACAGATGGTGGTGGAATAGTAGTTGTGGTGGTGTGTGGTGATGTGGTGTGTGTTGATACTGCAGTTTTGGTTTGACTATTTTCTGGCTCAACATACATACCATCATCAATTCCCTTTTTTTTCCACTTGATCTTCTCCCCCTTTTTGGCATTATCTGAGAAGGGTTCGTTCATGAAAAGAACAGTGGAGGGAACTTTTCCAGAGGCATTTTGAATGTGAGCTTTTATAGCTTTTATATCCGCCTGAGTATCCTTGAATCTTGATTCCACCATATTGGTCAGCTTTTGAACATGTATGGCATGTTGCTGATCTGCCATATGCTTTTGTCTTTCCAGCAGTGGTTGAAAAAGATTCCATAACTCATTTGCAGCAGGTGCTTGTTGAGCAGATGCTTGAGCTGGAGGAGCAGTAGATTGGGCTTTCTGAGCTTTTAACAGCTGCTGCACCATATCTTTTATTTCAGCAACTGAGGTTTCAAGGTTTTCGACCCTGCCCGTCAATTCCTGATATCTTGAATCATCACCTGAATTAACAGGATCATCTGAATCCCCACCAGCAGTGGTTTTACCAATGAATGACTTAGGAACAGAGTCCCAAAAGTCAGCCATTGATGCCCCTTGTTCTTGGTACCGGGGACTTCTTTCTTCAGCACTTGATAACCTTTTGATGTTGCCAGTAGTCAAAACAAACTCACTGGTGGTTCTCAGTGGTGCTATAGAAGAAATTGCCTTCAAGGGAGTCTTACTAATGAAACCACTGTCCAAGTGTAAACCTGTAGATTCAACACTTGTAGTGGCTGCTCCACTTGAACTACTGACAGGAATTACTTGTAATTCCTGCAGTGTAACCTCCTCTGTGACAACCCGTACTCTCGTTGACAAGAGAAGGGTATTTTTGTAATATTTGTAATTTGTGGATATTAGTATAATTAATATTATTAATTGCAAAATAATAAACCGCAACGAGAGTTTTAGACATTTACGCATCTAGTTAATTGTAATCGGGCCTGTTTGTTAAGCTAGACACTTAATCTATACACTTGGGCTAGGCCCAAGCCCACTCCCTAATTAACCTAAAAAAAAAAAAACCCTACACTATTTAAACATCCTAAACCCCCCTTCCCCTCTCATTTTCTTTCTCTAACAACCAAAAACCCTACAAACTTTGGGCAGCCGCACACACACTCGAGACCACACCCCTCCTTCTCGGTTGATCAGATCTCCGGCGATCAGAGTCGTTTTCCGGCGAGCTTCGGCTCCTTTTCCGATCACACACCCACACTCCCTATTTTCTCCTCACCCTCATTCTGTTTGACCGAAACCCTAGCCCCACTTCAAATTCCTCCTCTCCAGTTAGATCCGCACACACACCTCAGCCCCTGTTCTACTTCGAGCAGACGACCGGCCACCACCAACCGGTGGTGGCGTACGGCGGCACACGGCAGAGACGCAGAGAGAGAATCAGCGGTGGAGGCGGCAAACGGAGATGGTGTGGGTGAATGAAACGGGACGGTGACAAACAACGGCAACCGACGGCTGTGAAACGGTGGTCATCAGTTTCAGCTCAGATTTGATGCTCGGGTCTCAATGTTTCAGTTACGGTTAGTAATACATATCGTCTTTGAACAACTGTGGTTGCTATGAATCTTGGCTACGTGTGTTAGAGGCTGTTTAAAAAGAATGTAAATGTTGGGTATGTGATATTTCCTTGGATGTTTATTGTGGTAAACTGTATTGGTATACATGAGGTTCAAAAGTATGTTAGGATGTTTAGCACCAACTATTGGTAAAATGATTTAAGAATGTCTAAATAATGTGGCTGAGTAAGTATGAATTCGGGATTTACATGAGGTCCGAAAGTGCTCAAAACTGTTATGATGTGTTAACTATTGAAGTGTAAAATGTTAGAGGATTTTGTGAACCTTGGTTATACACATATAAATATAGCCACATTTCAACTGCTTGGTATTTTGGTATACAAGATGTTCCTCGCTACGATTAATACGCAACTTGTTTGGTAATAATATATGATACGAAATGTTGACTGATCATATGAGAATGTTGAATGAATATGAATGTGAAAACCCTAGATGATGAACAGTTTGAATGATGCCAAAAATATTTGAAATGTATGCATTTGATCTGAGTTGGTAAGTATACGAAATGGGGAACATGTTTGTGAAACCTGATTGGCTAGTACATACTTATGAAATTTGATTGGCTAGTACTATTCTGAGGAATTCTGGAAGCATCTGCACAGCTGCGAGTCGAGACCTTATGGTTGCGATTCGAGACCTTTGATTGGCAACTCGAAACCAGACATCATGCTCCAGGAGTCGAGACCAGCCTGGTTGCGGCTCGAGATCTCACGGTCTCGACTCAAGCCCGACTCGAGACTGGACAGGTTGCGACTCGAGATATCCTGATCTTGACTCGATACCAGACTCGAGATCTCAGTGGTTGCGACTCATAACCGCACTACTCGAGACCTCCCAGAACCCAGTGGTTGCGACTCGAGACCTCATAGTCTCGAGTCGAGATATCCGGTTTCGACTGGACTACTTAAATTCATTATTGGGCCGCACTATGTGATGTTACGTTTTGGGCTATGTGCTACTGTTGTGGATTAACTGCTACTGTTTGACTGTTCACATGCTAAGAGAGGCCCAAAAACATATATGCTGATATGATACTTATTACTGTTGCCATTGCTGTACATTGTACAAAGTGTGTGTATTATATGAAATGTGGATTTACGTGCTACGTGTAATTTCTACGAGACGTTACTTGCACACGAACCTAATGAATATGTATAACCATAATAGGGTATGGTTGACCAACCTAACACAAGTAAATTGTCTGCCGAGCAAACCAAGGTGAGTTCACACACTAAAAGCATGCGTCCCAGGGAGGGACACGGACAAACTGCCATATTTGGAAAACTTACTTTCGAACTAATATTTCCGGGGGAAAACAAATGGGTACTTTTAAACTACTATCTCCGGGGGAGATATGCTTGGATGTTATTTACACGGGCAAACTGCCATATTTGGAAAAACGACTTTCGAACTATTATTTCCGGGGGAAATACGAATGGGTACTTTTAAATTACTATCTCCGGGGGAGATACGTTTGGATATTATTTATAAATCACAACTAGCAAGACTAAACGAAACTCTATCACCTTAAGTCCCTGCTTACAGTACCGATTAATCGCCGGGGGCGAACGGGTTATTAGTTGATAGCGCTATTAGGTTTGACAACCTCACATCGTGACCGGGGGGATCGGGCGTGAACTAGTAGACCTTGCAACTTGGTCAATGATGATAGACATTGACTCGGGGCACAACAACTTTCCGTCAACAGTTTCGGTATCGCCAGTTTAGTAAGCTTACAGATGGGGTAGCTCCCCATAACGTGATTATAAATGGTATATCTAAACAACTTACGTTTTCGAAAAACTAAAAAGACAACTCGTGAACTCGCCAACTTTATGTTGACACCCTACTGCATGCTTTGCAGGTTGCTCGAAACAGTTTAGGACGGACATTGCAATCGGCTGGAGTGCGTGGTTTGTAAGTTGCACAATTAATAAACTTGTGGTTCTAAGTTTCGATGTGCTCTCCTTTCCTTTCCGCTGCAAACTTAAACTATGTTTTGAAAATTTAAATTGGTCGCTAATTATACCCTTATCTGTGACAATAACTAATCCGTTCAAAATAATTAGTGGCTAAGATCCTGGTCGTCACGCCTCCAAGCGGTGGTACTCCGCATGTGGATTTTGGGGGTGTGACAGATTGGTATCAGAGCCATTGGTTATAGTGAACTAGGTTTAAGAAATAAAAATATTTTTAAGATGAAAAATGTTTTTATATGGAAACCAGACTATAATCGTCCCTTAATGAAAACCACAATGACACCACACTCCGGATTGCAAGGTTCGTCAGATTCAGGTACTCACATGGTAATTATAGTCCTCGGCATTTACTTGTGCACACATATATGTGTAAATGTGTATGTATATATGTAGCATATGTGTATAAATACGTAGCTATATAGTTGGTATTCAACACTATAAATCATACGAAAACTACGCAACCCTGATGTGCGCTAAGCGGGAGTGGAATCTCCTAACCTTGATTCGAAATCACGACACGTTGGGGGCAAGGAACCAGTTATCCCTAACCCTCTCGCCCACGCGTTTTCTTTCTGATCTCCATTCTGGGCTAGAACAAACCGACGCGATGAACCTCTAGGAGCCCGCTGCGGATCCTAGAAAGAAGTTTCGAGAGCAAAGCGACACAGGATAGCAAATCCTAAATCACGCGTTATTGGGGAAACAAACTGCTACGGCGCAGTAGCACAACTATTTGGCTTCATGTGTGGAGCAACTAGCCAAGATTAGTGGGATCGACAACTTCATTCACACCCTTGTATTCGCGTACTTCTTCTCCCGACTTGAGTGTTGAGACGCGTTCCCTCGTCCGACCGATAACATGGATTCCTAAGGCACTTTAGTATGCCTACACTTTAGGATTTCTGTTTGCACGTCTCAAGCACAAGAAGTGTGCGCCAACGATCGTATCGGCGCTTCCATCAATCACGAAACTAGTTCCCCAAATCCCTCGATTACGTGGTGAAACCTTATTCCAGTTCAACCTTATACCTCAGCACGTCCCAAAACCCCACAAGTTTATATCTTTCTTACAAATCGGCATAGCTGGGGGCGTGACACGACGAAGAGATAAACTAGTCAACCCATCGACGAGCACGGTGGCCTAGATACTTACCTTATCCTTCATTTTCCAAGAGCCGCTATTCTTTGACGACTTTTCTGATCATGTGAATCCTTTCACTAGCTTTCGTACGAACCAGCAATTATTGTTTGGGCGGTATCCTCACTTTTGGCGTTTCTTTATCGCGACATCCACGTTTCTTCATATAGAAGCCTTGACCAGATCTCTCCTCGACTTAGTGAATTCAACAAACTCAACCTATAGTCGGCAAACTTTCCAGCCCTTGAAATCCAGCAATGTGTTACCTCAATCATACTTCCTCAAAAACCCGTTTTCGGAAGTTTCGCAACGAAACCCCTCGACGACGCAAGCGCTACTTTGAGCTCAATCGCACGACTTAGAACAACACACTCAAGCTCGATTTCCTAGTGATTTGAGAAATCACATCCTGTCAGACGTCTTAGTAGTCCCTAAAACCTACAGGCCCGCGCAGTGACCATTCTTCTCTAGCTGCTTCTTGCTATGCTAACCACATTGACGTAACACTCCATATCGGCAAGCTACGTTCTTTATTCTAGCCACATGCAACTTGTGTACGACCAACTCCCTCATCAACATCAGATAAATCCTTATTGATCCCAAGGCCTTTATGTTTGCCCTAGATTGAACGCATTGATTGCGGCTACCCTTCTTGCATAATTTCTTGCTACTCGCGTGATGCTTCACAAATTTCACGAATTCTTATCCTACCCTATTCTGCACAAACCTCCGTTTGGACGAATTACTTTCTACGAACGTTACTCGCTGGGACAACGAGCCAAGGATGCCCCGGAGGTAAGGATATCGCAAGCACGGTCCTTCGAACTTGATACGATCAACACCCAGTCACGACTTCGAATTTATCCCACCTTGTCAAAAGTTTGACGCCTGACTCCTTCGACGTCATCTGAACCTACTCCAAGAACCAGTAGGTGATCCGAACGACTCTTACGCTTAACCCTAGAATCTCTACGACACAAACCGTTTTACGCTAAGTTTTCAACGCTCGACTTTTGGCATCGCAAGGCCCGCTTTTCTCGATCGCTCGCATTTCACGTCAACTCAAAGTCCCCGAAAGGGGGCTACTCTAC
Organism: Helianthus annuus; assembly: GCF_002127325.2. Lineage (NCBI taxonomy): Eukaryota > Viridiplantae > Streptophyta > Magnoliopsida > Asterales > Asteraceae > Helianthus > Helianthus annuus. Next base: position 51,314,807 of record NC_035434.2, on the reverse strand, counting down.
ACACGGTTCAGGATTGGGAGCCGTAGTCCTTGCGCTCAAAATGGGGAGACATTGCTCGTACGGTACCAACTGCACGATTTACACCGATCACGAGAGTCTCCAGCACAGTCCTTGAACACGCGACAACACCGACGGGGTCGAACTCCTAAACGATCATGAATGCGCGATTAGGCATCATCCGGACTAGGCCAACGAGAGGCTAAACCTAAGCTGGTAGGTGTGTTACGATTTACCATTCTTTCGAACCTCCTGATCAAACCTGAAACGCTCTAGTAGAAACTCTGCAAGCAGAAAATTCTTTGGCTGAGTCCATGCGGGGCATGGAAAAGCAGCTCGAACGCAAAGGCAATTGCGCTCACTACTTTATGGAAATGTATCTGGGTTCAGTCTTACGGGAATCTCCGAGAGCTTGTGATCGGCGAAGCACACAAGTCCACATGATACATCCCGACGCGGACAAGATGCATCACGACCTCAAGGCCCAATTGGGGGATTATAAATCGTATGACCAAGATTACGCACTTCCTTGTGAACAAGGGGAACGGCAGGTTTTTGAAGCTTGCAGCTGTCTACTTGTAAGAAGCAATTGCTAGGCACGGGGTGCCAACTTCTATTATCTTGGATCGAGACCCACGTTTTGCCTCCGAGTTGTGGCAGGCCATGCACAAATCCTTTGGCTCACAGTTAGGCATGAGCATCGCTGCTCACCCGAATACGAATGGTCAAACAAACCGTTATTCCCGGGGGGGATACCTTAAACTACTGTTCCTGGGAGGAATGCCTTTAAGACTGCTATTCCCGCAAGGAATACCTATCCAATTTGGTTAATATCCGATGTTAGTTAATAGACTCGACTCTACCACCTTATTGAGGAACCGGTTGAAACCACGACCCTTGAGTGTAACAAGATGTCAATCGACCGAGTTCGTTGGAACTCGCGCCATGGCCTAGAGTATACCTGGGAACGAGAAAACCAGCTGATGTGCACGTATCCCAAGTTGTCTACAAACATTACTTCCAGCACTGAAGCTACAACTGAAATTTCGGGAAGAAATTTCGAGCCAACAAGGGGATGATGGGACACCCCCCAAAAACTTTTAAACACACTAGCTTGTTAGTGGCTGTGTGCTAAATTTCGGGACGAAATTTCCTGAACTTGGGGATAATGTGACACTTAGGGTTTTCCTGTACGTTACTTGGACGTTGTAATTAAATTTGTGGAAATTCTATGCTATGTGAAATACATACGAACACTGTGTATCTTGGGCTACATGATCTTATGCGCTATGTGACCTTATGTGCTATGTGGCTTGCATGTTCGTTCTGTGAAATTTCGTGAAACTGCTTGTATCTATGTATAGTAATGGAATCTATGTATACATATAAGGCGCATCATGTAACCTTTGCCTAAATTTCGAGGACGAAATTCCAGTAACATGGAGAGAATGTGACAACCCGTACTCTCGTTGACAAGAGAAGGGTATTTTTGTAATATTTGTAATTTGTGGATATTAGTATAATTAATATTATTAATTGCAAAATAATAAACCGCAACGAGAGTTTTAGACATTTACGCATCTAGTTAATTGTAATCGGGCCTGTTTGTTAAGCTAGACACTTAATCCATACACTTGGGCTAGGCCCAAGCCCACTCCCTAATTAACCTAAAAAAAAAACCCTACACTATTTAAACATCCTAAACCCCCCCTTCCCCTCTCATTTTCTTTCTCTAACAACCAAAAACCCTACAACTTTGGGCAGCCGCACACACACTCGAGACCACACCCCTCCTTCTCGGTTGATCAGATCTCCGGCGATCAGAGCCGTTTTCCGGCGAGCTTCGGCTCCTTTTCCGATCACACACCCACACTCCCTATTTTCTCCTCACCCTCATTCTGTCTGACCGAAACCCTAGCCCCACTTCAAATTCCTCCTCTCCAGTTAGATCCGCACACACACCTCAGCCCCTGTTCTACTTCGAGCAGACGACCGGCCACCACCAACCGGTGGTGGCGTACGGCGGCACACGGCAGAGACGCAGAGAGAGAATCAGCGGTGGAGGCGGCAAACGGAGATGGTGTGGGTGAATGAAACGGGACGGTGACAAACAACGGCAACCGACGGCTGTGAAACGGTGGTCATCAGTTTCAGCTCAGATTTGATGCTCGGGTCTCAATGTTTCAGTTACGGTTAGTAATACATATCGTCTTTGAACAACTGTGGTTGCTATGAATCTTGGCTACGTGTGTTAGAGGCTGTTTAAAAAGAATGTAAATGTTGGGTATGTGATATTTCCTTGGATGTTTATTGTGGTAAACTGTATTGGTATACATGAGGTTCAAAAGTATGTTAGGATGTTTAGCACCAACTATTGGTAAAATGATTTAAGAATGTCTAAATAATGTGGCTGAGTAAGTATGAATTCGGGATTTACATGAGGTCCGAAAGTGCTCAAAACTGTTATGATGTGTTAACTATTGAAGTGTAAAATGTTAGAGGATTTTGTGAACCTTGGTTATACACATATAAATATAGCCACATTTCAACTGCTTGGTATTTTGGTATACAAGATGTTCCTCGCTACGATTAATACGCAACTTGTTTGGTAATAATATATGATACGAAATGTTGACTGATCATATGAGAATGTTGAATGAATATGAATGTGAAAACCCTAGATGATGAACAGTTTGAATGATGCCAAAAATATTTGAAATGTATGCATTTGATCTGAGTTGGTAAGTATACGAAATGGGGAACATGTTTGTGAAACCTGATTGGCTAGTACATACTTATGAAATTTGATTGGCTAGTACTATTCTGAGGAATTCTGGAAGCATCTGCACAGCTGCGAGTCGAGAGCTTATGGTTGCGATTCGAGACCTTTGATTGGCAACTCGAAACCAGACATCATGCTCCAGGAGTCGAGACCAGCCTGGTTGCGGCTCGAGATCTCACGGTCTCGACTCAAGCCCGACTTGAAACTGGACAGGTTGCGACTCGAGATGTCCTGATCTTGACTCGATACCAGACTCGAGATCTCAGTGGTTGCGACTCATAACCGCACTACTCGAGACCTCCCAGAACCCAGTGGTTGCGACTCGAGATCTCATAGTCTCGAGTCGAGATATCCGGTTTCGACTGGACTACTTAAATTCATTATTGGGCCGCACTATGTGATGTTACGTTTTGGGCTATGTGCTACTGTTGTGGATTAACTGCTACTGTTTGACTGTTCACATGCTAAGAGAGGCCCAAAAACATATATGCTGATATGATACTTATTACTGTTGCCATTGCTGTACATTGTACAAAGTGTGTGTATTATATGAAATGTGGATTTACGTGCTACGTGTTAGATACCGTGATGCAAACAATAATCCAAGGTTTATTTAACCCCACATATATCCCATATATGTACTAACCCTTAAGAACAACCTAGTTCCCAAGTGATTAGATATATATTCATAAAATCGTGTTCACGTGTATGTAAGTGCATGTTTGTATTAGGGTAGCACACATTATAAAACTGGGCAATATATTAATATCGTTTTCTAAATAGTTGACGTACATACTAGCAATTAACTTAAATAAAGCAGACTTACATGGTTCCCATAAAGCATATACGTATATATTAAATGTATGACACGAAGCCAAATAATAAGACAGGGACGTTCTTGCGTATTATTTACAATTGTTAAAATAAATATCTTCATATATTTAGTTTATCTTATACGGATGATGCGGTTATATCCCGAACAATATTATTTATTATCATATTATAATTATGTTTCGAATCTCATTTAAATGTTCGAAATAAACATAAGTAATTATATTTACTTTGTTTAGTTTCCCGAGTAAGATCAAACTAAACATTCACGTTTAATATTTAAATTACAAGCTGATTTCGCATTTCAAGTTTCTACGAAAATCGGTCAGAGTTTCCTCTGTTTTTATAATAAATCCGACAACACAAGTTGTCGATAAATCTCAATAAACAAGTGTCCGAAAGTTACATTAAATATCTCGGTCATCTTTAAATATATAAAAAATATATTCTACTTTATGTATTTACATACCACTCAAATTTTCGAATGTTCCGTGAATAAATAATATGTTTACAATTCAACAAATTTTGCTAGTTGGGTCGGGTTCGCTAGAGCTCTTTTCACAATCTATTATTACAATTACAACACGTATACATATATACAAAATCGAATGAGCGGAATACCTTCCAACACTTCGTTAATAACCAAGATACAAACAAAACCAACACACAAAACTCTTCAAGATAAGTGTGTCGACCGGATCTGTTGAGTTGACTGTTTGACTCGATGTTTGACCCATTGACCCGAACTACTCCAAATGCACAAGATCTGATTATAACCTCCCACAAACACGTGACCGAAAACAAAACATCACAACACCCATTTCCGATTTCGTGACCACTATTCCGAACACGATACCACTGCCACCATTGTTCTTCGACAACTGAAGCTCATCTCATTCATCCACATACACCACAACCTTCACAACTGGATAAGGAAACCCATCAAAGCTTTTGAAGATAAGCAAACGAAAATCGAAAAATACTAGACAAGATTCAAGTGGGTTTCGTGGATCACCAGCTTTCGTCGGAGCCCTAAAGCACTAATATGCACCATATGCAACATATAAATTGTATTAAATAAGGTATAAAATAACCCTTTTTAGTACTAATGTTGGAAAAAGTGTGTTTCTTTGTTTTCTTTTGATTTTTAGGATTAAAAGAACTTAAATGAACAAAAGAAACAAATTAACGGCAAAAACCAACATAAGTACAGAAGAAGGAAAGTTGATAGACTATACTGACCCTATAAGCTTCACCCAAGAACAAAAAAAAAAAACAAACCAGAACCCAAGCACGGGGTCGTGCCTGCCAGGCATGGGGCCATGCCCCACTCAATATTCCTTGAAGAAAAAGACAAACAGAAGGAGACAACGGACACGGGGCCGTGTCTCATGGACACGGGCCGTGGTTAACTCTCAGATTTGCAAATTTGGATTCGTACAGCAAGTACAAGGGCCATGGGGCCGTGCCTACGGCACGGAGCCGTGTGAACCTACTATTTCCAGCTATAAATAGAGGTACTTGGTTCACTTGTAACTCATCCCTTGGCAAACCATTTCTCTCACTTCCACCACCACAACACCATCATCATCCACCACAATCGTTAGAGTTAGAGTGGGTAGTAGTCTCGGGATTCAAGATTGATAGTAAGAGCTTTCGTCAAATTATGGCCATGCTTGGCTAATCTCTTACATCACTTGGTGAAGAAGAAAACTTTTATGTATTACTTTTTATTTCCAACCTTTGGTCACTTTTTTATTGGGTATTAATGACTTTAATAACTAGTTTTTTATATTGAAAGTGAATTTTATTCTATCATCACTTCATGTTCCGTTGATTCACTCATTCGTGTCTTTACGGTCTATATAAAGCGCGTCAACTGCTTGGAAGGGGGTTAGAAGGGTGGTTTGGGTAAAGTTCTTGCCTCGTTCAGTGTATAGATCCTGCGAGGACTTGATTCAAGTTTATTAGGACTTCCCTTGAGGCAGATAGCATCAAATCGGGGGAAGTAAGAACGGCTTGAATCTCTTATAAATAAACTACTATTAAAACTTTAAAGCGACTTTGCGGGACTATATCCCTGCTGACTCAGACCAATATGGCCGAGGGTAGCGTTGCCTCCAAAAGAGGGACATGCCACATTTTGCATTAATAACTTACTTAATTATCTTTCAATAATCCGGCCTTGCGGGACTGTATCCTTGCGGACTCAGACCAATATGGCTGAGGGTAGCGTTGTCTCCAAAAGAGGGGCATGCCACTATAACTAAGATAATCTCTTAAAAAACCCAAAGTGCGGAAATTATCAAAGGATACATAAATTGTAACGCCCTGCTTCTACGTACTTTCCATAATTAGAAAGCTCGCCTTGTAATGTTATTTTTGGAAATCTTGTATTATTATAGTCGTCTTCTCGTTGTAAAATCCGAGACTTGGATCATAAATAAAATTCGTATTTCTTTAAATTCACCATCTACATATTCATACATGTTCATACGTTCGTATTCATTGTACATCGAATCCTTATTTGTAATTCATACTTATACGATACTTATTCACGATGCATGTCCATGCTTGTCCTTAAATTGTTGATACCTAAAAACCCCTAATAATATGCTTATTTATACAACGGTTAATCATCTAATATGTGACATATACTTGTCACTTACAAACATGTTACATACTTGTACATTACACTTTTTACCTAGTAAGTCATGTTTTATTTCATATCTCACCTTGTTACAAGTTAGGGGAAACATTGTTGCATATTATTACACAACTTAACTAACAAAATTACTCATTATAATGTTTTAAAAAAATAAAAAAAATAAAGAGATATGGCAGCCCCAATTCAGCAAAATTCAGCCCCATATAGTTGGGTTTTGTGGGCTAGTTTCAAGGTGTAACCCCTTCTAAACACTTCCAAAGCCCAACCCATTGAAACCCTAATCCTTCCCCCTATAAATACCACTTATAACCAGCCTCTCTACCACTTTTGCAACACTAAAAACTCTCAAAACATCCTCCAAACCGTAGCTGAAAGCAAAGGTTCGAGCAGATTGACAACCCTTCACGAAAATGAGCATAACTCACTCATTTCTTAACGAAATCACTTGATTCTTTTTCCTACTTACTTGGATAATCATGGGGTTCGATTCCTAGACTTCTCCTTGGAGAAATCAGACCTGGAAATGCCCCGAAATCATCCATAAACTTTCTGTTTGTTTTTATGTTCATCAAAACCTTGTTTATACCTATGTAACTTGTGTTCAACACATCTCATACCTATGTCCTAATGCTTACAACTTATCCCATGGTTGGTTAAGCTTAAAAACAAGGTTGAGACATTTAAAATCAGAGGATTAAACCTCATAAACTTGGTGTTTTGTCTAGGGTTTCAACCCACAAATCATGTCAAACATAGCCTTTGATACATGAGTGATTAGGGAACAACTTGGGTTGTCCTACATACAATTCTCACGTGATTTGATGATTTCTCTATAGTTAGGTTGTTTATGTTATTGTGCAAATCCTAGTTCGTGACCCTCCTTGGTTGTTGTTACACCAAGTGAAGTGGTGAACATTCAAGGGGTTCCTAAATGGAAGCATGTCCTTCCTACCCCATACATGACATCTATGATAACACGAGGTGCCTAAATGAAGATTCTAATCTTCTACCCCCTACTTGAATTATTGGACTAAATAATATGTAGTACTTAACCTAGATATATATATATATATATACTCATTCGAACCTTTGATGTTGAACTCATGTTTATATGTTAAAGTAGTAGAACATCACCTAAGACCTAAACCTTGTTGTGATTCTTATGGGTGTTCAACTCATGAAAACATTATCATAACCCTTGTGGTTACCAAGTGTCATACAAGTTTTAAGTGTTGAAGATGATTATTTTCACATGCTATTCACATATCTTACTTTTTATGTTGTTTTGAATAGTGAATCTCGACTCTAAGCATACTTGAACTTTAACCCTACACATTCAATCTTCCAACCTCATCAACTCGTCAATAATTGGATAATTGGAAAGCATATGCAAACTTTGTGAGTATACTCGTATTTCCCCTTTTTACTTTTACCACATTTGGGGTGTAACATGTTTATCTATCAACAAACTTACACATGAATATTTTGCTTAAATAAATGAACATTCCTATAACACGCTTGTATACGTGATGGCTTGATGCTTTAAACTTAGATTTATCTTATGTGTTGAATTTATCATTAACTTCGTACGAGCCAAACCGTGACATATGTAGCGCTATAGGATTAATGACCCGCCCCTTTATCTCGGTTATGTCATGAGCATATTTTGTTTCCTTGGTTTGATATGTTAGACACATACCATATTTAAAGGCTTATCTTGAATCACATGCTTGCTATGAGGAATTGTTCAAAACTTATCTTTTGCTATGTACGTATCAAACTTGTATACTCGCCTTTGCTTTTGCATTGAACTTTATTTTAACATGTTACAGGTGGATGTTGATGTGACAACCCTCACAAAACCAGGTATCCGTACGACTTAATTAACTATTAATTGTTGCCTAATTACTGTGCTTAACTGAGATTTCTGATAAACTGCTACCTGATTGTTGATACTTGTACATATCTGCATCATACTTTGATTTTTCCGTCACTACATTATTTATTTACTGAACATTAGTGACAAACATGATGCACAAAAGCACAGTAGCATTTGAACGGATAACCTATTGGACATGCTGATATAGCCAGCATCAGGCAGACACTGCCTCTAAAGGCCTGATTGAGCCAAGAAATATTTTACTACACCCATAGTGTGTGTAGAGATACAAGGGTTGTATAATTGCGTCTCTAGGAATAAGATATAGAGATTGGATGTGCCTAAAACGTATTCTAAGCACAAAACACAGCACCTCTGTCAACATACTAGCTTCTAGCTAATTAATAAAGTGCCAAAGCATGAGGAAAATATTCCTGACACTTTGCAGAATAAATTGTGTCGCTAAAAATATTATTTACGACGCTTAAAGGATTACTTAAGCACTTTAACGGATTACTATCCAACTGAACAACCGGACTATACCCGGAACATAAAAATATTGCCAGAAATATTATTAGTATTTTTCTGAGCCAGTTAGGGTCCCTGATTACCCTAACACCCGCTTTATAACGCATTAAACAACTAACGGGGTTAATCCCTAAAAGTAACCGACTTAACCAAACTAAACTCTAACTGTACGATCAAGATCCAACCGGGTGACCCCACCCCCCTTAGGGCCGGTTTGGTCCCTTTGGAACTAGAGGGTACAAGCTTTTATTATTTTATTAGATTTCGTGGATATCTAGAGCATGAAACCGTTGGACGATGATCTCACTTCTCTCTATAAATACACACACTCTCACACACATAGAACACACACACCACCCAACTCCACTCTCTCTCTTGCTCCCTCTCCCTCTCTCGGCCGTGAACCACCACAACCATCCATCCATTTTTCGGTTCGTGTCTTGCCATTCCAAGCATACACTAGTGTCGGGGATCACGCATAAGGAAGCCGGAAGCAAACGGAAGTTGGAGGACCACGTGCATTTGCTTTTATCCACGTCATTTCCGACTAGATTCTTCCCTAGCCCCGAGCTAGAGGTATAACATTTAAAACTTGTTCTTGAACGTATCTAAAGTGGTTAAAAGGATTTTTAACGGTTAAAAGTCGGTAACCCACCTTTTGAATCTTTAAAGTCTACTAAAACTCGAATATCGTTGGATAAAAGGTCATGTCTTGTGTAAATGTCGTAGTATTTGAATATGTTGGTTATTGAGGCCCGATCTACGATGTGGTGGCTCTTATCATCGTTTAACCCGACTTTGTTAAGATCCTGAATCTTGACATACACTTGTTTCTTTTGGTACAAGGGTTAAAAGGTGAAACTCCACCACACGAGAAGCATGAACTTGTGTAAAAGTGTTTTGACATGAAAAATAGTATTTAAAACGAGCCGATCTACGTATGTATAAGTGGTACATTCGTAGAACCAAGTGTCGAGAAAATCATGTTTTTATATAAGTTGGATAACATGTTTACAAAGGTGATTTTTATAAACTACAAGTGTATGAACACTTGTGAAACGAAAGATCCGACAAAATAACAATTTTTTATAAAAATTGTCGGGAAGTTGTAAAGGATGATTTGTTCTAAAAACGGGGTTTTTACAAGACTAAACTATTATATATATAGATCCACTAAATATAACGAGATCTACACAATAGTTTTAGAAAAACTACAAGTTCATGTAATAATGCGATTTTACATACTAGTCTACAAGTTTGAAGTATTGAAACTTGTTTAATGTGTTGGAAATTGATTGGTTGATTTAAAGAAATTGTTGGAATGATTTTGTAAAAAAAAAATGATACGCTTGAAAGCGTGGCCACCTCCAGTTACAGGGGAAACTCTGGCGAAATTTTCTAAAAATCTAACACTTAGAATTATTTACAAGTGTTAGAATTATTTTTGAAATGTTTTCAAAATATATTTCGCCATGACTTTATTTATTAAATAATCGGAGGTGGGATTTTCACAAAAACTAAACGTGATAAATATATATTCGATAAATATATTTTTCACAACACTGTTTATGATTATTTTGTGAAAATGTATAAATATTATTTTTAGAGTAAAAATAATATTTACTAACTTTGTCGAACCCAAAATAATACCAACGCCTTTACGACAAACATAAGTTACAATGGTAATTACTATTACCACTCAATCGCCAAAACGTAACTTACGCTTTATACGGAAATATTCATAAATGCGGATATTGTCAACGTATTATTTTGGAAAGTATTATGTAAAAAGAAAATATATTATTTTTGAGAAAAATAATTATATTTTGGAATGAGAAATAAAATATATTAAGTGAGACTTAATATTATAAACGCACATGTATTAATTCCCCCATCCTTGGGAAGGAGATTTTCTACCAAGTATATACACGGAACGGTTGTCTAACTGTTTCCCGAAAATGTAAACTATAAAGCTAAGGCACGGCCATTCGTCTAATAGAATTAGCACATGTAGGTCGTTGCGCAGCAGTTGGATATTTGGATTACTTGGTATTGTGACGCACTCACTGTGAGTTCATGTCCCCCTTTTCTCTTAACTGTTTTCAGTTTTATAAACTGCGGGGGTGAGATACATGTTACTATGATTTTGGATACTTGATACATGGTATGGTTAGCGTAAGGAGGTTTGTTACTCAGATCATGTGAGTGGGTAGGCACAACTTGAGGCCATTAATCCTCGTAGTAGGACCGAGGGACAGGAGCGGTAGATCTATCTGGGTGTAGCGAGCCCAGCCCCAGGTCCAGCATAACGGACCTCGGGGTGACTTAGTGCCCGACGCATAAATCCGCTAGGTTTGAGTCATCCCTACTTGCACTTCACACATATCAATGGCCTTGCAAACCATTGGTGATCTCTTTTTCCTTATTTGCTACATACCAGGTTTTTGATAAAGATAAAGGTTTGTTTACGCACTTTCGCATGAACTCGCTCAACATTATTGTTGATTTTTCAACTTACATGTATTTTCAGGGAATTAACGATCTGGCGCGGTATGGCTTGTTTTCCGCTGCATTAGGCCCGAGGTCATCCTGGGTTCGAGGCTTGTGACTCTTTCCTGGACAAGTCACAGTCCTTGAATCACGTTTATGTTAAGTTTGCATTTGTAATGTTTAGACAAGTTGTGGTTGTTGGGTGTTTAACCCATTAAGACAATGTTTTACTATTTTATTTTAATGGATGATCTTGCATATTTTTAATTCATATAGCTTGTTATGATTAAGCTATGGTATTAAGAAGTCACACCAAATTAACCACGCTTCCGCAAAGCCAGGGTGTGACAGCTTGGTATCAGAGCTCTGATCATAGCGAACTAGGATTCCTTCTCGAGTCTAGACTATGATCACTAGGGCTCTCACGAAAACATTTTTACTGCATACCACTTAAGTCCAGATCCAAAACCCTTTTATAAACAAATGTTGAGCATATTTTATTTATTGTTTTTAGGCTCAGTCTGGGAGGCTGGGGCTCGGTCTGGGAGACTGAGGCTCGGTCTGGGAGGCCGAGGCTCGATCTAATGGATCGAGGTAGTTGTCTAGTGGGACTAGGGAGTCAGTCTGGGAGGCTGGGAGAATTTGCTAGTGGGACTAGGGAGTCAGTCTGGGAGGCTGGGAAAGTTGGCTAGTGGGACTAGGAAGGACAGTCTGGGAGGCTGGGAGGCTAGTGGGACTAGGAGAATTATGTGACTATTATTTGGTAACTTATGTGATTGCCTGATTAACTGATTATTTGGGCATATTTGTGTCTATGTTACTGACATCATGAGTCTCCTGTGCCATGCGACGTGTTTATGTGTATGAGACTCAGATACCACTGGACCTCTACCCATAGTGTCGGATGACATTGTGTCATCGGAGCGTGAGGTGCATACCTCAGACTACACGAGCACGGATGATGATGACTTCCAGCCGTTCGCTCTACCCGACGGCATTGATGAGCATACTGATGACTCCTTGCCCTTCGCGTTACCCGAGGGTGCCTATGAGCCTATTGATGGCGATCCTGCTGAGTATCTTCCCCTTGTTGTGATTCCAGCTCCGATTCCTCTTGCTTCTTATCCAGCACACGAGCTATTACTAGACGCCGAGGCTGACGGCGACATTGATCTCTACGAGGACGAGCCTTTTGAGGACGAGGTTCCTGATGCAGCCCCTTTACCCGCTGGCGGTCTCTTGATGATTGCTGATGCCCCAGCTGGAGACTCGCCCGTTCACTCACCAGTCCCAGACTCCTTTGAGTCTGTGGCTTCGGCTCCGTCTCACGAGGTGAGCATTCAGCATTTTGTTCATGACTCGGACCCTGATCAGGCATCTTCTGCCGCCCCCACTCCGAGCTTTGTGTTTGAGCACGACGATATTGAGGATTCCGATCCCGTTTTTCCTCCAGGATTTGATCCTGACCGCGATATTGAGTTTATTCCTATGGACCAGCATATGGTGGACCCTGTTGATCCTGCTGATCCTATCGACCCCATTGATCCAGAGTTTGATTTTGACATGGCTTTTGACGACCCGGAGCCTGCCATAGCCCCAGAGCAGGCAGCTGCTCTCGATCCTGTGCATGAGCATGACTTGGTACATGCCGACGTTCCTGTTGAGCCTGTTTTGGCTGACCCGCCAGTTGGCGATCTTCCTGTTGATGATGTCCCTTTGTTAGTTGCTGATCATGCTGTTGATCCTTTTGTTGACCCACCTTTGATTGCTGCCTGTTGACCATCATGATGATCATGTTGATCCTGTCATTGCTCCTTTTGATCCTGTACCCATTGAGCCTGAGCACGCTCTATTTGCAGAGCATATGGATCCACCTGATGAGGAGGCTCAGCACGGTTGGATACCGGCTGACGAGGATGTTCCACCACTTCCACCACACCACACTGAGGCACATCATACTGATTTCTCATTTCAGATCCCACCGTTTGTACCTCCAACAGGGCCTGGAGAGGGCTCTTCCGCCCACCCCTTTGGGCACATCCCGATGCCTATGCCCTTCATGCCTCAGATGACACCTGTTCCATCCACTGTTCATGTAGCACCATTCGATCCCACCAGCATGCCACTGCTTTGGTCATCTTCCTCACCGATGCCACCTACTGATCCATATCATCCCTTCCATATGGGACATACCATTGAGGACGTCTTGATGTCTTTTGTCCATCAGCATGATTCCCATACTCAGCGACTCCAGGAGCTCGAGAGAGCTCAGCTATCTTTTGGTCCATATCTTGGTCAGACATCTTCATCTTTTCAGCCTTTTCGATCATTACCTCCTGACTATGCTGTCCGACTTACGACCTTGGAGCAGCAGATCGCTTCTGTTATTCGCACTCAGCAGGCGATGGAGGAGGACTGGCTTCATTTACGCCGCTTACTCTACACTCACTTTCCCCCTCCTCCACCCCCATCCGCATAGGGCTCATTGGTGCCATGGTGGTAGACGATGGTGAGACGACCGCGATTGTGACTGCACAGCCTTTTGGAGACCATCTGACGATACTGCTTTTTGTTGATATTTGTTGATGTACTGGATGTATGTGACACTGATGTGATATTGTTTTTGACGGGGGTGATGTAGCCCCTATTTGATTTGTGATTGTATGATACAGTGACGTACTGATACCCTTACCACATTATGGTCTCGATATATATAACAATCGCCGTATTCTCACCATATCTGATTCACTTGATTGCTTATTTATGTATTTTGCAACATGGGATGTTGGGACATGGGATGTTGTATGTATGATATTTGCAACATGGGATGTTGGGACATGGGATGTTGTATGTATGATATTTGCAACATGGGATGTTGGGACATGGGATGTTGTGTGTATGATATTTGTGACATGGGATGTTGGGACATGGGATGTTGTGTGTGATATATAGATAACAGGAGATGTTATATGCTATTACTATTACTATATACGTATGTTTATTATGGCCTAATCGACGTACGCATCTTTAGAAGATGGCACCAAGACGACAACCTCAGCCGATGCCCACTACTCCTGAAGAACTACAGCAAGTTATTGCTGCCGCCATCGCTCAATATGCTGCCTCGCAAGGAGGACCAAGCGGAAGTAGCTCGAACATCAACGGCAACCAAAATCCTCCTCATGGTAACCCTAAGTCATTAAGACATACCATGGCCTAAATGGATTCCTTTAGCAGATGCTAATGCCGTTCCTATGATGTAATGTATGTGCAGGGTGCACCTACAAACAATTCTTGGACTGTAAGCCCATAAACTTCGACGGCACAGGTGGTGCTGTTGCTTTCGTCCGCTGGGCAGAGAAGACCGAGTCCGTACTTCGCATGAGCAAGTGCGCTGTGGATCAGCAAGTCACTTACATCTCAGGGCTATTTGTGGATGGAGCCCTATCCTGGTGGAATCTACAGGTCCAGACCCTTGGCGAAGCCGCAGCTTACGCACTGACCTGGACAGAGTTGAAAGAGCTCATGCGCAAGAAGTACTGTTCTCGTGCTGAAATTCAGAGGTTAGAGACCGAATTCTGGCACCTAAAGATGGAAGGTTCCAAGATAGCTGAGTATGTCCAGAGGTTCCACGATTTGTCGCACGTGGTACCCTACATGGTTACACCGGAGTTCAAGAGGATTGAACGCTTCATCTGGGGATTGGCTCCTCAGATAATCAGCATGGTGACTTCTTCCAAACCTGCAACCATCACAGAAGCCATTGATCTGAGTGTGGCTCTCACCGAAGAGGCGATTCGGTTGAACAAGTTTGACGGGGTTGAGCCCAAGAAGAAAGAGACTCATGTGGAGTCATCTGGTAGTAATAAGCGAAAGTTTTCGAGTTTCAAGCAGAGCACCGGGATGGTGGATAAAAAGGGAGAATCGAGTGCGCCAGCTCAGGATTCAGCTGGTGGTAGAAAGAAAGGGAAGGGATACATGGGTGCACACCCCAAGTGCAACTCATGCCAAAAACATCACTCTGGCCGTTGCAGCCTGAGAGTTTGTGAATCATGTGGGAAGACTGGTCATACGAAGGATTTCTGTTGGGCTAATGCTGGCCAGGGAGGCCAAGGAGGAAATGGGAATAGGAACAACCGTGGTGGTGCTGGGAACCGCCCACAAGGAAACCTGGGAGGTGATGGAAACCGTGCCAACAATGCTAACCAAGCAGGCGCCATGAATCGGAACCAGGGAAACCATCAAGCTGGAAACAATGGTGGGAACGGGCAGAGGCCCGGATGTTTCAATTGTGGAGATCAAGGGCATTTCAAGAGGAATTGCCCAGAATTAAACCAGGCACGCGGAAGAGTTTTTAACATGGAAGCCAGGGAAGCGCGCCAGGATCCCAATGTTGTCACTGGTACGTTCCCTGTAAACCAATGCTATGCATCCGTTTTGTTTGATACTGGTGCCGATTATAGCTTCGTATCGCTAGAATTTAGAAACATGCTTGGTTTAGCCGCTATTAAGTTAGATATTCCATACTCGATCGAATTAGCGAATGGGAAGTTAGTAGAAGCTAACAAGGTGATTCGAGGTTGTGTAATCGAGCTGGGAGAGCGTGAGTTTGCTCTCGATCTACTACCAGTCCAGTTGGGAAGCTTCGACGTGGTAGTAGGGATGGATTGGTTATCGAGTAATAAAGCGGAGATAGTTTGTCACGAGAAGATTGTTCGTATCCTGACCGATGATGGTGAGACCATTGTTGTTCATGGGGAGAAGCGTGAGACGCCGTTAAGGATGATTAGCTGCCTGAAAGCAAGGAAGTGTTTGAGGAAAGGATGTGTTGCTTTTCTAGCACACATTGTGGATAAGAAGACTGCTGAGCCGAAGATCGAAGACATCCCTGTCGTGAGGGAGTACCCAGAAGTCTTTCCAGAAGACTTGCCTGGCTTGCCACCTCAAAGGCAAGTGGAGTTTCGCATCGACTTAGTTCCAGGCGCCGCGCCTGTGGCTAAGGCACCTTATAGACTCGCTCCGTCTGAGATGCAAGAACTATCGACACAACTTCAAGAGTTGTTAGACAAGGGTTTTATCCGACCAAGCTTCTCGCCTTGGGGAGCTCCAGTTTTGTTTGTGAAGAAGAAGGACGGTAGTTTCCGTATGTGTATCGACTACAGAGAGTTGAACAAGCTGACGATCAAGAATAGGTATCCCCTGCCAAGAATCGATGATCTGTTCGACCAACTTCAAGCTTCAAGCTTCTACTCAAAGATCGATCTTCGATCTGGATACCATCAGCTACGGATACAGGAGGAGAGTATCCCGAAGACAGCCTTCAGAACTCGATATGGACACTACGAGTTCCTCGTTATGCCATTTGGTTTGACAAACGCACCTGCAGTGTTCATGGATTTGATGAACCGAGTTTGTAAGCCGTACTTGGATAAGTTCGTGATCGTATTCATCGATGACATCTTGATTTATTCAAAGACGAAGGCTGAGCACGAGCAGCATCTTAGAGCCATTCTGGAGCTGCTAAAGAAGGAACAATTGTACGCCAAGTTCTCTAAGTGTGAGTTTTGGCTACGTGAGGTGCAATTCCTTGGGCACGTGGTGAATGGAAATGGAATCCATGTGGACCCAACCAAAATCGAGGCGATCAAAGACTGGGAAACGCCAAAGACACCAACCGAGATTCGGCAATTCTTGGGTTTGGCTGGCTATTATCGAAGGTTCATCGAGAACTTTTCAAAGATCGCTCAACCGTTGACACTCCTCACGCAGAAAGATAAGAAGTTTGATTGGGGAATCAAACAGGATGAAGCGTTTCAGATATTGAAGGATAAGCTTTGTAACGCGCCGATCTTAGCTCTACCGGAAGGTACCGACGATTTTGTGGTATACTGCGACGCATCGCGTCAAGGATTGGGTTGTGTGTTGATGCAACGTCAAAAGGTTATCGCCTACGCATCACGCCAACTGAAAGTGCACGAAAAGAACTATACCACTCATGATTTGGAGCTAGGCGCAGTGGTTTTTGCTTTGAAGATCTGGAGACACTACCTTTACGGTACAAAATGTACAATCTTCACAGATCACAAGAGCCTCCAGCATATATTCAATCAGAAGGAGTTGAATATGAGGCAAAGACGATGGGTCGAGTTGTTGAACGATTACGACTGCGAGATCAAGTATCATCCAGGGAAGGCGAATGTGGTCGTTGATGCCCTAAGTCGTAAAGAGAGAATCAAGCCCATAAGGGTTAGGGCTATGGAAATGATAATTCAAACCGACCTTTCCTCGCGCGTTCGTGCAGCACAGAAGGAAGCTCTCAAGGAGGGAAACCTTGAGGAAGAATATCTCCGTGGGATGGAGAAGATATTGGTGCCAAACAGGGAAGGAACGTTGTGTTTTGGGAAAAGGATTTGGGTTCCTCTGTTTGGTGGTTTAAGAGAGGTTATCTTTGATGAAGCTCACAAGTCACGGTACTCTATCCACCCTGGAGCGGATAAGATGTACCAGGATCTTAAAGATTATTACTGGTGGCCTAGGATGAAAGGCGATGTTGCTATTTACGTGAGCAAATGTCTAACTTGCGCCAAAGTTAAGGCGGAATACCAGAAGCCTTCGGGACTTCTGCAGATCTGTTGGTCTGACGCAGGTGATAGACAATTGGTAGGTCCCGATGTAGTTCAGGAAACTACAGATAAGATCGCGCAAATCCGAGATCGCATTAGTGCGGCTCGTGACCGTCAGAAGACCTACGCAGATCTGAAAAGGAAACCTCAGGAGTTTGAGGTTGGGGATATGGTTTTGTTGAAAGTATCACCCTGGAAGGGTGTGGCACGCTTTGGGAAGCGTGGGAAGTTGAATCCGCGCTACATTGGTCCTTTCAAGGTTTTGGAAAGAATTGGGACCGTAGCATACAAGTTGGATCTACCTGCCGAGCTGAATAATGTTCACGATACATTTCATGTATCCAATCTGAAGAGAAGTCCAACTCAAGTTAACGTTGCCATTCCTACCGACGAAATTCATGTTGATGACACGCTCCACTTCGTTGAAGAACCTGTCGAGGTCACGGATTGGAAAGTTAACAAGACCCGCCGGAGCAGTGTCAAGCTCGTCAAGGTTCGCTGGAATGCTAGACATGGTCCTGAGTTCACCTGGGAGCGTGAAGACCGAATGAAAGAGAAATACCCCCACTTATTTCCTGAGAACCCTGCTTCTACAAGCAGAATTTAAAATTTCGGGACGAAATTTATTTAACGGGGGGAGAATGTGACAACCCTCACAAAACCAGGTATCCGTACGACTTAATTAACTATTAATTGTTGCCTAATTACTGTGCTTAACTGAGATTTCTGATAAACTGCTACCTGATTGTTGATACTTGTACATATCTGCATCATACTTTGATTTTTCCGTCACTACATTATTTATTTACTGAACATTAGTGACAAACATGATGCACAAAAGCACAGTAGCATTTGAACGGATAACCTATTGGACATGCTGATATAGCCAGCATCAGGCAGACACTGCCTCTAAAGGCCTGATTGAGCCAAGAAATATTTTACTACACCCATAGTGTGTGTAGAGATACAAGGGTTGTATAATTGCGTCTCTAGGAATAAGATATAGAGATTGGATGTGCCTAAAACGTATTCTAAGCACAAAACACAGCACCTCTGTCAACATACTAGCTTCTAGCTAATTAATAAAGTGCCAAAGCATGAGGAAAATATTCCTGACACTTTGCAGAATAAATTGTGTCGCTAAAAATATTATTTACGACGCTTAAAGGATTACTTAAGCACTTTAACGGATTACTATCCAACTGAACAACCGGACTATACCCGGAACATAAAAATATTGCCAGAAATATTATTAGTATTTTTCTGAGCCAGTTAGGGTCCCTGATTACCCTAACACCCGCTTTATAACGCATTAAACAACTAACGGGGTTAATCCCTAAAAGTAACCGACTTAACCAAACTAAACTCTAACTGTACGATCAAGATCCAACCGGGTGACCCCACCCCCCTTAGGGCCGGTTTGGTCCCTTTGGAACTAGAGGGTACAAGCTTTTATTATTTTATTAGATTTCGTGGATATCTAGAGCATGAAACCGTTGGACGATGATCTCACTTCTCTCTATAAATACACACACTCTCACACACATAGAACACACACACCACCCAACTCCACTCTCTCTCTTGCTCCCTCTCCCTCTCTCGGCCGTGAACCACCACAACCATCCATCCATTTTTCGGTTCGTGTCTTGCCATTCCAAGCATACACTAGTGTCGGGGATCACGCATAAGGAAGCCGGAAGCAAACGGAAGTTGGAGGACCACGTGCATTTGCTTTTATCCACGTCATTTCCGACTAGATTCTTCCCTAGCCCCGAGCTAGAGGTATAACATTTAAAACTTGTTCTTGAACGTATCTAAAGTGGTTAAAAGGATTTTTAACGGTTAAAAGTCGGTAACCCACCTTTTGAATCTTTAAAGTCTACTAAAACTCGAATATCGTTGGATAAAAGGTCATGTCTTGTGTAAATGTCGTAGTATTTGAATATGTTGGTTATTGAGGCCCGATCTACGATGTGGTGGCTCTTATCATCGTTTAACCCGACTTTGTTAAGATCCCGAATCTTGACATACACTTGTTTCTTTTGGTACAAGGGTTAAAAGGTGAAACTCCACCACACGAGAAGCATGAACTTGTGTAAAAGTGTTTTGACATGAAAAATAGTATTTAAAACGAGCCGATCTACGTATGTATAAGTGGTACATTCGTAGAACCAAGTGTCGAGAAAATCATGTTTTTATATAAGTTGGATAACATGTTTACAAAGGTGATTTTTATAAACTACAAGTGTATGAACACTTGTGAAACGAAAGATCCGACAAAATAACAATTTTTATAAAAATTGTCGGGAAGTTGTAAAGGATGATTTGTTCTAAAAACGGGGTTTTTACAAGACTAAACTATTATATATATAGATCCACTAAATATAACGAGATCTACACAATAGTTTTAGAAAAACTACAAGTTCATGTAATAATGCGATTTTACATACTAGTCTACAAGTTTGAAGTGTTGAAACTTGTTTAATGTGTTGGAAATTGATTGGTTGATTTAAAGAAATTGTTGGAATGATTTTGTAAAAAAAAAATGATACGCTTGAAAGCGTGGCCACCTCCAGTTACAGGGGAAACTCTGGCGAAATTTTCTAAAAATCTAACACTTAGAATTATTTACAAGTGTTAGAATTATTTTTGAAATGTTTTCAAAATATATTTCGCCATGACTTTATTTATTAAATAATCGGAGGTGGGATTTTCACAAAAACTAAACGTGATAAATATATATTCGATAAATATATTTTTCACAACACTGTTTATGATTATTTTGTGAAAATGTATAAATATTATTTTTAGAGTAAAAATAATATTTACTAACTTTGTCGAACCCAAAATAATACCAACGCCTTTACGACAAACATAAGTTACAATGGTAATTACTATTACCACTCAATCGCCAAAACGTAACTTACGCTTTATACGGAAATATTCATAAATGCGGATATTGTCAACGTATTATTTTGGAAAGTATTATGTAAAAAGAAAATATATTATTTTTGAGAAAAATAATTATATTTTGGAATGAGAAATAAAATATATTAAGTGAGACTTAATATTATAAACGCACATGTATTAATTCCCCCATCCTTGGGAAGGAGATTTTCTACCAAGTATATACACGGAACGGTTGTCTAACTGTTTCCCGAAAATGTAAACTATAAAGCTAAGGCACGGCCATTCGTCTAATAGAATTAGCACATGTAGGTCGTTGCGCAGCAGTTGGATATTTGGATTACTTGGTATTGTGACGCACTCACTGTGAGTTCATGTCCCCCTTTTCTCTTAACTGTTTTCAGTTTTATAAACTGCGGGGGTGAGATACATGTTACTATGATTTTGGATACTTGATACATGGTATGGTTAGCGTAAGGAGGTTTGTTACTCAGATCATGTGAGTGGGTAGGCACAACTTGAGGCCATTAATCCTCGTAGTAGGACCGAGGGACAGGAGCGGTAGATCTATCTGGGTGTAGCGAGCCCAGCCCCAGGTCCAGCATAACGGACCTCGGGGTGACTTAGTGCCCGACGCATAAATCCGCTAGGTTTGAGTCATCCCTACTTGCACTTCACACATATCAATGGCCTTGCAAACCATTGGTGATCTCTTTTTCCTTATTTGCTACATACCAGGTTTTTGATAAAGATAAAGGTTTGTTTACACACTTTCGCATGAACTCGCTCAACATTATTGTTGATTTTTCAACTTACATGTATTTTCAGGGAATTAACGATCTGGCACGGTATGGCTTGTTTTCCGCTGCATTAGGCCCGAGGTCATCCAGGGTTCGAGGCTTGTGACTCTTTCCTGGACAAGTCATAGTCCTTGAATCACGTTTATGTTAAGTTTGCATTTGTAATGTTTAGACAAGTTGTGGTTGTTGGGTGTTTAACCCATTAAGACAATGTTTTACTATTTTATTTTAATGGATGATCTTGCATATTTTAAATTCATATACCTTGTTATGATTAAGCTATGGTATTAAGAAGTCACACCAAATTAACCACGCTTCCGCAAAGCCAGGGTGTGACAGTTGACGATGCATGGAATCTAGTAGGATGCTTAGATACCCACTTAGAGAGAATTGTATTCGTATTGTATCATTTTATTATTCATGTTGTTGTACTTTGTTTCAAAACCTTGTACTTGATTCTTTAGAAATGAAATGAAATGATTATTTAAATACTTGTCACAATTATTAGCGTTATGATGTCTCGAGCAATCTTCACACTTCGTCTCGTCCCGATGTTTCCGCCATTGGTTGGGGTGTGACAGATTGGTATCAGAGCCATAACTATAGGGAATTAGGAAAAGTAGGAATGCTTTAACCTAGTCTATAGTTCTATAGCCTTATTCGTACCTTTTACTTAAAACTACTTGCATGCTATCTTATTTGCTTTTATTTATTCTCTTGATCTTGTAAGCATATGTGTCACTTATGCGTTAACACTTAACATGCTATACTTGTTTTTATTATGTGCTAATACCTGTTTCATCGTCTTATCCTTTATGTGTGTTCTTGACATACTTTTTATGCATTAATATTCGTTTCATCATTTCACTTTTATTGTGATATTCTTGACATGTTATACTTGTTTGTTTAATCTTTAATATACACTTTTCCTCACGCGTTTTACTCGACTATTCTAAATCCGACAACACACATATTACACAAACGAGACGAGTTCACCCAAAATAGGCGTGAAACCCACAATTTGGTGAATGACTCTCAATCCTTCTACTTTTCTTTTTACACGGAAGTCACTACCAAGTTAGGAGTGAAATCCTCACCTTGATGGAGAAATTCGAATTTCAAACTCTAGTGGACCCTCGTCAAAGTGTTGAAATTAAATTTTGACCCGACGAGTACCAACCACACTTAAGATACGAAATCGTCAAGTTAGGGGTGAAACCCGCACCTTGGCGACTAGTTCCACTCCTTGATATTTTTGTTAAATCCCGCCAAGTCTCGAAATTTCGATTGATTTGGGACATGTAGTAACCGGAAGGGTAAATACCGTTAACCGACTTGTCGGCGAGAGTATTTTACCTATTAGGCCAAAGCATGCTCCTCAAATTCAAAAGACTTTTCGACCACTTTGGTTAGTCAAAGTTCCGTTTGGAACACTCCAAACTTTGGTCAAACATGTGTTTCTATTGTTCATTTTATACGATGCAATCTTTCAACCTCGAGCTTACCTTGATTTCTCTTTTCACACGCACAACATATCGAACCTTTTCGATACATTTATATATGCATGATTTTCATATAATTTAAATTCATATTCCTTGTAACAACTAGTGGAGAGGTATCATCGAGATTGAGTGATTTCCTTACCTTGACGATTAACTCCACTCCCCTTTTCTTAAAAACGACCTCACCGACGAGTTAGGGGTGATTCCCTTACCTAGGTGATCGTTACCAAAACGTCTCTTCAAAATATCTTATTATGCAAACTCGATCATATTTTATACCCAAATTGTTTATCATTATTCAAAATACCCACTCATACCGATTTCAAAATACATTGATTTGTCAAATCGTACTCAACTCATATACACGAGATTCTTAATCATGTCTTAAAACATTTTATTACGCAAACTTCAAAACCTTACGAAATGCTACCTATCAATTTAATCGGCCCAATGAAACTCTTGCCCATGAACTTCGTATTCGACTTAATCACTAAAACTTGCTCACATTATATCGTCATACTAGAGACTTCCATTCTTAATTGAAACCAAACCAACCTTTCTCAATTACCTATAGGATCTTATAGATATTATGAGATCGTTTTACCAAAGAATATTTCCAACATCAACGAACCATTTGTAAAAACCCTTTAAAATGAACACTAAGACCTTTGATAAATCCCTTTTCCAAGGATCAACGTATTCACAAAAACTCCAAATTTCTTGTTTTGATGAAACGAACTTACCTTTTCCTACACCTATTTTTCAAGACACGTGGGCAAGAAGACTCCATGGGGACCGACCATCTTCGGATTTCGTAAACTCTTTTAAAACAAAGGTAGCATTTCCATTCATTACAAAATACGATATGCATGACCAATAAGTACTTTATATCCTCTTACATATGCAAACTATATTCTACCTTTTTAAACTAAGCCCAATCTAAATTTGATTCAATAAACTCAACGTTTCGTTTAAACAACTATACATGCATGTCATCATACACGTTTTGTCGCTTCATCGCAACAATTTCACTTATATCGTTCGTATCTACATAATCAACCTTTTGAGCACTCTTACATACGTAACTTTGTTATGTTTCAATTAATACTATATACGTAATCAATAGTAGTTGTACTCACCCTCTCACTCATATTCATAACAACACATTTTGTGCTTATACTTGTAATCGTATTCATACTTGTACTCATGCGTTTTATGATTTTAATTATATTTATACGTTTCATGCTTACACGTACACTCATACTACGCGTACGTTTGATACCCATACTTACGTGTATATTCATACTTAAACTTATACTTATGCTCATAATTTTGCTTATACTCATGATTCATACATTCGTACCTATACGCGAGCGTAACCTGAGGGATTCGCTTGCGTGGGTCCCACACATACTTAAACATGGACTTGCTTATATACCATATTCTTGTACGTACACATTCTAAACTTTTTATGTATACCTCGATTCATACACAACTAGTACAAGCTATGCGGATCATGCGACGATCAAGATAATCGCGGGTGCACACGGGATTATAGTGATTGGCTCATGAAAAACCATAGAGTGTACTACTGTGTATGGTAAGACACGGAACGTAACATGACACCGAACACGAAACGGACGTAATGTGGTCAAAACATGGTGGATACGCCGCTGGTACTTCCTATACATAAGTGTATTCATCATGTTACCAAACTTTCGTAAGACGTGCCATGAGAAAATCAGTGTTTTGCAGACCTTTTAGACCTAATTCAAACTTTAAACAACTCACAAACGGCTATATCCGATTATCCATGACGAGACTTCATTCTTAGCACGCTACTTTGTCTATCCAATACATATGCCATTCTTATACTTGCATTCGTTTATTAAGAGTCAATCGTTCAATTCCATATACGCAACTATACTTTTCCAATTATGTTTGGTACCTCAAATCATTTTAGACAAACGAACTCCTTTGCAAACCTATCTTGTCATCCTTCAAAATTTCATACTTTTTACGTTTCAAATTTTTCAAGTCTCAATTCTTAATAGTCACCTTTTGCCAAAACTCTTTCAAGTCTTCCTCTTGAATAAATTTCGGGACGAAATTTCCTAAAGGAGGGGAGACTGTAACGCCCTGCTTCTACGTACTTTCCATAATTAGAAAGCTCGCCTTGTAATGTTATTTTTGGAAATCTTGTATTATTATAGTCGTCTTCTCGTTGTAAAATCCGAGACTTGGATCATAAATAAAATTCGTATTTCTTTAAATTCACCATCTATATATTCATACATGTTCATACGTACGAATTCATTGTACATCGAATCCTTATTTGTAATTCATACTTATACGATACTTATTCACGATGCATGTCCTTAAATTGTTGATACCTAAAAACCCCTAATAATATGCTTATTTATACAACGGTTAATCATCTAATATGTGACATATACTTGTCACTTACAAACATGTTACATACTTGTGCATTACACTTTTTACCTAGTTAAATCATGTTTTATTTCATATCTCACCTTGTTACAAGTTAGGGGAAACATTGTTGCATATTATTACACAACTTAACTAACAAAATTACTCATTATAATGTTTTAAAAAAATAAAAAAAATAAAGAGATATGGCAGCCCCAATTCAGCAAAATTCAGCCCCATATAGTTGGGTTTTGTGGGCTAGTTTCAATGTGTAACCCCTTCTAAACACTTCCAAAGCCCAACCCATTGAAACCCTAATCCTTCCCCCTATAAATACCACTTATAACCAGCCTCTCTACCACTTTTGCAACACTAAAAACTCTCAAAACATCCTCCAAACCGTAGCTGAAAGCAAAGGTTCGAGCAGATTGACACCCCTTCACGAAAATGAGCATAACTCACTCATTTCTTAACGAAATCACTTGATTCTTTTTCCTACTTACTTGGATAATCATGGGGTTCGATTCCTAGACTTCTCCTTGGAGAAATCAGACCTGGAAATGCCCCGAAATCATCCATAAACTTTCTGTTTTGTTTTTATGTTCATCAAAAACTTGTTTATACCTATGTAACTTGTGTTCAACACATCTCATACCTATGTCCTAATGCTTACAACTTATCCCATGGTTGGTTAAGCTTAAAAACAAGGTTGAGACATTTAAAATCAGAGGATTAAACCTCATAAACTTGGTGTTTTGTCTAGGGTTTCAACCCACAAATCATGTCAAACATAGCCTTTGATACATGAGTGATTAGGGAACAACTTGGGTTGTCCTACATACAATCCTCACGTGATTTGATGATTTCTCTATAGTTAGGTTGTTTATGTTATTGTGCAAATCCTAGTTCGTGACCCTCCTTGGTTGTTGTTACACCAAGTGAAGTGGTGAACATTCAAGGGGTTCCTAAATGGAAGCATGTCCTTCCTACCCCATACATGACATCTATGATAACACGAGGTGCCTAAATGAAGATTCTAATCTTCTACCTCCTACTTGAATTATTGGACTAAATAATATGTAGTACTTAACCTAGATATATATATATACTCATTCGAACCTTTGATGTTGAACTCATGTTTATATGTTAAAGTAGTAGAACATCACCTAAGACCTAAACCTTGTTGTGATTCTTATGGGTGTTCAACTCATGAAAACATTATCATAACCCTTGTGGTTACCAAGTGTCATACAAGTGTTAAGTGTTGAAGATGATTATTTTCACATGCTATTCACATATCTTACTTTTTATGTTGTTTTGAATACCGAATCTCGACTCTAAGCATACTTGAACTTTAACCCTACACATTCAATCTTCCAACCTCATCAACTCGTCAATAATTGGATAATTGGAAAGCATATGCAAACTTTGTGAGTATACTCGTGTTTCCCCTTTTTACTTTTACCACTTTTGGGGTGTAACATGTTTATCTATCAACAAACTTACACATGAATATTTTGCTTAAACAAATGAACATTCCTATAACACGCTTGTATACGTGATGGCTTGATGCTTTAAACTTGGATTTATCTTATGTGTTGAATTTATCATTAACTTCGTACGAGCCAAACCGTGACATATGTAGCGCTATAGGATTAACGACCCGCCCCTTTATCTCGGTTATGTCATGAGCATATTGCGTTTCCTTGGTTTGATATGTTAGACACATACCATATTTAAAGGCTTATCTTGAATCACATGCTTGCTATGAGGAATTGTTCAAAACTTATCTTTTGATATGTACGTATCAAACTTGTATACTCGCCTTTGCTTTTGCATTGAACTTTATTTTAACATGTTACAGGTGGATGTTGACGATGCATGGAATCTAGTAGGATGCTTAGATACCCACTAAGAAAGAATTGTATTCGTATTGTATCATTTTATTATTCATGTTGTTGTACTTTGTTTCAAAACCTTGTACTTGATTCTTTAGAAATGAAATGAAATGATTATTTAAATACTTGTCACAATTATTAGCGTTATGATGTCTCGAGCAATCTTCACACTTCGTCTCATCCCGATGTTTCCGCCATTGGTTGGGGTGTGACAGATTGGTATCAGAGCCATAACTATAGCGAATTAGGAAAAGTAGGAATGCTTTAACCTAGTCTATAGTTCTAGAGCCTTATTCATACCTTTTACTTAAAACTACTTGCATGCTATCCTATTTGCTTTTATTTATCCTCTTGATCTTGTAAGCATATGTGTCACTTATGCGTTAACACTTAACATGCTATACTTGTTTTTACTATGTGTTAATACCTGTTTCATCGTCTTATCCTTTATGTGTGTTCTTGACATACTTTTTATGCATTAATATTCGTTTCATCATTTCACTTTTATTGTGATATTCTTGACATGTTATACTTGTTTGTTTAATCTTTAATATACACTTTTCCTCACGCGTTTTACTCGACTATTCTAAATCCGACAACACACATATTACACAAACGAGACGAGTTCACCCAAAATAGGCGTGAAACCCACAATTTGGTGAATGACTCTCAATCCTTCTACTTTTCTTTTTACACGGAACTCACCACCAAGTTAGGAGTGAAATCCTCACCTTGATGGAGAAATTCGAATTTCAAACTCTAGTGGACCCTCGTCAAAGTGTTGAAATTAAATTTTGACCCGACGAGTACCAACCACACTTAGGATACGAAATCGTCAAGTTAGGGGTGAAACCCGCACCTTGGCGACTAGTTCCACTCCTTGATATTTTTGTTAAATCCCGCCAAGTCTCGAAATTTCGATTGATTTGGGACAAGTAGTAACCGGAAGGGTAAATACCGTTAACCGACTTGTCGGCGAGAGTATTTACCTATTAGGCCAAAGCATGCTCCTCAAATTCAAAAGACTTTTCGACCACTTTGGTTAGTCAAAGTTCCATTTGGAACACTCCAAACTTTGGTCAAACATGTGTTTCTATTGTTCATTTTATACGATGCAATCTTTCAACCTCGAGTTTACCTTGATTTCTTTTTTCACACGCACAACATATCGAACCTTTTCGATACATTTATATATGCATGATTTTCATATAATTTAAATTCATATTCCTTGTAACAACTAGTGGAGAGGTATCATCGAGATTGGAGTGATTTCCTTACCTTGATGATTAACTCCACTCCCCTTTTCTTAAAAACGACCTCACCAACGAGTTAGGGGTGATTCCCTTACCTAGGTGATCGTTACCAAAACGTCTCTTCAAAATATCTTATTATGCAAACTCGATCATATTTTATACCCAAATTGTTTATCATTATTCAATACCCACTCATACCGATTTCAAAATACATTGATTTGTCAAAACGTACTCAACTCATATACACGAGATTCTTAATCATGTCTTAAAACATTTTATTACGCAAACTTCAAAACCTTACGAAATGCTACCAATCAATTTAATCGGCCCAATGAAACTCTTGCCCATGAACTTCGTATTCGACTTAATCACTAAAACTTGCTCACATTATATCGTCATACTAGAGACTTCCATTCTTAATTGAAACCAAACCAACCTTTCTCAATTACCTATAGGATCTTATAGATATTATGAGATCGTTTTACCAAAGAATATTTCCAACATCAACGAACCATTTGTAAAAACCCTTTAAAATGAACACTAAGACCTTTGATAAATCCCTTTTCCAAGGATCAACGTATTCACAAAAACTCCAAAATTTCTTGTTTTGATGAAACGAACTTACCTTTTCCTACACCTATTTTTCAAGACACGTGGGCAAGAAGACTCCATGGGGACCGACCATCTTCGGATTTCGTAAACTCTTTTAAAACAAAGGTAGCATTTCCATTCATTACAAAATACGATATGCATGACCAATAAGTACTTTATATCCTCTTACATATGCAAACTATATTCTACCTTTTTAAACTAAGCCCAATCTAAATTTGATTCAATAAACTCAACGTTTCGTTTAAACAACTATACATGCATGTCATCATACACGTTTTGTCGCTTCATCGCAACAATTTCACTTATATCGTTCGTATCTACATACTCAACCTTTTGAGCACTCTTACATACGTAACTTTGTTATGTTTCAATTAATACTATATACGTAATCAATAGTAGTTGTACTCACCCTCTCACTCATATTCATAACAACACATTTTATGCTTATACTTGTAATCGTATTCATACTTGTACTCATGCGTTTTATGATTTTAATTATATTTATACGTTTCATGCTTACACGTATACTCATACTACGCGTACGTTTGATACCCATACTTACGTGTATATTCATACTTAAACTTATACTTATGCTCATAATTTTGCTTATACTCATGATTCATACATTCGTACCTATACGCGAGCGTAACCTGAGGGATTCGCTTGCGTGGGTCCCACACATACTTAAACATGGACTTGCTTATATACCATATTCTTGTACGTACACATTCTAAACTTTTTATGTATACCTCGATTCATACACAACTAGTACAAGCTATGCGGATCATGCGACGATCAAGATAATCGCGGGTGCACACGGGATTATAGTGATTGGCTCATGAAAAACCATAGAGTGTACTACTGTGTATGGTAAGACACGGAACGTAACATGACACCGAACACGAAACGCACGTAATGTGGTCAAAACATGGTGGATACGCCGCTGGTACTTCCTATACATAAGTGTATTCATCATGTTACCAAACTTTCATAAGACGTGCCATGAGAAAATCAGTGTTTTGCAGACCTTTTAGACCTAATTCAAACTTTAAACAACTCACAAACGCGCTATATCCGATTATCCATGACGAGACTTCATTCTTAGCACGCTACTTTATCTATCCAATACATATGCCATTCTTATACTTGCATTCGTTTATTAAGAGTCAATCGTTCAATTCCATATACGCAACTATACTTTTCCAATTATGTTTGGTACCTCAAATCATTTTAGACAAACGAACTCCTTTGCAAACCCATCTTGTCATCCTTCAAAATTTCATACTTTTTACGTTTCAAATTTTTCAAGTCTCAATTCTTAATAGTCACCTTTTGCCAAAACTCTTTCAAGTCTTCCTCTTGAATAAATTTCGGGACGAAATTTCCTAAAGGAGGGGAGACTGTAACGCCCTGCTTCTACGTACTTTCCATAATTAGAAAGCTCGCCTTGTAATGTTATTTTTGGAAATCTTGTATTATTATAGTCGTCTTCTCGTTGTAAAATCCGAGACTTGGATCATAAATAAAATTCGTATTTCTTTAAATTCACCATCTACATATTCATACATGTTCATACGTTCGAATTCATTGTACATCGAATCCTTATTTGTAATTCATACTTATACGATACTTATTCACGATGCATGTCCATGCTTGTCCTTAAATTGTTGATACCTAAAAACCCCTAATAATATGCTTATTTATATAACGGTTAATCATCTAATATGTGACATATACTTGTCACTTACAAACATGTTACATACTTGTACATTACACTTTTTACCTAGTTAAATCATGTTTTATTTCATATCTCACCTTGTTACAAGTTAGGGGAAACATTGTTGCATATTATTACACAACTTAACTAACAAAATTACTCATTATAATGTTTTAAAAAAATAAAAAAAATAAAGAGATATGGCAGCCCCAATTCAGCAAAATTCAGCCCCATATAGTTGGGTTTTGTGGGCTAGTTTCAAGGTGTAACCCCTTCTAAACACTTCCAAAGCCCAACCCATTGAAACCCTAATCCTTCCCCCTATAAATACCACTTATAACCAGCCTCTCTACCACTTTTGCAACACTAAAAACTCTCAAAACATCCTCCAAACCGTAGCTGAAAGCAAAGGTTCGAGCAGATTGACACCCCTTCACGAAAATGAGCATAACTCACTCATTTCTTAACGAAATCACTTGATTCTTTTTCCTACTTACTTGGATAATAATGGGGTTCGATTCCTAGACTTCTCCTTGGAGAAATCAGACCTGGAAATGCCCCGAAATCATCCATAAACTTTCTGTTTGTTTTTATGTTCATCAAAAACTTGTTTATACCTATGTAACTTGTGTTCAACACATCTCATACCTATGTCCTAATGCTTACAACTTATCCCATGGTTGGTTAAGCTTAAAAACAAGGTTGAGACATTTAAAATCAGAGGATTAAACCTCATAAACTTGGTGTTTTGTCTAGGGTTTCAACCCACAAATCATGTCAAACATAGCCTTTGATACATGAGTGATTAGGGAATAACTTGGGTTGTCCTACATACAATCCTCACGTGATTTGATGATTTCTCTATAGTTAGGTTGTTTATGTTATTGTGCAAATCCTAGTTCGTGACCCTCCTTGGTTGTTGTTACACCAAGTGAAGTGGTGAACATTCAAGGGGTTCCTAAATGGAAGCATGTCCTTCCTACCCCATACATGACATCTATGATAACACGAGGTGCCTAAATGAAGATTCTAATCTTCTACCTCCTACTTGAATTATTGGACTAAATAATATGTAGTACTTAACCTAGATATATATATATACTCATTCGAACCTTTGATGTTGAACTCATGTTTATATGTTAAAGTAGTAGAACATCACCTAAGACCTAAACCTTGTTGTGATTCTTATGGGTGTTCAACTCATGAAAACATTATCATAACCCTTGTGGTTACCAAGTGTCATACAAGTGTTAAGTGTTGAAGATGATTATTTTCACATGCTATTCACATATCTTACTTTTTATGTTGTTTTGAATACCGAATCTCGACTCTAAGCATACTTGAACTTTAACCCTACACATTCAATCTTCCAACCTCATCAACTCGTCAATAATTGGATAATTGGAAAGCATATGCAAACTTTGTGAGTATACTCGTGTTTCCCCTTTTTACTTTTACCACTTTTGGGGTGTAACATGTTTATCTATCAACAAACTTACACATGAATATTTTGCTTAAACAAATGAACATTCCTATAACACGCTTGTATACGTGATGGCTTGATGCTTTAAACTTGGATTTATCTTATGTGTTGAATTTATCATTAACTTCGTACGAGCCAAACCGTGACATATGTAGCGCTATAGGATTAACGACCCGCCCCTTTATCTCGGTTATGTCATGAGCATATTGCGTTTCCTTGGTTTGATATGTTAGACACATACCATATTTAAAGGCTTATCTTGAATCACATGCTTGCTATGAGGAATTGTTCAAAACTTATCTTTTGATATGTACGTATCAAACTTGTATACTCGCCTTTGCTTTTGCATTGAACTTTATTTTAACATGTTACAGGTGGATGTTGACGATGCATGGAATCTAGTAGGATGCTTAGATACCCACTTAGAAAGAATTGTATTCGTATTGTATCATTTTATTATTCATGTTGTTGTACTTTGTTTCAAAACCTTGTACTTGATTCTTTAGAAATGAAATGAAATGATTATTTAAATACTTGTCACAATTATTAGCGTTATGATGTCTCGAGCAATCTTCACACTTCGTCTCATCCCGATGTTTCCGCCATTGGTTGGGGTGTGACAGATTGGTATCAGAGCCATAACTATAGGGAATTAGGAAAAGTAGGAATGCTTTAACCTAGTCTATAGTTCTAGAGCCTTATTCATACCTTTTACTTAAAACTACTTGCATGCTATCCTATTTGCTTTTATTTATTCTCTTGATCTTGTAAGCATATGTGTCACTTATGCGTTAACACTTAACATGCTATACTTGTTTTTATTATGTGTTAATACCTGTTTCATCGTCTTATCCTTTATGTGTGTTCTTGACATACTTTTTATGCATTAATATTCGTTTCATCATTTCACTTTTATTGTGATATTCTTGACATGTTATACTTGTTTGTTTAATCTTTAATATACACTTTTCCTCACGCGTTTTACTCGACTATTCTAAATCCGACAACACACATATTACACAAACGAGACGAGTTCACCCAAAATAGGCGTGAAACCCACAATTTGGTGAATGACTCTCAATCCTTCTACTTTTCTTTTTACACGGAACTCACCACCAAGTTAGGAGTGAAATCCTCACCTTGATGGAGAAATTCGAATTTCAAACTCTAGTGGACCCTCGTCAAAGTGTTGAAATTAAATTTTGACCCAATGAGTACCAACCACACTTAGGATACGAAATCGTCAAGTTAGGGGTGAAACCCGCACCTTGGCGACTAGTTCCACTCCTTGATATTTTTGTTAAATCCCGCCAAGTCTCGAAATTTCGATTGATTTGGGACAAGTAGTAACCGGAAGGGTAAATACCGTTAACCGACTTGTCGGCGAGAGTATTTTACCTATTAGGCCAAAGCATGCTCCTCAAATTCAAAAGACTTTTCGACCACTTTGGTTAGTCAAAGTTCCATTTGGAACACTCCAAACTTTGGTCAAACATGTGTTTCTATTGTTCATTTTATACGATGCAATCTTTCAACCTCGAGTTTACCTTGATTTCTTTTTTCACACGCACAACATATCGAACCTTTTCGATACATTTATATATGCATGATTTTCATATAATTTAAATTCATATTCCTTGTAACAACTAGTGGAGAGGTATCATCGAGATTGGAGTGATTTCCTTACCTTGACGATTAACTCCACTCCCCTTTTCTTAAAAACGACCTCACCAACGAGTTAGGGGTGATTCCCTTACCTAGGTGATCGTTACCAAAACGTCTCTTCAAAATATCTTATTATGCAAACTCGATCATATTTTATACCCAAATTGTTTATCATTATTCAAAATACCCACTCATACCGATTTCAAAATACATTGATTTGTCAAAACGTACTCAACTCATATACACGAGATTCTTAATCATGTCTTAAAACATTTTATTACGCAAACTTCAAAACCTTACGAAATGCTACCTATCAATTTAATCGGCCCAATGAAAATCTTGCCCATGAACTTCGTATTCGACTTAATCACTAAAACTTGCTCACATTATATCGTCATACTAGAGACTTCCATTCTTAATTGAAACCAAACCAACCTTTCTCAATTACCTATAGGATCTTATAGATATTATGAGATCGTTTTACCAAAGAATATTTCCAACATCAACGAACCATTTGTAAAAACCCTTTAAAATGAACACTAAGACCTTTGATAAATCCCTTTTCCAAGGATCAACGTATTCACAAAAACTCCAAAA
This sequence comes from Helianthus annuus, assembly GCF_002127325.2. Taxonomy (NCBI): domain Eukaryota; kingdom Viridiplantae; phylum Streptophyta; class Magnoliopsida; order Asterales; family Asteraceae; genus Helianthus; species Helianthus annuus. The sequence continues at coordinate 51,280,145 of NC_035434.2, read as the reverse complement.
TTTCTTGTTTTGATGAAACGAACTTACCTTTTCCTACACCTATTTTTCAAGACACGTGGGCAAGAAGACTCCATGGGGACCGACCATCTTCGGATTTCGTAAACTCTTTTAAAATAAAGGTAGCATTTCCATTCATTACAAAATACGATATGCATGACCAATAAGTACTTTATATCCTCTTACATATGCAAACTATATTCTACCTTTTTAAACTAAGCCCAATCTAAATTTGATTCAATAAACTCAACGTTTCGTTTAAACAACTATACATGCATGTCATCATACACGTTTTGTCGCTTCATCGCAACAATTTCACTTATATCGTTCGTATCTACATACTCAACCTTTTGAGCACTCTTACATACGTAACTTTGTTATGTTTCAATTAATACTATATACGTAATCAATAGTAGTTGTACTCACCCTCTCACTCATATTCATAACAACACATTTTATGCTTATACTTGTAATCGTATTCATACTTGTACTCATGCGTTTTATGATTTTAATTATATTTATACGTTTCATGCTTACACGTATACTCATACTACGCGTACGTTTGATACCCATACTTACGTGTATATTCATACTTAAACTTATACTTATGCTCATAATTTTGCTTATACTCATGATTCATACATTCGTACCTATACGCGAGCGTAACCTGAGGGATTCGCTTGCGTGGGTCCCACACATACTTAAACATGGACTTGCTTATATACCATATTCTTGTACGTACACATTCTAAACTTTTTATGTATACCTCGATTCATACACAACTAGTACAAGCTATGCGGATCATGCGACGATCAAGATAATCGCGGGTGCACACGGGATTATAGTGATTGGCTCATGAAAAACCATAGAGCGTACTACTGTGTATGGTAAGACACGGAACGTAACATGACACCGAACACGAAACGGACGTAATGTGGTCAAAACATGGTGGATACGCCGCTGGTACTTCCTATACATAAGTGTATTCATCATGTTACCAAACTTTCGTAAGACGTGCCATGAGAAAATCAGTGTTTTGCAGACCTTTTAGACCTAATTCAAACTTTAAACAACTCACAAACGCGCTATATCCGATTATCCATGACGAGACTTCATTCTTAGCACGCTACTTTGTCTATCCAATACATATGCCATTCTTATACTTGCATTCGTTTATTAAGAGTCAATCGTTCAATTCCATATACGCAACTATACTTTTCCAATTATGTTTGGTACCTCAAATCATTTTAGACAAACGAACTCCTTTGCAAACCTATCTTGTCATCCTTCAAAATTTCATACTTTTTACGTTTCAAATTTTTCAAGTCTCAATTCTTAATAGTCACCTTTTGCCAAAACTCTTTCAAGTCTTCCTCTTGAATAAATTTCGGGACGAAATTTCCTAAAGGAGGGGAGACTGTAACGCCCTGCTTCTACGTACTTTCCATAATTAGAAAGCTCGCCTTGTAATGTTATTTTTGGAAATCTTGTATTATTATAGTCGTCTTCTCGTTGTAAAATCCGAGACTTGGATCATAAATAAAATTCGTATTTCTTTAAATTCACCATCTACATATTCATACATGTTCATACGTTCGAATTCATTGTACATCGAATCCTTATTTGTAATTCATACTTATACGATACTTATTCACGATGCATGTCCATGCTTGTCCTTAAATTGTTGATACCTAAAAACCCCTAATAATATGCTTATTTATATAACGGTTAATCATCTAATATGTGACATATACTTGTCACTTACAAACATGTTACATACTTGTACATTACACTTTTTACCTAGTTAAATCATGTTTTATTTCATATCTCACCTTGTTACAAGTTAGGGGAAACATTGTTGCATATTATTACACAACTTAACTAACAAAATTACTCATTATAATGTTTTAAAAAAATAAAAAAAATAAAGAGATATGGCAGCCCCAATTAAGCAAAATTCAGCCCCATATAGTTGGGTTTTGTGTGCTAGTTTCAAGGTGTAACCCCTTCTAAACACTTCCAAAGCCCAACCCATTGAAACCCTAATCCTTCCCCCTATAAATACCACTTATAACCAGCCTCTCTACCACTTTTGCAACACTAAAAACTCTCAAAACATCCTCCAAACCGTAGCTGAAAGCAAAGGTTCGAGCAGATTGACACCCCTTCACGAAAATGAGCATAACTCACTCATTTCTTAACAAAATCACTTGATTCTTTTTCCTACTTACTTGGATAATCATGGGGTTCGATTCCTAGACTTCTCCTTGGAGAAATCAGACCTGGAAATGCCCCGAAATCATCCATAAACTTTCTGTTTGTTTTTATGTTCATCAAAAACTTGTTTATACCTATGTAACTTGTGTTCAACACATCTCATACCTATGTCCTAATGCTTACAACTTATCCCATGGTTGGTTAAGCTTAAAAACAAGGTTGAGACATTTAAAATCAGAGGATTAAACCTCATAAACTTGGTGTTTTGTCTAGGGTTTCAACCCACAAATCATGTCAAACATAGCCTTTGATACATGAGTGATTAGGGAACAACTTGGGTTGTCCTACATACAATCCTCACGTGATTTGATGATTTCTCTATAGTTAGGTTGTTTATGTTATTGTGCAAATCCTAGTTCGTGACCCTCCTTGGTTGTTGTTACACCAAGTGAAGTGGTGAACATTCAAGGGGTTCCTAAATGGAAGCATGTCCTTCCTACCCCATACATGACATCTATGATAACACGAGGTGCCTAAATGAAGATTCTAATCTTCTACCTCCTACTTGAATTATTGGACTAAATAATATGTAGTACTTAACCTAGATATATATATATACTCATTCGAACCTTTGATGTTGAACTCATGTTTATATGTTAAAGTAGTAGAACATCACCTAAGACCTAAACCTTGTTGTGATTCTTATGGGTGTTCAACTCATGAAAACATTATCATAACCCTTGTGGTTACCAAGTGTCATATAAGTGTTAAGTGTTAAAGATGATTATTTTCACATGCTATTCACATATCTTACTTTTTATGTTGTTTTGAATACCGAATCTCGACTCTAAGCATACTTGAACTTTAACCCTACACATTCAATCTTCCAACCTCATCAACTCCTCAATAATTGGATAATTGGAAAGCATATGCAAACTTTGTGAGTATACTCGTGTTTCCCCTTTTTACTTTTACCACTTTTGGGGTGTAACATGTTTATCTATCAACAAACTTACACATGAATATTTTGCTTAAACAAATGAACATTCCTATAACACGCTTGTATACGTGATGGCTTGATGCTTTAAACTTGGATTTATCTTATGTGTTGAATTTATCATTAACTTCGTACGAGCCAAACCGTGACATATGTAGCGCTATAGGATTAACGACCCGCCCCTTTATCTCGGTTATGTCATGAGCATATTGCGTTTCCTTGGTTTGATATGTTAGACACATACCATATTTAAAGGCTTATCTTGAATCACATGCTTGCTATGAGGAATTGTTCAAAACTTATCTTTTGATATGTACGTATCAAACTTGTATACTCGCCTTTGCTTTTGCATTGAACTTTATTTTAACATGTTACAGGTGGATGTTGACGATGCATGGAATCTAGTAGGATGCTTAGATACCCACTTAGAAAGAATTGTATTCGTATTGTATCATTTTATTATTCATGTTTTTGTACTTTGTTTCAAAATCTTGTACTTGATTCTTTAGAAATGAAATGAAATGATTATTTAAATACTTGTCACAATTATTAGCGTTATGATGTCTCGAGCAATCTTCACACTTCGTCTCATCCCGATGTTTCCGCCATTGGTTGGGGTGTGACATAAATGACAAGTCGAAACCAAGTGATTCTATCTTGTATATCTGCTCTTTTATTTATTTATTTTTTTTATTTTACTTATTAAAAAAATCTTTTCTCAAAAATTTGGTTAGATTAGATGTCGACGATATTCCGGGATTAAAAGCTCTTGTGTCCTTAGACGACCTCGGTATCTTACCATCACTATACTATGCCAACAATGAGTGCACTTACCCTAGCATGTTGCAGAGAGTGGTAGTTTTATATCGTGTTTTTATATATTTAAAGTTTGATTAGAGAGTAAAAAGTACATAAAATATGGTGAAAATCTGTACACACTTGACACATGTCAAGCACCATTGTCGTCACTGTTTTTAGCCATAGGTCACCAGATCCGCTCGATCTCACACCTGCTCATCAAAACTTCCATTCATTTGGATCCGATGTCACAGATCTACCAAGGAACGGAGCTTACAAGCACTGCTTGGCGTTTTAAGGTTACCATGGGGCGACCCTCGCGGACCAACATCTGAACTACCTCCGCCACCTATTCCAATAGGACCACCACCATCTCGAGCTGTACCACCACTCATCACCCACCAATTGCCACTGCGAGACCCGTTGTTGCCGTCGCCATACGCCACTGACGCGGCGATTCTGCTGCGGGTGCCTTCTATTCTGCGCCACAGCATGAGTTGGTGGCCCATCGGACCTATTCTCTCTCAATCTCCAATCTCTCCCTCTCTCTCGGTTCCACTCTCTCTCTAGATATGCAATGTAACACCCCGTGTTTCGAAAGTCAAAGTAAAAGTCAAGATTGAAGTCAAAGGAAGAAAAGATAGCTAATTGCGATCTGTCTCTCCTTGCTCAAATCCTGTTTTGACTTCTTTAACTTATAATTAGGCTATTTTATTATCGCTTTAGTTGTATTATGTGGAGTATCTATTAATAATCGCATGGTAATCGCTATTTATCGCTTGATTTATCGCTTTATCGCCATCGCAATCGCACTCGCAACTCGAATTACGCAGTTTGGTTATTGTTATACGTGTGTGTGCCTTATTTGTTACTTGTGCATGTTTACTCTACGTTATGTGTGGTAATCAATCGAAACGCAATCGAACTCAATCGCAATCGAATCGCAAACGCTAAACGAATACGAAATAAGGATGATTATATGTTGATATAGTAGTTGGGATTAAAAGTAATTTGACTAGGAAACTCTCTCCCGCATCGCAATACTCGCAATCGCAATCAAAACAATAAGACTCGTAGCACCGAACACACGAATCAGAAGGCCGATCGACCAGGAGACCAGTCGATCGAACAGCCGCTTGATCGATCGACCAGCTGTCCGATCGGACTGCCTAACCGATCGACCAGCCCCTCTCCATTCCTTTCCATTTTGGGCAACCCTATAAATACCCCTTGTCACCATCATACTTTCCACTTTTGGCAACTGACGTCCGACCAGCGCTTTAACCTTGCTTTTTCTCCGATTTTTCACAATCCCGGTAAGATCTCGTCCTAAATCTTGTACTTCCTTAATCTACACGCACTCCTACACCTTTCTATCTTTTGAATCATAACTTTTAACCGTGAAATCATCAAGATTCAAGGTGTTCTAGGATGACGTCATCATGTGTAACAACTGCCACTAAAATCCATAATTAGAATGATAATTAGCTAGTAAGGAAACCCTAATTAAGAAACCCAAGTAATTCTGCACTAACCCTAAAATTTCCAGAATAATCGGAATCAGGATCAGGGCCCCTAAAACTCAGGGGGGCAAAACCCTAGTTACGATTATCATCATAACTCTCTGTCGAAATAGAATTTTAAAAATCTAACGACTCAGCAAGCCTACACACGCAAAAACCTAGTCTATGAAAGTAGGGTGGTCACTCGCGTAGCGCGACGCCTAAAGGGGTACCCCCTCGCGCTACGCGACGGTGACAAATTTTCAGTATAAATAGCAGGGGTTGGGACTTGAAATCTGGCACTTGAACGACGTTAAAATTCCTAATATACGTCGAGTTATAAGCAAAACAGTTCACAAACACACACGATTATCGAAACGCTGCCGCAATCAGGGTAATAACTCGATCGCTATTACGATTCAACGTCCGATCGATTATAACTATCCAACGATAGTCCGGGTGCTGCTCAATTGAGCTTGTACTTTGATTATTCGTCGTGATTTCGACTTGAATATTAGAGTGCTGTTCGAATTCGGACTATGCTCTGTTATTCGTTGTAAATCCGATTGAATTATCGAGCATCGCACTGATTAATCGTTGTGAAGGTTTAATCTCGTGAATTGACGTAACTGCTGTATTAGTTACTAACCTGTGTGTATGCATTGTGTTAAATTAGGTTTAAGCAAGGCTAATCAGTAGGCTTATATCTATTGCTCGTTAATCTGCAATGTGAGTCATTCTTCTTTTTAAACTGTTTTCTCACAGTTTGTGAGTAAGTATTACAATACCTCAAATTATTTTCAAGGTTATAATTACAGGGATTAAGTCTTTGTAATCACCAAATTACAGCTGGTATGTGGGGTATTGTGCACATTACTGTTATTATCACTCTATGTGAGTGAATATTACTCTATGTGAGTTATTATTACTCTGTGTGAGTATACCGTCACTATTTGGGCAACGGGACCAATAGTGGTATGACCACAGTCACAGAAATGAATCGAGTGACAAATACCCATTCTTGATAATTGGTTGATAGAAACATTGTAATCGCTCTTAATACTGTAAATTATAACTAACGGGTCGTTTTAGAAAACAGAATGATTCACTCAGTATTTCCCTGCTGACAAAACCTTTTTCAAACATGTTTCAGGTGATCTGTGTGATCCAGGAAAAGTGCAGTAAAGCACTATCAAGCTCAGAGAAGTGGCTCAGTGTAAATAAATGAATAAAACGTGTTTTGAAAAATAAAGATTTCTATGTGAAATCAACTTATTGTAAATTATGGGATTTATCCCTTAAACTTTGTATAATATATTAAACGAGCATATTTCACGGATAAAAGATCCTGTTATAAAAAGACTTCCGCTGCCGCATTAATTAAATACCACGGGAACTGTTTCGCGGTCCCCCGACTCCGTCCAGGGTGGGTTGGGGAGCCGTGACAGCGAAGGTCTTCAATCTGTAGTGGTTTCTCTATAAATTTTAAATTTTCGTTCACCTCTACATCTTGAAGAGGTACTACCAGGGATTCGTCTGCTAAACATTTCTTAAGATTGGATACATGAAATACGTCATGTATTCCAGCCAATTCTTCTGGTAGTTGTAAACGATAAGCAACTGGTCCTATTCGTTGAATCACGGGGAATGGTCCAACGTATCTTGGACTTAGCTTTCCTTTCTTACCGAATCGTACTACTCCTTTCCAAGGAGAAACTTTTAAAAGTACTTTATCTCCTACTTGAAATTCTAAAGGCTTACGACGATTGTCTGCATAGCTTTTCTGACGATCTCGAGCTGTTTTCAGTCTTTCCTTGATCTGAGTTATCTTATCAGTAGTTTCTTGTATTATTTCAGGACCTGATAATTGACTTTCTCCGATTTCTGCCCAACATACTGGAGTTCTGCACTTACGTCCGTATAGTGCTTCAAATGGTGCAGCTTCGATGCTTGAATGATAACTATTGTTATAGGAGAATTCAATTAATGGCAAGTGGCTATCCCAATTACCACCAAAGTCAATTACACATGCTCGGAGCATGTCCTCTAGAGTTTGTATTGTGCTTTCACTCTGTTCGTCTGTTTGTGGATGATAAGCAGTACTTAGATTTAGTCGAGTTCCCATTGCTTTCTGAAAACTTTTCCAGAAATGCGAAGTAAATCGACTATCTCTATCCGATACAATGGAGAGCGGGACTCCATGTAGGGATACTACTTCGTCCACGTAGAGTTGTGCTAACCTTTCCATACTAAAGGTTTCTTTCATTGGTAGGAAATGAGCTGACTTGGTTAATCGGTCTACGATTACCCAAATCGCATCATTACCTTTCTTGGTTTTGGGTAACTTTGTAACAAAATCCATTGTTATAAGTTCCCATTTCCATACAGGAATTTCTAACTGTTGTAGTAGTCCTGAAGGTTTCTGGTGTTCAGCTTTAACTTGTGAACAAGTTAAGCACTTGGATACGTATTCGGCTATATTCTTTTTCATTCCTATCCACCAGAAATTATTTCTTAAATCTTGGTACATCTTATTGTTTCCTGGGTGCATAGTATACCTAGATTTATGAGCTTCTTCTAAAATCTTATTTTTTAACTCTCCTTGCTTAGGTACCCAAATTCGTTTCTTATGAAATTTCCAAATTCCATCATTTCCTTGTTCTAATTCTTTTAGGTAACCTTTCATTCCTTCAGCATCGTCTTGGATTGCTGTTTTCTGGACTTCTTTAATTTGTGCCATTAAATCTACTTGTAGATTTAACCTCAGAGCACGGACTTGTTTCTGTTTCTCATGATACTTACGACTTAAGGCATCTGCAACTACATTTGCCTTTCCTTCGTGATATTGGATATCACAGTCGTAATCGCTTAGCATCTCCATCCATCTTCTTTGCCTCATGTTTAATTCTTTTTGCCCAAATATATATCTTAAACTTTTATGATCTGTATAAATAGTAAACTTACTTCCATACAGATAATGTCTCCATATCTTAAGGGCAAAGATTATGGCTCCTAATTCTAGATCATGAGTCGTATAATTTTCTTCGTGCTTTTTCAATTGTCTAGAGGCATACGCAATTACCTTCTTGCGTTGCATTAATACACATCCGTATCCTAATTTTGAAGCATCACAGTATACTTCAAAGTCTTCTGTTCCTTCGGGTAAGGCTAAGATTGGTGTATTCGTCAACCTATGCTTTAGAATCTTAAAGGCTTCTTCTTGTCTAGGTCCCCATTCAAACTTAGCAGCTTTACAGGTTAACTTAGTTAATGGTATGGCTATCTTAGAAAAATCTTTGATAAATCGTCTATAGTATCCAGCTAAGCCTAGAAAACTTCTTATCTCCATAGCTGTTTGTGGAACTTTCCACTTTGTAATTGCGTCTATCTTAGCAGGATCTACATGGATACCTTCGTGATTTACCACATGACCTAAGAATTGTACTTCTTGTAGCCAGAATTCACATTTCGAGAATTTGGCATAAAGCCTTTCGTTTCTTAACAAAGTTAAGAGAACATGTAAATGCTCACAATGTTCTTTTTGGCTTTTGGAGTAAATAAGTATATCGTCGATGAAAACGATCACAAATTTATCCAAGTATGGTTTACAGATTCGATTCATCATGTCCATGAATGCTGCTGGGGCATTCGTTAATCCAAAGGGCATGACTGTAAACTCATAATGACCATACCTAGTTCTGAAAGCAGTTTTAGGTATGTCTTCTTCTTGTACTTTCAACTGATGATATCCAGATCTTAAATCTATCTTAGAGAAATACCTAGCTCCTTGCAATTGATCAAAAAGATCATCAATCCTAGGTAGTGGGTATCGATTCTTAATCGTAACCTTATTCAATTCTCTATAATCGATACACATTCTCATCGATCCATCTTTCTTTTTCACAAACAGTACCGGTGCACCCCAAGGGGATGAACTAGGTTGTATGAATCCTTTGCTTAATAATTCATCTAATTGCTTTTTCAATTCTAGCATTTCGGTAGGTGCTAATCTATATGGTGCTTTAGCTATTGGTGCAGTACCTGGAATTAAATGGATTCTAAACTCTACTTCTCTATCAGGTGGTAATCCAGGTAATTCTTCTGGAAAAACGTCTGGGTATTCTGACACTACCGGGATGTCCTGAAGTTCCTTATCCTTAGTGTTAATGATTACTGAAATTATATACACCATTTCCTGTTTTCTCGAATAACTAGCCAACTTCATTACTGAGATGAATTTTAGTGGCTTTCGAGGTCTATTTCCAGTAATTAAAATTACTTCTCCTGTAGGTGTTTGAATTTCTACTGCATTTTTGTCACATAGGATTCGTGCATGGTTGGCTATTAACCAATCCATTCCTAATACTACATCGAATCCTGCTAAATTCATTGGTAACAAATTTACAGAAAACTTATGGCCTAATAGTTCTATTTTTCCTTCTTGCCAGATTTTATCTATTTTCACAGAATTTCCTTCTGCGGTTTCTACTGTGAAGATTTGCCTAAGAGTGGTTAATGGTAACTTAAGATCTTGGCAAAATAAAGTATTTATAAAACTTTAGTTCGCACCAGAGTCAAATAATACTTTTGCAAATACGTTGTGAACTAAGAACGTACCAGCTATCACATCTGGAATGAGTTCGGCCTCTTGAGTGGTCAACTGGAATGCTCGCGCATTTCTCTTGGTTGTTCCTTCAGCTGGTTTGGTTTGGTTAACTACAGGTTTAGCTAACTTAGGACATTCAGATTGAAAGTGTCCCCTCTCTCTGCAATTATAACAAACTTTTGTTTTCTTCCTGCAGTCTTCTTCCCGATGTCCTCTCATTTTGCAAAAATTGCAAACCATATTGCATTGTCCATAATGCTTCTTTTTGCAAATTTTGCAGAAAGGAGATGATGAGGATTGTCCGGTTCCTCTCTTCTTGGCATTACCCACACGAAATCCTTGGGTAATCTTGTGAGCTAATTCCTTCTTGCGATCTTCCTCTCTTGTGCGTACCAATTCATCTGTTAGGGTATTAGCTAATTCTACAGCATCGTCAATAGTACGAGGTCTCGCAGCTTTAACGATGTTTCGGATTTCACTAATTAACCCCCAGATGTAACGAGAGATAAGTACCGGTTCTGGCGAAGCCAGTGATGGCACTACCCTTGCGTATTCAAAGAATGTCGAAGTATAACCCCGACAATCTACACCTAACATACGATGACTTAGGAACTTGTTTGCCATTTGTTCCTTCTCGTATTCGGGACAGAATTTTCTTTCTACCAAACTCTTAAATTCTTCCCAACTCATTGCATAGGCTATCCTTCTCCCTTTTGCCTGGAGGACCGTGTTCCACCATTCGAGTGCTCCTTCTTTGAACAGATTTGATGCATACATCACCTGGTCTCCATCGGCACATTTGCTTATTGCAATTACTGCCTCGGTTTTCTCTAACCAACGCAGTGTTGCAGTTGCCCCTTCGTTACCTGCAAATTCAGCGGGTTTGCAAGCAAGAAATTCTTTGTAAGTGCAACCAGGCGTTGCAGCTTTCATTCTTTTAGGGAGTGGGGCCTGCTGCGGATCATGATCGTCATGATTACCGCCTCCATTTATGCTGTTACTGCCGTTATCTTCTGGAATACGTTTACTAGGAATTAATTGTGGTTCGGCAGGTTTTCGAACAGCAGCTACAATTTCTGGAATAGCATGAGCTATCCCTTGGGCGATAAAATGCTCGATATCTTGTCGAGTTATATATTGATCTTCCTGTTCTTGCTCAGATTGATTTTCTTCATTAATTGGTTCATTGTTAACGTTTTCCATCTGTTAATTGGTAAACTTATTAGTGTCTAACTTATCAATTGACAAAATTCACATAGATACACATAGATTATCACAATATACAAGTATCACCAAAATTGTCGATTTCTCGACTTTTACTTTGTTAGTATATTGTATATGCATCCATACACACCATATCTTACAGAGTTTTATTGCCCATTTTACAGAATTTTAAGTTACTATCATACAATAGGGTTTTCTGTGGTTTAACTGACTGTTCTAGTAATGATGCTCCCTCTCATCGTACTTCCAAGTTAGATGCTCCCCCATTTCCCTGATCCTATTACCTGTACCTATCAGTTCTTCACCGAACTGACGGAGTTCAGCTAGGTTTTCATTACTCATGGGAGGATTTGGGAGTGGTTCTGGGTCAAATTGTGGAAGGAAGCTATAAGGACTGTTAACTATATTTTGGAATTGCCAGTCATTGGTCCACCATTCCTCCATTTGGCCTAATGGTCTGGTATGAACTAGTGGGTCTGGAATAGCTGGTCCTAGGTTTAGTGGGAATTGAACTGTAGCCGGGTAAGAAAAGAGATTATCGTTGATAGGCTCTAAAACATCACAGTTCTCCAATAGGCGATCTATTTCGTCCTGGAACGTGATTTCCTCAGACTGTTTAGAGCTTTCGCCATTCTCTATTCCCTTTTGCTTCAGATCTATTCCTATTTCTTTTTCAGGTGATTTCGAACCTTCTCCAGTTTCTATTTCCTTTCCCTTGTTCATGATCACAGGATTTTCTATTTTAGGGAGTTTCCTAGTGGCATTTTTCCTACGGCGCACTTTCCTCCACCCTACATATCTTCTCTTCTTTTTAGGTTTGGCTTTTTCCAGCGGTGGGGCTTGGAATTCCACAGGTTCTTCTATGTCAGCAATGTAACCAGTAAAGTCGTGAGAGACTTCGATAGGCACTGGATATAAGTTGAGATTCTGGAATGTTTCCGACATCTCATTCATGCTGCATAGCATATATGCAAAATGCAATGTTAAAACTTTGGAACAAAGTTTAACAAACAAAACACTGAAGTTTTATTGCATACTAATTTATACAAAGAACAACAGAAATAAACACACTTAGGACTTTATTTATTTACGGGATTGTGATTTCTCTTATTAGACCCAACTTATCGGATATTTAGAGATTAGCATTTTCTGCTACAGTAGCTAGCATATAGAGATTTGCCCATTTCCCGTCTATTTTATCTTCCCAAGGTGTACTATTACCCAACTCTTGGACTTCTGGGTTAAACCTAACTCTCTTGGTTCGGGGTTTCTTTGTCTCCTGACTCTTTTTAAGTATCGAATCCCTTTTCTCTGGGGAAAGTGGATTCTCATAGTTTGCCTTGCGGACAAAGATTCCTTCTTCTAGGTTTACTGGGTTTTTAGAAGAAGATGCCACATCTAGTTTGTGGTAGATAGCAGACAACTTTTGTTTACCCATACTGTGACTACCAAATAATCAGTTAATAAAACAAATAATCACAGAATACAATTAGTAAAATTAAGTATTTTGAACATAATACTTAGTTTAGGCTTAATCAGTGGCTCGATCAGTGGCTCAATTTAATTATTAGCTCTGATACCACCTTCGCTGTCACGGCTCCCCAACCCACCCTGGACGGAGTCGGGGGACCGCGAAACAGTTCCCGTGGTATTTAATTAATGCGGCAGCGGAAGTCTTTTTATAACAGGATCTTTTATCCGTGAAATATGCTCGTTTAATATATTATACAAAGTTTAAGGGATAAATCCCATAATTTACAATAAGTTGATTTCACATAGAAATCTTTATTTTTCAAAACACGTTTTATTCATTTATTTACACTGAGCCACTTCTCTGAGCTTGATAGTGCTTTACTGCACTTTTCCTGGATCACACAGATCACCTGAAACATGTTTGAAAAAGGTTTTGTCAGCAGGGAAATACTGAGTGAATCATTCTGTTTTCTAAAACGACCCGTTAGTTATAATTTACAGTATTAAGAGCGATTACAATGTTTCTATCAACCAATTATCAAGAATGGGTATTTGTCACTCGATTCATTTCTGTGACTGTGGTCATACCACTATTGGTCCCGTTGCCCAAATAGTGACGGTATACTCACACAGAGTAATAATAACTCACATAGAGTAATATTCACTCACATAGAGTGATAATAACAGTAATGTGCACAATACCCCACATACCAGCTGTAATTTGGTGATTACAAAGACTTAATCCCTGTAATTATAACCTTGAAAATAATTTGAGGTATTGTAATACTTACTCACAAACTGTGAGAAAACAGTTTAAAAAGAAGAATGACTCACATTGCAGATTAACGAGCAATAGATATAAGCCTACTGATTAGCCTTGCTTAAACCTAATTTAACACAATGCATACACACAGGTTAGTAACTAATACAGCAGTTACGTCAATTCACGAGATTAAACCTTCACAACGATTAATCAGTGCGATGCTCGATAATTCAATCGGATTTACAACGAATAACAGAGCATAGTCCGAATTCGAACAGCACTCTAATATTCAAGTCGAAATCACGACGAATAATCAAAGTACAAGCTCAATTGAGCAGCACCCGGACTATCGTTGGATAGTTATAATCGATCGGACGTTGAATCGTAATAGCGATCGAGTTATTACCCTGATTGCGGCAGCGTTTCGATAATCGTGTGTGTTTGTGAACTGTTTTGCTTATAACTCGACGTATATTAGGAATTTTAACGTCGTTCAAGTGCCAGATTTCAAGTCCCAACCCCTGCTATTTATACTGAAAATTTGTCACCGTCGCGTAGCGCGAGGGGGTACCCCTTTAGGCGTCGCGCTACGCGAGTGACCACCCTACTTTCATAGACTAGGTTTTTGCGTGTGTAGGCTTGCTGAGTCGTTAGATTTTTAAAATTCTATTTCGACAGAGAGTTATGATGATAATCGTAACTAGGGTTTTGCCCCCCCTGAGTTTTAGGGGCCCTGATCCTGATTCCGATTATTCTGGAAATTTTAGGGTTAGTGCAGAATTACTTGGGTTTCTTAATTAGGGTTTCCTTACTAGCTAATTATCATTCTAATTATGGATTTTAGTGGCAGTTGTTACATCATGTGTTCTTGAAGAACTTCATGTTTTGACCTCAATCCTCCAAGAACAAATTAGATCTAATCGATTTCCACATAAACAAACAAAGATCTTTCATAGATCTAAACATATTCACAATAAAAAGGATTAAAAGATAGTTTTTCCAACTTTCTTTCAACTCTTTTATTCTCAATGCATTCAAAACCGATAGAATCGGAGCTTGTGCCAACTTACTACTCATTCTGGTGGTTGTGTTTGTTCAAGATCTGGATTCTATCCACGAGACTACCGATTTCGGGCTAAACATGAAACACCGCCTCGAACCGTTTACTAGACCGGATTTGGGTGATTCCTATCCGATCAGGGGTAACAAGTATTGACAAAGTTTCTGTTGCTTAATACGTTATCAAAGCATCTCAATAAAACGACAAACAATCAAAACAACCAAGTGTAAGACGAACAGGACGACCAGGAAGGGGTGCCGTCCGATCGGACTGCTATCCGATCGAACAGCCAATCCGAACGACTGGCCAATGCGAACGACTTGCACCTTGGTCCCACCTTAATTTGCAAATCAATCCTCAAGAGTTTTGGGGACACCGAACGGATTGCCGTCCGATCGAGTTACCACTCGATCGACAGACCATCTGACTATGTGGTGTTTTGAAACTTCAAACACTTAAACAATTTTCAACATATTCAATGCACTAGGGATGCCACCCGATCGAACCACCGTCCGATCGAGTGACAACCTGCTGTGCACTTGTTCTCGCTAAAGTGTCCAATCAATCGGGTTGTCGTCCGATCGAACGACCGTCCGATCGACCAACCTGAAAGGTAGAAATACTCCTATGTTTTCTAAATGCGACAACGAAAACTTCAAAGGTCAAACCATCATACACAAACACATCCTTCTCAAAGGAAGAAACAATCCACTCGAAAGGTCACCCGACCGGATGACCATCCGAGCAGACTGTCAACCGAACGACCGGCCGTCCGATCGAACTACCATCCGATCGAACTGCTAATCGACCCCACCTTCACTTGTCCCGTTTTACGCGTCGCTTATCATTATGCTATCAATCTGTTCAGGCTAACCCTACTCTCTAGCGCTTCCTTCAATCCATTAACCGTTGTGAGTATACTCGATCCCTTTTTGCTTTATGCACTTTTGGGTGTTACATACGTTACTTATTCTAAATCACATCAAACACACTACGCAATACTTTTAAACGCTAATCGTTACCGCATGTTATACGTGACTTAATGAATGCTTGTTTGTTATGTTTACATATGGAATGTTGTCTGCCTGCCTTAGCAACGATAGTACTATTAGTTTGGACTCAGCACCCGTTCACTTGGGGGTTGTTAAGGACAATTACCTACATGGCTCACAGTGGTGAGTGTGTATCGCGAACTGCCTTGGGCAGTCAACCCGCAGTCATTGTTATCGATAGGTTCATGTCGATAACTAACATGCCTCATTTTACACTGTGTACGTGTTGGTTATGCGTAACGCTTTCGAACTCTATATGCTATTATTAAACTTGTATGCTCACCTTTACACTATGTGTATTGACTTTTACTTTAACGTACGTGACAGGTGTCACACCCCAACCAATGGCGGAAACATCGGGATGAGACGAAGTGTGTAAAGATTGCTAGAGACGTCATAACACTATGTGACAATATTTAATTAAATTCAAATTTCATTTCAAAACTAAATGTTACACAATATTCAAAAGGAAATAACAACATTGTTTCAACAAATAACATAACAACAAAAGATAGATAAATTTAGGTGTGTATCTAGCCACCCTAAACTTGTTTCATCAATCATCCATACTTCAATAATCAACCTGCAACATGTATTAAAATAGAGTTTCAATGCAAAAGCAAAGAGCGAGTATACAAGTTTGTTTACATAGCATAATAGAATAAAAACTCATATCCAACATGAACATAATAAAATAGTTTCAGCCATGCTAGTTTACGCAGTCCAAGTGATAGCCCAAGTTTCCAATGCGTTAAAGTACCAAACCCAAAGTTTCACGGGAGGTTAATATGTCTCCTCCTAACAATACCCCTCGACTACAAATGGGGGAGGTGCATTACCCCTATAGCGCTACTATTGTTAAGGCGGAACTACACACAGGGATTAAACGTTCACATAGCACAAAATAGTCTCAAGTATCACAAGTTTCATGTTTCATGTTTAAATGGATAGAGCATGTTTCAAATAAGTTTCAAGTGTCACGTGCGTTTAATATAGAATACATGTTGCACCCAAAGTGTTTTAAAAGTAAAAATGGGTTCGAGTATACTCACATAATTGCTAAGTCTTCCGATTATCCAAGTGTTGACGAGCGTATGAGTTTAGGAGGTTAGAACACCGAGGTCACCCTATATGGTAAACGGGGGTGTATGAGTATTCGGAATTATGACGGAGGAATTGAATTGGAATTTACAGTATAACTAGCCGATGGTTAAGTATATATATTTTTACGTATATAAAGTTTATACAAAGATTTTTAATCTAAGTTTATCAAAAATATTATAGAAGTTTTGTCAAAAGAAAAGAAAATAAATAATTAATTAATTAAATAAATTTACACTTAATATTTATTGTTATAAAGATTTAATTGAATTCAATACGTTTTCATTAGTGGTTCGACCATTAATTAACACAAAATTATAATAGTGTATATTTTCTTTATATAAAAAAAATATTAGAACTTCGAAAGGTTTCGTTTTATAAAATTTACGCGTTTTGTTTTACGAAATTTTACGAAACACGGGCAGAGTTTCCTCTGTTTTTGGACGATCCCGACAACACAAGTTGTCGATTTACATGTTCAAAATTTAACACTTTATCAACATTTCAATAATACGATGATAACAATATGCGAATACATTTGAAGGGTTTGACGATTACTACTTTATAAACCGTTATGGTAAATAACTCGTAGATTTAATTGTTACACATATAAATTGTTAGTTGGAACAAGAATAATGTCGAGAGTAAAAGATAATGCATAACAATTGATTAACGAAAAGAAGATATACCGAACACGAATTCGAACGGGAATCTGAACCGCGACTGAAACGAGGTAGAGCCCGAAACCCGTGTTGACTGTTTGACCAGTTGACTAATGTTGACCGAAGCTGACCCGGTTTGACCCGAAACAGGAACCAACCTGTTGACTGTTTGACCGAACCAATCTGAGATTACAAACTCAAACCGAAAAAGGAAACATAATCCGAATTTTTGAAACGTACCTGGCCTAAACCGAGTGCGAACCAACTGATGTCGAGACCCGAACCAACAGATCTGAGAGTTGAACTGGAATAACCGATCGAACCAAACCAAAATGAAATTCAAGACGGGAACTCGTTTGAAATGAAACTGATGTTTAAGCGTAAAAGAAAGAAAAAGAGCTCAAGACTCTTATCGGAACCGAAACGGTCGTGATGGCCTGTGTCGAGTGAACCCGAGTCGTGCCCGCACCGTTCACCATCTTCACCGCCGACGCCGGCAGCCGCCGCGCGTCGGTTCTGCTGTCCGTCGACGTCAAGTCGATGTCGCCGCCGCCGGAGTTCAGATCGGAGAGGATAGAGGGAGAGTGTACAGGTGGGTGTCGCGTCGGAGTAGAAGGAGGGGTGTCGGAGTTTGACCAGAACCGGCCGAAGTTCGCTCCGGCGATCGGAGTAGCGGGAGAGAAAGGGGGGGCGCCTGAAGTGTTTAAAAAAATTAGGGTTTAGGTACCCTTTTATACTTTTAGTAATTACACAATTAGACCCTCAAGTTTAAGGAGTTAATTAAATGGTTAAATTAACTTTGTTTGATTTCCAATAACTAACTAGGTTATCTAAATATCCTTTAAATTAATTAGATAAATTAATTAATATCTATGTTGTGTTTTTTTACAAAAAGTAATTAATTAAACGGATCGTTAAACCATATAAAAATCTTTTGACGGTTATTTAATTCGTAAAAAAAATTCCGTTGGCTCAAGGTTAGGTTTTGAATTTCAAAACGGGTCGGATTTCGGGAATCCATTTTGACGGATGTTACAGTCTCCCCTACTTTAGGAGATTTCGTCCTCGAAATCTAAGAAGAATACTTCTAAAGATTCAAAAGAGAGAATAGATTAGACTTGGTCATAATGTTTGCTTAAGAAAATTGTTTATTGGGAGGAACGAGAAGGTTTGGTACTTTTAAATAAAGTAATATTGGTCTACTAGTATGTTTTCACAAGAAAAGAGAATAGAAGGATAGTTTTAAAGGTAAGGAGATATGTTAGGATTCGAACGCTTAAACAGACTTGATTGTGAACGAGGTTCATATGAAGGAAAAGAATAACGGAGAATAATGAGAGTATAAAAGTGAACGATTGACTTGGATAATCGGATATAATGCAGTCATGAGTTGTTTAAAGTTCATATTAGGTTTAAATAGGTCTGCAAAACACCGAATTTATCATGGCACGTTTTACGAAAGTTTGGTAACACGATGAAAACACTTATATATAGGAAGTACCAGCGGCGTATCCACCATGTTTTAACCATGTGACGTCCGTTTCGTATTCGGTGTCATGTTACGTTCCGTGTCTCACCATATACAGCAGTACACTCTATGGTTCTCATACGGCCATTACTATAATCCCGTGTGCACCCGCGATTATACCAATCGTCGCATGATCCGCATATCTTGTACTAGTTGCGTATGAATCAAGGTATGCATAAATTTTGAAAATAAGATTGCGAGTGTATAGAAATGTAGCATATAAGCATGTTTGCGTTCCAAATATTATAAGTCCAACGTAAGCGAATCCTTCGGGTTTCGCCCGTGTACATGTGCGAATGTATAAATTTTTGAGTAAAAAAAAACATGAGCATAGTATAAGTTTAAATTTGAACACGCACGTGAGCATAACACAAAACGCATGCCAGGAGTATGAGTAAAAGTATAAGCATAACGTGTATTAAAATGAGCATAAATGTGAGCACAATTTGAGCACAAACGAATGAAGTGAGTATAGACACAATTCGTATAAATGAGAGTACAAACAAAAGTACGAGTATAACATAAATCGTATAAATGAGAGTATAAATGCGAGTACGAGTGTGAATACGAGTATAAATATGAGTATAAACACAAGATGCATGAGTATGGATGTAAATGTGAAAATTAAGTGTAAAACATGAATGTTTAAGTATGAATAAAATACATGTGTATGAATATAAGTGTAACAAAGTTGTAAAAGTGCAAAAACATAACTCGTATGAATATGAATACGAATGTAGTATAGACATGAATGTAAGGACAGCGTAAATGTATAATTGTGAGTGTGTGTATAAACGTAAAACGTATGAATTTTGAATCGTGAGTATAACATAGATTTGTAAGTGTGAACATGAGTGGAGGCATAAAATGTACAAGTATGGATATAGGAAATAATGATTTTTTTATAGTATATATCGAAATGCACGAGTTTAGATACGTAAAAGATTAAGAAGTTTTGAGTATAACAGAAAAGAAAACGAGTGATACGCGTGAAATTGTTGTGAGATATTGACTAAAACGTGTAAAATGTTATGTATGTATAATGGGTTGAGCAGAACGTGAAGTTTATTGAATCAAAATAGGTTGAGTTGGCA
Organism: Helianthus annuus; assembly: GCF_002127325.2. NCBI lineage: Eukaryota > Viridiplantae > Streptophyta > Magnoliopsida > Asterales > Asteraceae > Helianthus > Helianthus annuus. The sequence continues at coordinate 51,260,071 of NC_035434.2, read as the reverse complement.
TGGTACGTAGAATTTAGTTTGTGATTGTAAAGAGGATATAAAACATCTACTGGTTACGTGAAATGTACTTTGTAAAAAGAATGGAAATGCTATTATGGTTTTAAAAGAATTTACATAGTTGAGAACTTGTCGGTTCTTATGAAGTTTCCTTGCTCACGTGTTTCGAATTTAATTGGCGTATCGAGCGAGGTTTTGAAAAGTTCTTGGGATTAACAAGCTTGCATCGTTTTAAGTGACTTTTATATTAGAAAGTTTTGAAGTTTATAGATTCTTGAGGAAAAGTTGATCCTTAGAAAAAGGAATTTGGTATACGAACTTAGTGATTGTTGAAAAAATGTTTTATTGGTTTTGAAAAGGAGTTTTAGTAAATGCTTAAATAATACTGGTAATATTTTATAGGTGTGTGCGAAAAAGTTGATTTGATTCTCAATTAAAAATAGAAAATCTCCAGTTTAATGATATGTGATGAGCTTGTTTTAATAGTTATGTTGAATACAAAATTCGCGGGCAATGGATTTATTAGACCGACTAAGTTGACGAGTAGTATTTCGTGAAATTTTGAATATTGAGAAACAAGTGTCTACGGAAAAGTTAAAAATTTCACGTGTGTAAGCTATATGAAAATATAGATTGTAGGATAAGAAGTTCATTCATATAAACAATGCATTTTGAAATAATTAGAGATTTGACTAATGATAATCGATTTAGATGTATAAATGATCGTGTTTACATAACATAGTCTGTTAAAAGAAAGTATCGGTAACGATCACCTAGGTAAGGGAATCACCCCTAACCCATTGGGAGGTCGTTGTAAGATGAGAGAAAGAAGCGAAGTTAATCGTCAAGGTAAGGAAATCACTCCTATCTTGATGATATGTCTTCAGTCGTTGTTACAAAAGTGTAATTAAAATTAAGTGAAATTATGCATGTTAATGATGTATAATCGTATGATGTATGCGCAAAAGTGAAATTTTAAAAATGGTTCAAAATTGGCAAGAAAGAGTCTCATCATAAAAGATCGAAGATAATAAAGCGTACACTTGATAAAAAGAAACTTGGATGGTTCCAAAACGGAACGTTGACTAACCAAAGTGGTCGAAAGGTCTTTTGAATCTGAGAGCATGCTTTGGCCTAATAGGTGGTATACTCCCGCCGACAAGTCGGTTAACGGTATTCACCCTTCCGGTTACTACATGCCCCAATTCAATCGAAAATTCGAGACTTGGCGAGATTTACGTAAAATCAAGGAGTGGGACTAGTCGACTAGATGCGGGTTTCACCCCTAGCTTGACGAGTTCGTACCCTAAGTGTGGTTGGTACTCGTTGGGTCAAAATTAAATTTCGACACGTTAACGAGGGTCCACTAGAAATTGAATTTGGAATTTGAAATTTGAAATTTGAAATTTCCATTAAGATGTGGATTTCACTCCTAACTTAATGGTGTAATTTCGTGCAACAAAAATGAAATCAAGCGGGATGAGAGTTGTTTACCAAATTGTGGGTTTCACGCCTATTTTGGTAAACTTGTCTCTTTTGTATGAGTGTTGTCGGATTTAGATTACTCGAGTAAAATGTAAGAGGAAATGTGTATGTTAAAGATTAGACGAACAAGTATAAACATGTCAAGAATAGCACATAAAGAACGGAATAATGAAACAATTATTAACACATAAAAAGTATGTCGAGAGTAACACATAAAGGATAGAACGGTGGAACAAGTATTAACACATAATAAAACAAGTATAGCATGTCAAGTGTTAACACGTAAGTGACATATACGCTTAAAAGATCAAAAGAGAATAAATAAAAGCAAATAATGTAGCTGGTAACTATAGACTAGGTTAAAGCATTCCTACTTTTCCTAATTCCCTATAGTTATGGCTCTGATACCAATCTGAGATTACAAACTCAAACCGAAAAAGGAAACATAATCCGAATTTTTGAAACGTACCTGGCCTAAACCGAGTGCGAACCAACTGATGTCGAGACCCGAACCAACAGATCTGAGAGTTGAACTGGAATAACCGATCGAACCAAACCAAAATGAAATTCAAGACGGGAACTCGTTTGAAATGAAACTGATGTTTAAGCGTAAAAGAAAGAAAAAGAGCTCAAGACTCTTACCGGAACCGAAACGGTCGTGATGGCCTGGTGTCGAGTGAACCCGAGTCGTGCCCGCACCGTTCACCATCTTCACCGCCGACGCCGGCAGCCGTCGCGCGTCGGTTCTGCTGTCCGTCGACGTCAAGTCGATGTCGCCGCCGCCGGAGTTCAGATCGGAGAGGGTAGAGGGAGAGTGTACAGGTGGGTGTCGCGTCGGAGTAGAAGGAGGGGTGTCGGAGTTTGACCGGAACCGGCCGAAATTCGCTCCGGCGATCGGAGTAGCGGAGAGAAAGGGGGGCGCCTGAAGTGTTTAAAAAAATTAGGGTTTAGGTACCCTTTTATACTTTTAGTAATTACACAATTAGACCCTCAAGTTTAAGGAGTTAATTAAATGGTTAAATTAACTTTGTTTGATTTCCAATAACTAACTAGGTTATCTAAATATCCTTTAAACTAATTAGATAAATTAATTAATATCTATGTTGTTTTTTTTTTACAAAAAGTAATTAATTAAATGGATCGTTAAACCATATAAAAATCTTTTGACGGTTATTTAATTCACAAAAAAAATTCCGTTGGCTCAAGGTTAGGTTTTGAATTTCAAAACGGGTCGGATTTCGGGAATCCATTTTGACGGATGTTACAACAGGTGCTTAGGATGCTTATTTGCTTTCTTTGCTGTGAAATCGAGGCTAGGAAAGACCTAGGTCAACAATAAACAATTGTCTGTAATAAAAATCTGAGTTGTCGGAACAGAACAATTTGACTAGATCTTTCTGTAATAATTGTATTATCATTTATGACATGGTATGGGACGTGTTGCTTTAAATATTTGGTAAATATAGTTGTTATGGAAACTTCTGGACAATCTGTTTCGCTCAGTGCCGCGCCCCGATGTTTCCGCCATCGGTTGGGGTGTGACATGCAAGTTGTGTGTGTGTTTGGAGAAAAAATAAAGGTGGGGGCTAGGGTTTGAGTTTGTGTGGAAAAGAATAATGAGGAGGAGTTAAGGATGTTTAAATACCTAGGGTTTGGTGTGGTTAGGTAGATGTACACCGCGTGTATGAACCCGCTTAACATCACGTGTCTCACGTTAATCATTGCTCGTTCATAAAAATAAATATAATGTTTAGATTATATTTACTAATTTAAATCTAATCGAGTATATATAACATATATATAATATATACATTTGTATAAAAGAATATGCGTAAAGAATTTGTAGTACAACATCGTGATTGTCAATTAAACAATGTGTTCGCTCTTTATAAGTTATAGTGATAATGATTTACTAAATAATAATCCATAATATTTCTACAGGTAACTTTCTATAATTAACCATGGTCAAAATACGGTTGTCACAATTAAGTTGTATGGAGATGTGGAGACTAGGTGATGTGGAGACTAGGTGATCTACGAATGTTGTTCAAGAAGATGCGGTTAGATTTAGGGTTGTAGTGGTGGTTCGATGATGGTGAAGGAAGAGGTGTGGGTGGGTTGAGGATTGGGGTACTCGTCGGAAAATTGCCATGAGTTCGGTAAAGCTGCAGAGGTGAGGGTGTGGGTGTTGGTGTAGGCGGGTGAGGGTGTGGGTGGGAGAAGATGGACCGAGTGAAGTTCTAGCCAAAACCGATATTCCGGCCACAAACTTTCGGTGAAACATGGTCATGGAGAAAAGAGGGTTGTTTTAGGTTTTAAATAAAATTCGTGGGGCCCACCTGAATTCTTATCTGTTAAGTATATTTTGATTTAATGTTTTAATTATTATATTTTAATAATACGTGCATTTTTGTCATTTATTCCATTTAACGTAAAAAACTAACCCCCATCCACGTTAGGGACTATCCGAGAAACGAGTAAGCAAAAGTTGTGGGCTATAGCTATACTTTTAGAAAGTTAGGTACTATAGGTGAAATTTGACAATGCCACAGGTACTATCCGGTCATTTTTCTCAATCTACATTAATAACAATTTAATATTCCATTTATTTAATCCATGTGATACACGAGTTTCTAACATAGTGTGCGGACCACATCTGCAGACATCTGTAGAAGAAAAGGTGGACCAAACCTCTGTAGTCTGCAAGAAGAAGGCTGTTTATTTTTTAACGTATGTAGACTTCTAAAATAAACTGGTGTGGTGTACGGACGGTAGTGGTGGGTGGTGGGGGTGCTGGACGGTGGGTGGTGGTGGTGAACGGTGGTTGTGGTAGACGGTGGTGGTGGTGTTGGTGGTTGGTGGTGGGTGGACGGTGGTGGTGGTGATAGGCGGTGGTTGGTGGTGGACAGTGGTGGTGGTGGTGATGGACGGTAGTGGGTGGTGGACGGTGGTGGTGGTGGTGGTGGTGATGGACGGTGGTGGTGGTGGACAGTGGTGGTGGGTGGTTGTGCTTTACCCTCTATAGACCTTAGAAGATCTTAGAAGTGGCTGAGCCAAATCTGCACCAAGAAGAGCTCGCGCAGACGTTTTTTAGTGAAACGTCTTCACAATAATAAACAGTCTGCAGATAACAATGTCTGCGCGTGGTCTGCGAGGCGCAGGCAGAAGAGGCTGCACATATCTTTTTTAGAAAAACAAACACCACCTAAGTGTTGAGCCAGTTAGTGCTGTTTGGTTAAAGCTCTGAATAACTATGCAAAATGACTATTTTACCCCTTTGTTCTATTTTGTGCTAAATGAAATGTACCTGGTGATTGACGGGTGGTGATGGTGAATGTTGGCGGTGGCGGTTGGCGGTGTTATTGGTGGGTGGTGGTGGGTGGCGATGACAGGTGTTGGGGTGCTGGTTGGCTGTGTTAGGGGTGGGTGGTGGCGTTTGGCGATGAAATGTGGTGATGGTGGTGGTTGGCAGTGTTTGTCATGGGTGGTGGTAGTAATGGGTTGTGGTGGTTAGTGGGCGGAAGTTTTTGGGTTAAATAAGTTTATTAGAGCAAGGATAAATCTGTCTCTTAACCATTCAACATTATCTTATCAGCTAATCACTAAGATGTCAACTGAACCGTTAAGAGATATTACTTTTGTGAACCAAACACTCTTACCTCTTAGTGATTCAGAGGTATCCTCTAAATGAAATCATTAAGAGGCTACCAAACAGCCTCTTAGTCAACACGAAAATTTTACCGAATCTAACCCAATGATAAGAGACACAAGGAAACCTGGGTTGGATCCTTGAGCCAAACGGGTTTTACCGGTAATTTTATCGTCGTGCCTACGGGCGGGTAGGTTACTGGGTTTTCCTCGGAATTGGTGGTGGACTCGGGTTACTCTCGGAGTACTCCGTTTTTCCAGTGGGTGCCCCGAGATTGATCGGGATTGATTCTGTTGGCCGTTTAAAAAAAAATAAAAAAAATCATTGTAATTTTTAGTTTTATCGGTTGCAACGACAACTAAAAATTCGGATATTGAGTTGAAAAGCACCCGAACACTCAAAAAAACTGATCTGGTAAAAAGGAATCCAACAGGTTTTGTTTTTGCTGTTTCAAGAGACGTAATTAATTAAGTAATTGAATCTTATTGCCCTACTTTTTGTTTTAATTTTTGAAACTAACTTTGCATGAAATTTTGATGACCATAAATTACGATACTTGGATGATGGGTAAAACCAGAGTTACGTAATATAATAAAAATTTTAAGATTATTGGTTAACATTACAATGTTTTGTTAAACTAAACTTTTAGTATTTAAGTACTATGTGTTGTATATTATGTAGGAGAGTTCTAGGCATAAGATAGTCATTTTTGGGAAGAAAAGAAAGTATAATATATATATATATATATATATATATATATATATATATATATATATATATATATATATATATATATATATATATATATATATATATATATATATATATATATATATATATATATAGGGAGCCTATATATATATATATATTTAGGGTAAGGTTCATGAGTGAACAATGGTGTATTTGTGAACAAAAATGAACAAATCTTGTCCATTGATTATACAAGATGATGAGATTTTGTATTAATGGCATTTTTGTAATTCTTTTATGTTACTTGGTTTTTAATTAAATGATATGAGGGCTAATTAGTAATTTCCATTGCAAATATCAGTTACTAGGATATCAAATCACAAATCAAAATAAAAACCTAATCTTGTTCTCTCTCTACACCAATTTCTTTCACAGCCCCCTTCAAGTGATGACGATTACGTCTTCCCTATACCGTATTTCACAGTGATTACATCTTTAAGATACATATCAAACGGCGATTCAAAATTCCAGCGACTAATTGAAGGTATTAAGCTTAGTGTTGGTATGTTTTTCCTCTTGTTTTCTATCTGCATGTGTAGATTATAGTGTTCTTACCCATTTGTTCTTGTAAAAGCTAGGGTTTTAGTTAATTGTTCATCAAAATATGTTTTTTTGGGTCAATAAAGTTCATTTTAGTTGCTGGATTTTCATTTAATTTGTGGGTTTGTGGTTAATTTGTTCTGATTTTGTGAAGGGGATGTGTATATGTTAGGGTTCACTCGATTAATCAAGAATAATATATAGAAATAAATTGTTCGTTTAGCAGTTGATTTGTTCAGATTATACAGATTATACGAAGACGATGAGTTTATGCTAGGGCTTATACACACATGTATACTCTGTTTTCGGGTTTATTCGATTATACAGTATACTTTGTTTTTTGGGTTTATTCGATTATACACATATGTATACTCTATTTTTTTTGGGTTTATTCGATTATACACATATGTATACTCAGTATTATGGGTTTGCTCGATTATACACATATGTATACTCTGTTTTTTTAGGTTTATTCGATTATACACATATGTATTATGTTTTGTTGTTCATATGTGTATAAACACCTTGTGTTGTAAGAGATTGGTCATGTGCTACTAGTTTTGTGTGTTGTTTTATAGTGGAAAAGATGTCATTATACATATATGTATAAAGACAATCGTATGTCGGATACACATCTGTTTTAGAACTGGGTTATCAGTGAAAACTGTCTGAAATCTAATGCTTAGTGTTTTGTTTTTGTTATTGTATTTTTAGGGAAGTTCAGCAATTCGAAAGAGTGGAGTTTGAAGGGGCAAATTCATAGATGTTGGATAGTGATTGGGCGACCACTAACAACGGTGTTGACTGTGGTGTGTTCGCCATACGACATATGGAAATGGATGGGAGTAGATAATATGCTCGCACTTTTATTTAGTTTGATTTAATTTAAAAAAATTGGACTCCACGGTCATAGATAATATGCATCCTTGTGAGAGTCCGATAAAAGTTTTTTACGGTAACGATTTTTTTCTTGAAGTCAACTCCAATGAAAGTGGTAAGTGCTTATCGTGATATGATTCATAAAAGTCCTTATATAGATGTCATGTACATAAGTGTACTTTTACAAATAATACGTCATATTATTTGTGTGTAGAAAATGTTGTAAAAGCATGTTGGTTATCCCCGTTGCTATGAGATTGAAGATGTCCAGCCTGTTCGTTTAAAGATTAGTTGGGCGACTATAGGAAACTATGAAGACTGCGGTGTATATGTGATGCGTCACATGGAAACATGGATAGGGATCGTTGAAGGGCGTTGGGACGCTGGGTTTCCAACTGAAATCTCAAAAGAGAAAAACAAAATAGCACAACTTAGGTAGAAGTTTGTTGTGAAACTGATAATATCGCATGCGAACATACCTCACGAACGAATTACGAATGAAGCTAATCAGTTTGCCGGTATCAATAAAAAGAAATAGATGTGAAGTTGCTAGTGGTTTATTTTGTGTAGTGTTTGGTCTGGTGTTTCAATACTGGTTATGGTTTATTTTACTTGTTTTGGTGAAACTAGTAGTTATGGTTTATTTTGATTATGTTGGTGGACGTCGTTTTGAATGAGTTATATGATAATATTTTAATTGGATGATGTTAATTTCAGTTGTTGTCATTAAAAAATCGATATCATGTATGTGCATTTACACTTGTGTACACAGTGTTTGCATATAAAATACATATACCGTTAATTTGTATGTCTATAATGTGCTAATGTTGCCTTTTAACATAAAGTAACAGACAAATATATTTGTTCATATAATTAAGACAAATTAGTATATTGTATTGATTATGGACCAACAAGGAATTTTTTTTTGGAACGATTAATCAAAAAATCGAATTTGGTTTTTGATCAAGAAAGTAGGGTGGTTAGAGATTTATCTATTAACTGAATGTGATTATGTGTAATAAATTTAAATAAAAAATAGTCTTTATATGTCTAATGACCATCATACCCTTATAACTTTAAAAGAAGATCAATGGCCAGGATGAGTTCGTTTTGTTCACAAATATAAAAAGGTTCACAAATGAACTTAATCCTATATATTTCTTCTTTTAAATGTAAGAAAATACATTAATTCAATATATGAACAAATTACCTACATAGTGCAAAAGTCACATGTAAACTTTATTGCATGTAGTGTATACCTACACCGTGCAAAAGTCACATGTAAACTTTATTGCATATACTTGTGCATGTAGTGTATATTACTTACATGTGTACATAAACATTCAAAAAGTGTACCGCATTAATATAAATGTTTTTTCTATATGCATTTGTTTGTAAAAGGTTAATAAATTAAAAAATAACTCAGTGTTTTGTAATGAATCTCACGCACACTTAACATCATATTTACCACATATAAACGGTTAAAATTTCATGTTTTCTTTCTTTATCCAATATAAATTATAATATGATCATCTTCGCTTCCAAATCCAACATAAATCCGTATTAAATAAATGTAAAAATAGATATATTTGAATATTGATATTATGATTTTTGATCGGACTAAATTGATAGAGTAAACTGCCAAAATGGTCCCTGAGGTTTGGTCACTTTTGCCACTTTAGTCCAAAACTCAAACCTTTTGAATCTGGGTCCCTGTGGTTTCAATTTTGTTACTCTTTTCATCCAAAATTGAAATCTGGTCATATTTTGTCAGTTAACATTCAGTTTTTTTGTCTTTTCCCTCTCTTTTAATAAAGGGCAAAATGGGTTTTTAATGTTTTTTATAACAAATTAAAAAAATCTGACCATTTTGCCTTTCATTAAAAGGGAGGAAAAAGACCAAAAAAACTGGATGTTAACTGAAAACTCTGACCAGAGTTTGCTTTTGGATGAAAATGACAACAAAATTGAAACCACGAGGACCCAGATTCAAAAGATTTAAGTTTTATACTAAAATGGTAAAAATAACCAAACCTCAAGGACCATTTTAACAATTTACTCAAAGTGATATAATTTTTTTTTTTTTTTTTTGAACGGCAAATTTGGATCACTGACGGACCACTGGAGTATCATCGTGCCATCAGTGAAACCACCCGATCATATCTATCTCCACTAGACATAATGCCTATACACCAATTCAGGAGGAAACCCAATAAACATAAATTTTTCTTAATAAAGAGATCCAAAGAATCAGAAAGTATTTGGGCTAGCATATAACAAAGTTAAAACAATTGGGCCAAGCCCATTAAATCTTGAACAAATTAAACTAAATGGGCCAACGTTAACACCGAGCAACATCATCAATCAAGAATCTTCCAGAATTCATAAAAATCAACGAACTCATCAACGATCCTCAATTTCAATCAACAATCTTCCTCCGTCAAGCAACGAATATTGTTACACCGATACGACGCCGTTCGCCGGCGCTGTTTTTCTTTCAATATCCGTACGGTGAGTAATCATTTGTGGATCTGTATCGTTTCATGATCTTGATTGATATTATGATGTGTTTTTTCATGGATAGACATTGTTTCTGTTTGTAATTAGGTACCTTTGTTATTGATTGTGTGAAGCAATTTGGTAGGTGTTGTGTTAATTGAATTTTGCAAACATGAAACCCTAGAATACTCGATTGATGCATGTTATGTTCTGGTTTTAGTTTTTTTGTGTGGTTTTTGATTGATTGGTGTGGAATTGCTGAAATCATGTGAATTGATTTATTGTTTGTTGCAGTTAGGGCTAGAAATTGTTTTATTGTTTTACTATGGTTTAGTTGTTTTTGATCTTAAATGTTTCAGCTGTGTATTAGTTCTATTGTTGAAATCATGTAATTTGAATGACAATTGAGACTGCAAATCGATACAAATGTGTTTATTTCACTTTGATTAAGTTGTTTGAACAGGAAACCCTAGAATACTTGATTTTGTTCGATTGTTGATGCTTGTTTGTATGATTTCTCGAATGATCAGCGTGGTTTTGTTAAAATCTCGTGATTGGGATTACGATTGTGACCTTAAACTATGTAGTTAAAATCCCAATGTATCACCGGTATATTAGTGATATATTGGTCATCGGTCCGTGGTGAGATATCGGTTCAAAATATCGGTCAGAATATCGGTACCGATAATATCGGCGATATTGACCGGTTTTGGACCGATGTATCACTGATTTTCCCGATGTCAGTATCTTTCTTCTTGGGTCAACCATTCGTCTTTCTTCTTGTTGTTGCTATTAGTGTTTTAAGTCTTAATTGTTAGTTGTTAGTGTTTTAAGTCTTAGTCAGTTCCTACTTGCTACAAATTAATTGTTAGTGTTTTGAAAGTTGCAAAAGGTTAATTTGTTAATGATAAGAGAGTGTTAGTGTTAAATTGCTATATATATAAATTTAGCATGATATTAAAATTACCGATATCCCTCCGCGATAACCGATATCTCAAAAATCAGTCCTTGACCGATATCCGATATTTTGCCGCATTAACTACTTTGACCGTAAATGGGTTTGTTGTTGTAAGTAAGACTAAAAATTGATTTATTTTACTTTGATATAGTTGTTGTTTGAACATGAAACCCTAGAAGACTAGATTATGTTCAATTGATCCTTCTTAACTTCTGGTTTTTACTTGTTTGTACGGTTTTTCGATTCATCAGCTTGGTTTTGTTGAAATCATATGATATTGTTTTCTCCATGTTCTAATGATTCTTTTCTTGAACTTATGTCGATTTTTATAGCGAACTTGACTATTTGTTTCGAGAGACATGTCTGCCGGTTTTGGGGAAGTGCCAAACCGGACACCCCAACGAACATCTTCATCAAACGATAACAATCCCAACAACGGCGACGCTGGTGATTTCGAGTGCAACATATGCTTTGACTTAGCGCAAGACCCAATTGTCACGTTATGCGGTCATCTTTTCTGCTGGCCATGCCTCTACAAATGGCTTCACATCCACTCACACTCTCAAGAATGCCCCGTTTGTAAAGCCCTAATCGAAGAGGAAAAGTTAGTACCGTTATACGGAAGAGGAAAAACCTCAACCGATCCAAGGTCAAAATCCGTCCCCGGTGTCGAAATCCCACATCGGCCCGCGGGCCAGAGACCAGAAACCGCTCCTCCACCCGACAGAAACGCGTTTAATCCACACGGGTTTGGGTTAATGGGTGGTTTTGGGCCTTCGATGACTGCAAGTTTTGGGAACTTTACACTTTCGTTTGGTGGTTTGATTCCATCGATTTTCAATTTTCAGATGCACGCGTTTAGTGGGCCTGGGCCTCAAATGTATGGAAATGGTCCTCCTCCTGCCTATTCATATGGGGCCCATCAGGCCCATCAACAGAGAGCTCATCACCAGCATGAAACAGGGTTTTCTGCAGCGTCGCCGCTTTTAATAATTGGGTTCCTTTTTCTCTTGGCTTTAATTTGGAATTGAATAACTGTTATATCAAGGTTGATGATTGAGTACTTGGTTTCCTTTTGATAGTTGTTTGTAAAGAAGATTGGTTGCTTTTGACAGTTATTTGTGTTTTCTAGTTTGCAACTTTGATTTAGTGTTTTTCTGTATTTTACTTCACAGTTGCTGTTGATACTTTGAAATGAAAGATTTGGTTGGTGCATGAGTGGTGTTTTGTTGGTTAATATGTTATCTTTTCTTTAGTGGTTTACAGCTCTAACAACTGTTTGCTTCAATGATTGATGAGTTTACAACACTGCACAACTTTGAATTAATTGCTGATATATTGTGTAAGCATGATGTATTACAAAAGAATCATCTATAAGTTTGAATGCTGAGTTTTCCCTTTTGTTTTCGGTTATTATATGTATGTGCCGTTCGAAAAGTATAGTTTGCTCGTACATTAAGGCATATTGTACGGTACACTTTTTCTAGTTATCTGTGTGTCTATATATGTATGTATTTATCGTATATACCCTTTATTATAATTGTATATTAACTTTTTGTAATTGTATATATTATATTAAATAACATTGTTATTTTTATGTAAAAATAGTAATTTAAGCATTTTAGTTTGTACTCAAGTTCGCGCATATTAAATGAGCTTTAATCTAAACTAGTTTCTTTTGATGTCGCGCGTTGCGACGAAACCGGTCAAATGATAATATAAAACAAACGTGTTTTAAAAATAAAACATGTTGTTTAGAAAGCCAAACCATTAGAGCGGTTTAGTTTATTATCGTACTTTTATGACACCAAATAAATAATTTATTTTAAGTACAACTTCATTTTTAACAAAACTTATAACGGAATGTCAGAGAAAAAAAATTAAGCACAACTACGTAGTTAAGTTTTTAGAAAAAAAAAAGTTATAAGCGTAAATTATTAAAAAATATCAAATTAATACATGTTCTAAAAAAAGAAAGAAGAATTACCAAAAATGGTAAATGAAATATATGATTTAAAAAAAAGGCAAAAAAATAAAAATAGGATATTATAAGTAAATATAATAATAAACTATTATATTAAATAAAGAATAATAAAAACGTATATATTATTATAAAAAAGTTACTATTAATCGTCCTTCATAATCAATATATATACATATAATGTTGAGTTCGACTTTTTTTTAAAGTGACACACTCTTTGAACCCTCACAACATGATTGAGGGAATACCATCAAACCATTAGGCATAGGCATGTACTACTGCACCAGATCCAATAAGAACTTTATAGTAAAGTGACCATTGGTAAGTCGAGTTTGAACTTTTAATAATCTAATCTCAAGTGTTTTGTGAGCGGCTCGATTTGTTTATACGATACATAGGTCAGAGGGAAAGATCATCAAGTTATGGGATTTTACATGAGGAGTCATTTCCGTATATCTTTTTTTGGTCTATTTTCACAATTGTAAGTGTTTTTAATGTCTTGTATATCTTTCCAGTAACTAAATAATCTTTCGCTAGTTAGCATTTTTACTCTCTAACTATAAAAATAACCTTAATAAACCTTATAATTTTTTTTTAAACCAAAATGTAAAAGATCTATACTTCACATCATCACATGGACATGTTCACATTTAAATTGGACTTTGGAGGGGAGGGGGGAATTTTAAATTTCAATTTTATGGTTATTATTAGTATGGAACAAAGTTGTTGCAGAGAATGTGCCCTTTTAGTCTTTATCTTGGTAACCTTTAGTTTGTGCATGTTCTTGTCCCTTGGCCCATTTTCCATGATAATATACACTAGTGGGGTTTTGGATATTTAACAGGTAAAAAGTTAACTTGTCCCTTGGCCCATTTTCCATGACAATATACACTAGTGTGGGGTTTTGGATATTTAACATGTAAAAAGTTAAAAACTTCCCATTACAATTTCTCATGATTACATAAGTTAGTGTCATCTTCCACTTTCTTTAATACAAGTGGTCATGCCTCTATTATGACCTCTTTTTTACCTCTACATCATAACTCCAAACTAGCTATTCTAGAATATGGATCATTTCAGAAAAAAATAAATAAATAAAATAAAAAGCCCATGTGGTCAATCTGTCTTGCAATTAGGAGTGGCTCATTGATTGTAGATTTGTAGGGGTGAATAGTGATTGGGATCCAGATTCTATGTTTTAAGTAGAATGCACTTGTTTTTGTACTATGATGGGACCATAACAACAGAAATGGCCTTATCTATCATCTTCTAACTGTCTTTGTAATTGGCTACTTATATGTATTTTAAGAGACAGGTGTAATTTTTTAATAAGAATATGTGATTAATAAAATAGGTTTTGTAGATAGCCGTCTTTGTTTGATTGAACAATAATTTTGGGTCTGTTTGGTATGGGGTAATGAAATGGACGGGAGAATGAAATAGATGAGGTAATAGAATTGATTCTTACCATTCCATGTCTTGTTTGGTTACCATGTGAAAATGGAATGCACCATTACTTTTTGTTATTTGGTATGCGAGAAAAGACGAAGGAATAAAATGGGATGGCGGTGGTCAATGATAGGCGGCGATGGTGGGTGGTGATAGGTGGCAGTTTAGCAGTGGCGGTGATGGTGGGTGGAGACGGCGACGAGTGGAGATGGCGACGGGTGGTGACAATGGTGGTGGTGGTGGGTGACGGTGAAGGTGGGTGGCGGCGGTGGTCAGAGGTGGCGGTGGTGGTGGTGGTTGATAGCGATTTCGGAGGTGGGTGGCGACGGCGGCGGTGATCGGAGGTGGCAGCGGCGATGGTGGCGGCGATGATCGAAGGTGAGTGGTGACGGTGATCGGAGGTGGCAACGGCGATGCTGGATGGCGGCGGTGGCGGGAATGGAGGTGGGTGGCGACAACGATGGTGGCGGGTGACGGCGGTGGCGGGTGACGGCGGTGGCGGTGGGTGGCGGCGGTGGTGGGTGGTGGCGAAGGCGGGTGACGACGGCGGATGACAATGGTGGTGGGTGGTGGCAACGGTAGTGAGTTGTGGTGTTGTTAATGAAGGATGAAGAGGGAATGAAATGAAAAAAAAAAACAGTGGGGAGGGATGGAATGATTTTGAGGGAATGGAATGCGTTTTGGATTGGGCGATTCCATTCCATCGACTAACCAAACACTCTTTTCTTCATTCCTTCTCAACGGTCCATTCAATTCCACCTCTCATTCCTGCGTACCAAACGCTACCTTAATGTTTAGGAAGATGGATTATGATTTGAAGACGCTAATCTTGAAATAGGGGATAAAGATAAAAAAAAGTTATAGCTAATTCTAGGTGAATTATTTTAGGATTGTTAGTTTAGATTAGATATGTTTATCTACTTAGATATTTATTTATATAAATAGAGTTTGAGTCGGGTTAGGATCAGAATAAGTTTTAGTATAAATAGAGGGTTAGGGTTATTGTATTGGAGTGCTATCATTATTAAGTAAAAAAAATAGTCAAATAATTCGTTTAATCTCGTGTTTGTGTGTTTAAGTTTCGGGCCTAATTTCCAACGGGAATAACGTTAGTTATACTGATTTTTGTGAATATGTTATATTTTTCATGTAACTAATTTTTAGGTATGCATGTAGCTAACATAAAAAGTATAAAGGTTAATTGATGCAACACTTTTTGTATTACACTATAGTTATGCGCCGTCTGTATTGCGGGGCGCTAAACCGAGTATTTCTTAGTTTAATAATATGTACGCCTTTATGTCGGTTAGTTATATATGCTACTTATAACACGATATCAAAAAAGATACATCAAGTTAACCAATTAAAGAAAAATAGTACCATAGTTATGATAAAAAAAAATAACTAAAACGACGACAAGCGTGTAATTTAGAGTTGGGGGCAAAACAATAATTTGTCAGGAACAATGAGCGAGTGCTAGGCAGCTGTTTGACATGAATAAAAACAAAATGGGTCAACCAAGTAAAATAAAACACTACCATGGTTTTGCCCAAAAAAAAAAAAAAACCAAGATTGTAATTTTTAGCTGAGATAAAATCGTAATTTTAAAATGGAGGTAAAATAATATTTTGAACTGAGGACAAAACCATTTTTTATTTTGAATTGAGGGCAAAATCATAATATTTTAACTTCGGGCAAAATCGTAATTTAGTTGGGGGCAAAATCGTAATTTTAAACTGGGAACCAAATCGTAATTTTGCAGGATTCTGGCAAAATCGTATTTTTTAACTTAGGGCAAATCGTAAATTTAAGCTGAGGGAAAAGTGTAAATTTAATTTCGAATTGAGGGCAAGATCGTAATATTAAACAGGGGATAAAATCGTAATTTGGCAAGACTTTTAAATAACTATTTTATATAAAAAAAAGTTAGCCGCCACTTTTAGCCAACCACATTTCTTCACTATTCCCACCAGCACCTTAGAATCGTATGTATTGTAAATTAGACTATTAAAATATTGCATCACTTTTATATATTATACAAAACAGTGGCGTCTTTGAGAATTCATGTACCCTGTTTGAAATTGAAAAATGTGCCCTTATGCCTTAACGATAAATAATGCAATTACGAAATGACAAAATCGTAGTATTCGATAAACAATGCAATTACGGAAAATGAGAAAATTATACTATTCAAATGAGTTACATTACATACCGTAATAAATAATAAACTAATAGCTAACCAATGATTCGTGCAGTTCTTCTTGCATTCTTCATAACAAATTGGTGGAACAAACTCTTCATAATTTATATTATCTAAGACTTCATTTTCAATTAGTAATGGACTAAATTCTAAAGTCTAAACCATAAAATAATGATTTGTAAATGAGCATTACTTGAAATTGGTATGGGTTTACTATTTTAAAAAAAATTAACATATATATATCGGATTTTTTTTTTAAACCATATGCCTTGCTAAATCACGGGCCCTGTGTGGAAGTCCTTCCTGCACACCATCTAAGCCTCCCATGATACAAAATGAAAAATGTTATAATTTTAAGTTAAATTTTTTTTTCCATTGATGCCCTCATGCATCACTTTAAGACATCATGCACCGTTTCAAATAGTTGTCCATCATTTTGAAACATTTTACATTGATAAACTCATGTACCACATTATACCGTTTTTATATACTTTTGTTAGACTACTTGCTGTTGATATCTTACTTCTATTTCATTAGTGGTCTTTTCTTCAGTTAAAATGTATGTTGTTTGGTCAACTTTGAAGTCACATATAAGTCATATGCACCATTTTAAAAAGTTTTTATTATATACTTAAAAAGGGTTTTTTTTTTCTTTACATATATATCTTACTTCTTTTCCACAAGAGATACTTTCTTCTTTTAATTTCTCGTAGTTTGGTCAACTTTGTGATACTTCAAATTTATACACATATAATTCATATGACACAAAATAACATAAAGATCTAAATCATTTGCTTTTCTCACACCGTCCTTGTATATAGCAATGTTCTGATTCAATTCTTTAAATTCTCGTAGTTTGGTCAACTTTGTCATGCTACAATTATATGATATGACAGAACTCATCATCATCCTACTCAGAAAATTTCATCAATAATAAAGCTAAATAGGGTCTGCGGAGGATAAGATCTCCGCATAAGATGTAGACAGTTTTACCTCTACTCCATAGAGATAGAGATACTGTTTCCAGTGGGACCCCCGACTTGATAGTAGTTTTGCATCAAACCTTAGTCATAAGGCACATAACACTCCGCAATTAAGACAAAGGCCAACTAGTGCATGTACTCCCGTGTCTTCGGCTATCAACGCCACCACATGATGCACGATTAATCATCCCCTCTTTTAACATTATTTTCACGAAATTAGTAAAATAACGTTAAAATTAGTGCACTTTCACTTTTGCCCCCCCCCCCCCCCCCCGAGCGCTCACACATATATACATTATATGCGCATACCACAAGCGAGACGTATTATATGCACAACTCATACACCTATATAAAAATAACATAAGGATAGATCTTTTACGTTTCTCACAAGTCACACCCGCAAATCCGCAATGATTTTTGGGTACAATCCAGATTGAACCTATAAACATCAGTTTCAAGTAGCCTTACGGATACATAAAATGACATATCAACTAATCCTATCGTTCACAAACACATGCTCATCACATTCTATCTTGATTTAGTCAAACATTTCCTACCATTGGTTTGGAGCTCTTCCAAACCATACATTGGCTTTACATAATTTTCATTTGTCACAAACTCTTTCCATGCAGGATACTAGTTTTGCATACATTATTTGTTTGTATTTAATCATAACACTATCATTTATAAATATCTAAAGAAAAAGTCTGAATATATTTGCTGAGGCAGGATCAAATACAAATAGATCTAAACCTAAAAAACGTAGGAAATCGGGTCAAACGAACTCTAATTGAACTCATTCCAATGGAGTTGGGATCGGCTCTTCGATCCCTAAATAAATATGTTTAAGGTTTAACTTTTAGGGTTTAGTGTTTAGCTTTAGAGCTAAACTTTAGGGTTTAGGGTTTACAATTTAGATTTTAGGGTTTATCTTAGAGTTTAGCTTTAAGGTTTAGAACTAAGGTTTAGGGTTCAACGAGCCAAGTCCAATATCTGTGAATGAGTTTAATCAAAATTCGTTTGACTTGATACTCTACATTTCTTAGGTTAAGGACTTTGGTACAGGAATCACCCCCATATTTGCTAAACTTGTTTAAAATGTCATTAATTTATATGATAATAAACATGCCCGACATGCTATACATAAAAGAGTAACATAATATAAATTATGATAAAGTATCAAATATCAAATACAAATACAAATAGCCTTATCGTACAAAATGTATGAAATGTATGAAAAGGTAAAAAACACGGTGGCATTTTCGTAATTATTTACTCGTAGAGTAATTATAAAAATTACACTACAAATGATTTTGTAGGGTAATTTTGATCATGTAAGGTAATTTTGTAAAATGATCTTATAAGGTAATTTTGATCTTTTAAGGTAATTTTGTAGAGTATCATAATTAGTCTACAAATGATCTTGTATGGTAATTTTGATCTTGTAGGATAATATTGATTCTGTAGGGTAATTACATGTAAAATAATTACGAAAATGTCAGCGCATTTTTTTTACGTTTTCATGTCTTTGTTACGTTTTATACAATAAAACTATTTGTACAGGATCTCTACTTTATAAATTATAACCCCATAATAAAAATTAAACTAAAAAATATTACGTTTACTTTCATACTTTTGAGTGAATAATATATTACAAAATATCACAGCCATCGGATTAAAATGAATGACAAATGCATAAATGTCCGTACACTTTTTGGGTCATCTCACAATTCCACATGTCCAACTTGTTATTATTTACTCAGGCCGTCACTACTTTGGGGCCCATTTCATTGGGTTGGAAGACTAAAATCACTACTTTTTAAAATATTAATTCTTTTATTAACAAATTAAATAGTATCAAGACTTATGGAATCTTATTGGCTATTATAAGTGTTTTGGATTTTATGCCTTCATTGGAAGAAAAGTCAAATATAGTAATAATTATATCAATAGTAATATTAATACTGACCAAGTGATCAATCCTAGTGTTAAGCTAAAGTTCTGTAAGATACAAAGAACACGTGGACGTGGTTAAGGCTATAGAGTGTGGCCATGACCCTCATGATCATCATGACCTTCCATGTTAGTGTCATGTAACTCACCTCTAAACCACCATCCAAAACCACTACCCTAAGGGTGTGGTCATGACCCAAACCATTAACCCCTTATTTATTATCTTTGTCTAAAGAAAAAGGAAATGATTTGTTGAAAAATGGAAATGAGGACCATGGTTGCCATGGTTTAATCCATGCAAACCATGATGGATCAATCAAGGGGGTGGTGTGTAGCCTTCCATTAATGTTCCTAGGTGGCAAATCATGTCCCAACCATGATCCTCATACCCTATAGCCTAATAGGAAACCATAGGAATAGTTTATGATTAGAAGACGTTTTAAAAAGTAAAAAAATAAATAAAAAAAATTGTTAACAATTTAACATGTTAATTATTTATATCTCTCTCTCTCTTTTATTTATCTATCATTAGACATATGGTCTTTTCCTTATAAATCTTGTAACATAAGTTTGATTTTTAACATGCCATAACCTTCTTAAAACATAACTGATAACATTATAGGGGCATGATTAGTGGTTTAATAATGACCCCCAACATCATCCATGTAGGCTTTATAGAGACATGAAAAGGGACAGACATTTTTAATATAATGTCAAATGAGAAAAACAAAATTGGAAAGTAAATGGAATGGGCGCATTAAGGGGCGTTAACCATGACACAATTTTTTAAGAGCCGTTACGATATTGATGTGGCAAAAGAATGCCCCTCGAGTGGCATTAACCATTACAGATGACCTTAAGGGAACAAAATAATCATAATTACTTACCATAACTATCAAATTAACATCTCTCTTCACCGTTACAATCTTAAAGTAAACAAGATTCACCAAACCCAAAGCAAATAACGAAAAAGGATGATATAGCAAATAGCAAAACCTATAGTCTTGAAGAAAACGTATGATCTAGATTAATCACATTATTTTGATGGTTACAATGCTACATAGAATAAGATTAAAAAGATCAATCAACTTAAGTTAAAGGTAATTTCCAAAAGTGAAAATGGACATTAAAACCACATATCTCACAAAATGAAATCAAAGGGATAACCTTAGTAAAACACTTTTAAGTGTGTAATTGTGGCCAGAGCAGGGTATCACACTTGGTAGAGGCACATGTCTCTTAAAGGGGATATCTCAGTGTAACGCCCAGCGTCCCTAAACTTTAGACACTTGGCAAGATTAGTCCCTGAACTTCTCTTGATTGTCAATTTTGGTCCCTGTGCTTTGTAATGTGATACCTTGATACTTTTGGCAGGAATCTTACTGATGTTGATGCTTAACACTATGATGCTTGATTCTTAATCTAGATACTTGATTCTTGATACATAATCTAGACACTTGATCTTTGATGATTAAACTAGATACTTGATTCTTGATATTATGGAAACTAGATTCTTTATGATTCTTGATACTTGATACTTGGACTTTTGATTCTTGATGCTTAAGAAACTATGAACCTTGACTCTTGTAACTTATTTGGTGCTTGACTCCTTAGACTCGTGAAACCTGATTCTTGGTTGAACGAGAGACTGGAGCCTTGTCACTGGCGGAATCTATGAAACTTTGAGACTTTAGTGTTTATGATGTAATCTAGTTATGAGATACTTTTACCCAAACCATACGCAACGCAACGCTTAATAAAACTCGCTAAACGAATTAAAGTCAGGAACGCGGAAAGAATGGATTGGCCAGAGTGGCCATCCTATCGGATTGCCACCCGATCGGATGACCACCCGAACGGGCCACCACCCTATCCACCTTGCACCGCCTTAATACCCTCTCTCACTATAAATAGACCTGTCACATCACCATTTTCAGTGATGTGACAGCTCTGCTCGACCAGACACGCACACTTTTCATTTCTTCATTCACTTGCTGATTTCGGTACGTTTCAAGCTAGATCTTTGTACTTTCTCGCTCTACGCATCATTCTCTACATGATTCTCACTTGAAATCACACTTTTCACCGTGAAATCTCTCGGATCTGAGTTCTTAAGGGTGATGTCATCATGGGGGTTTGTACTAACTGCCATGTGATGTCATTCTGAGCAAGATCTAGCTCAGTTCTAAGATATTTCATGCGTTTTCACACTAAATCCAAGCTAAATCTGGACTTTTTCATATAAAACTTGAGTACCTTCATCTTTTTCCTCAAACTTTTACTTTAAACCGAAGGGAACTAAGTCTAAATGGACTGTAGACTTGATAAATAGTCTAGGGTCAGCTTAGATCTGAGTTAATACCCGTGAAGACGAGCATGGAACGGATTCTGACATTAACTCGTTACGGACAGACGACTGATCGAACGGGGTGATTCCCACCCGATCAAAACGACGATGAACTAATGAGTTACTGTTGTTACAGTACGTGCCGTACCGTCCCCGTTAAACTAGAAACTTAGAAATATTACAAAATGGTAAACAAGAACAAGGGTCGCCCGATCGAGCGGCAACCCGATCGGACAGCAGTCCGATCGGACAACCACCCTATAAGGTGACACTTGCTTTGAAATCTTGCAAACACTTGGTAACCTTTCAAAACTTGGAAGTCTTGATCAAATGGCAACCCGATCGGACAACCGTCCGATCGAGCAGCCATTCGACTGAGATGACTAAGGTGATAATCACTCAGATCGAGTGACAACCCGATCGGACTGCTGTCTGATCGAGCAGTCACCCTATCCCTTCCACTTATGAATTTCAAACCTAGTGGCAACCCGATCGGATGGCCATCCGATCGGGCAGCCATCTGACTTCTCAAACATATATGTCACCGACCGACTGGCAATCCGATAGGATCGCCATCCGATCGGACAACCATCCGATCTAGTGACAATTTCCAACTCTTTATTCAATCTCGACTCTTATCCTATTGCAAGCTAATCAGGCTAATTCTAAAAAGAGCTCCCTTTGATCCAATAGCAGTCTATACTGTTAAGCAAACACTGTGAGTATACTCGATCCCTTTTTTACTTTAAACTTTTGGGGTGTAACATGTATTCTATGTAACTTAAACTTGAATCTTTGAAACTTATACTCTATCCTACGTGTACGTGAAACTTGTGATTCTTGATTCTTTGTGCTATATGACGTTTAATCCAGAGTGTGTAGTTCCGCCTTAACAATAGTAGCGCTATAGGAGATGCACCTCTCCCATTATTCTCGGGGGGGGGGGGGGGGTATTGTTAGGAGGATTCTAGTTTGCCTTGAGTCTTGGGTAAACACTAAAGCATCGGATACTTGGGCTATCACTGCATGGACTGCGACACTAGCACGGCTGAAACTATTTTGTTACGTTTACACTTGGATATGAGTTGTTTTAAATCTATTATTCTATTATCAAACTTGTATACTCGCCAATACTTTTGTATTTATATTTTAATACATGTTGCAGGCTGATAGGTTGCAATGGAACATGGAATCAAGCTAGGAGATGCTTAGAAATGTCGCCTAGTTAATTTAGTCTTTTGAACAATTTGAACGAAATGATTTGATGATGTAATTTTGATGATACTTGGTTTTGTTGTTAGACAAGTGATCTTATGAAATCTACCTAATGACTATCGAAATATTTAGTTTTATGGAATTCTCATGAGCAATCTGAACGCTTAGTGCTCGCACCCCGATGTTTCCGCCATCAGTTGGGGTGTGACACCCAG
Organism: Helianthus annuus; assembly: GCF_002127325.2. Lineage (NCBI taxonomy): Eukaryota > Viridiplantae > Streptophyta > Magnoliopsida > Asterales > Asteraceae > Helianthus > Helianthus annuus. The sequence goes on along the minus strand of NC_035434.2, from coordinate 51,236,971 downwards.
ATTAAACCTGGATAAATGAGAATAATTTAGAATTATTGGTGTAAAGGGGTAACATTTGCCGTTCAAAAAAAATGTGTAATTATGATTTGTATTGAAATGTTGTGTAAAATAAGGTTACGACGGATGAGTATTTATAAAACTCATATCTACATAGTACTATAATAGTACCTCTAATATTTATATAGTGATCCTCTAGTTATCCATAATTATTCTCTAGTCTAATGTTCCCTCGCAAGATAAGGTCGAGAATGAATTATAGCTTGGATCGTAAAAATATGAATTTATGAGTAGTTAGAGGCTTTGCAAAGATATCCACAACCTGATCTTATGTAGATATGAATTGGACCTTCAATTTTCCGTGTGCAATCTTTTCTCATAAAAATTAAAGTCAACTTCAACATGCTTTGTTCTGGCATGGAAGACATGATTCTTAGATAGATATGTAGCGCCAAGATTATCAGACCAGAAGGTTAGAGCAAAAGTTGTGTATGTTCCAAGTTCTTTTAATAGGGCTTCTTACCAAGTCAGTTTAGCTACAGTGTAATCCGGGACATGAGATTAGAGCCCATGTATATGTGAATCCCCCCGTGGATCAACGGTCATCTAAACAGCCAGTCCAGTCAGCATCCAAAAAGGCTTGTAGTGTGGAGTCCTGCCAGTGAGCATTAGTAAAGGCTTGTAGATGAGAACCAGATTCATGTCGAATTACTAAGCCATGAGCAAGTGTGCCTTTAAGGTATCGAATAAGTTGTTTGCCAGTTGACCAATGATTTTCGATGGGGGCATGCATATATTGGTAGACTTTGTTCATTGCGAAAGTAATATATAGTCTGGACATAGTGACATCTTGAAGAGCCTCTACTAACTACGATTTTTGACAGGACCACGTAAGAACGGTTATCCCTAAGAGATAATTGATGTGATGAGCTCATTGGAGAGGAAATTGGTTTACGTTTAGTAAAGACATTGCGATGAAGAATATCCGAAATATATTTCTTAGGTGATAACAAAATATTCTTGCCTTGAGGACTAATTGAAGGTCGAGAAATTAGTCAAGTGAGCCAAGATCTTTGAAAGAAAAAGCATAACTAAGTAGTTGTATGACACGATTGACAACATGTATGTTATTTCCAGTAACAATGATGTTATCAATGTAGACTGGAATAAAGAGAATTGTGTTGTTCTGTTTGTATGTGAACAAAAAAGGATCCGTCTTAGAACCCTGAAAGCCAAGTTTATATTGAGCCTATGGAAAGTGATGAAACCCAACGCTTGGTGCCTGTTTAAGATTATATAGGGCTTTGCATAGGAAACAGGTATGATCTAGATGTTTCATGTCAATGAAATCTTATGGTTATCGTATGTAGACATTTGGTTTAGGTTTCCATGAAGAAAGGCATTCTGAGCATTAAGTTGTCGAGGAGACCACTTCTTTGTTTCAACTTGGGAGAGGACTACCTGGATAGTGGTAGCCTTGACAACTAGACTAAATGTTTCATTAAAGACAATGTCTAGCTGTTGACGAAAGACTTTGGCAACATGATGAGCTTTATATCTAGTAATAGAGCTTGTTTATTCTTTTATAATCTTGTACACCCATTTAAAATCAGTTACATTAGTGTTAAGAATAGGTGGAACCAGAGCCCACGCATCATTTTTTGACAAGTGCTTTAAGTTCCTCGGCTGGAGCATGGCGCTACCCCGAATATAACTTGGCAATGGTAAAGGAAGTGGATTCAACAATGAGAGATGTCGACAAAGAAGCCATGTGGTTGATGAATGTAAAGGACCCAGGGTTTAGGACTAGGTCGAAGATTAGGAGGATATGGGTGAGGAGGAGGGGTTGCAGACGAAGATTTATTGGAAGAATATGAGGATGAGGAAGTTGTAGGAGATGATGGAGGAGTAAGAGTTTATATGGATGATGGAGGTGTGTTTGGTTCAGTATGAGGTTGTGGATTATCAATAAGAGTATCAAGAGGAAATGTGGAGTTAGAAAAGGATGTATAAGGGCTGGAATGTGGAAATGAAGAAGGAAGTGATGAGACTATTTGTTTAAACAGAACGTTGTGTTGGCTAGCTATGTAGATGCGATCATCTGTTTGATCGAAACACCGATACTTATAATGTTATGGACTGTGGCCAAGGAATATGTAAGGTGTGGAACGACAGTCTATTTTGTGAGGATTGTAGGGTTGAAGGTGAGGGGAATATTGACAACCGAATACTCGAAGGAAAGAGCAGTTAGGGTGACAATGGAAGAGATGTTCGAATGGAGAATTGTTGGTGGACGTTCGAGTTTGCATTTAGTTGATAAGATAGAAAACCGTGTCAAAAGAAAAATGCCAAAATCATTTTGAAACAAAGGATTAGGCAAGAAGAGTGAGTCCAGTCTCGACAATTTGGTGATGTCGGTGCTCAACGAAGCCATTTTGTTAGCGTGTGTGAAGATAAGATAAACGATGGATTATGCCTAGAGACCGAAAGAAACTTACCAAAGTGCGGAATCACCCATTCAATTAGTTGGACTTGTTTGATTTTGTTCTAAACCAATGTTCAACCATGTGAATAAATTTTGTAGATGTAATGTAAATATCAGATTTATTTATCAACAGAAAGATCCACATGTAACATGAGTAATGATCAACATAAAGCATAAAGTACCGGTAACCATCAAAAGATAATACATGCGCAGGTCCTCAAACATCACAGTGTAAAAGATCAATATAATATGCATTGTGAAAATTGAAACATGTATATAATTTAGGTTAACTCACCAATAGGACAAGCAGTGCACGAAACAAAACTAGATGCCTTGGTTACAGGTAAGGAATAACTAGAAAGTATGAAACTGAAAATACTCTCATGTGGATGACTAAGCCTTCGGTTCCAGAAGTCGGAAGTTTTGCGAGTGGTATAGAATGCGTGCTTTTTTGATAGACTGGAGAAGTGGAAGCGGAAGACCAAGACTGTAGAGACCATTTTCACTAGGGCCCGTAAGGAGAATAATGCATGTAGACTCGTCCTTCACCCCAAATAAGGAAGAGTGCATTTCAAAGAAAATATTATTGTCTAAGCAGAATTGTTGGACAAGTAGAAGTTGTTTTTTAATGTTAGAAACATTAAGAATGATGGATATGTTAAATGATTTATTTAAGGAATGATTTTTTGTTGAAGAAATAGAAGAATAGAAAGATCGTTACCATTACCAACACAAAGGAAATCACCATGGGATGCCACAGAATTGTCCATACTTGCAAAATCTGGTGTGACATGATTGGTGGCTCTAGTATCAGGAAACCAGGTAGAGCTTCTAGGGGATCCTGGTTGAGAATGATTATCCGTATAGTTTGGATGTGGAAGGTTACAGGATGTGGAAGGTTACAGATTGTGGAATGATCACAGTTAAGGCAGTCAGACGGGAGATGTCCAATTCCACAACGGTTGCAGGAACCGTCAACTTTATTTTGTGCAGAGGCCCATGGAAACTGACTACTGTTGTCACCACAACCCCGACCTTTTCCTCGGCATCCTCAGTTGTTGTGCCCATAGATAGTTGGAGGACGGGCGCTGTAGTATACTTAAGGTCATTGACTTGCTGAAGAAATAGCAGTCATCAGTTGATAACCTAGTGAAGGTGCTATTTTGGGGTTTCGTACACGAGTCTTAACAAAAATTGTTAAACGCAATGAAAACAAAACATCTATAAACTGGTCCAAACTAAACTTTGGATGGCCCACTAGGAATCAAGATGAAGCCAAATAGAAACGAATCACAACCATAGAGTGTTTAGAACCAAATACCTCAAGTCAGTTGTAGTAGACTCTGAATCACGAAACACCTTGATTCAATAACTTCGGGTGCTAAGAATACAACTCTCACATGCACAACACACTAACAAAGTATGATGTATAACAAATCAATGCACAAACAGCTTGCAAATTAATTAACCAAGAAATATGAATACAATTTATTATAATTTCTAGTTGAACTTAAATTATTGATAGATTACTATGGGTATGTCCATTGGTAACATCTTAAAAATTCACTTGGTAAACCGTCGGTGATAGTGTATGCTTCATCAAAGAAGACTTGTCGGCCACCAGAGAAGACTTGCATGTCACTGAAGATGAATCGCTAGTAATCCCTCACTAAAAGATCCATTGATAATCCCTCAATAATTTCCCTTGGTAATCCGATGGTAATCAAATTATCCAGGCCCATATTACCAACAGACTTTCACCAATGGATACTCGTTGATAATGACTTGCATTGACAAATCTCTAATGTAAATGTCCGTTAACGACAGTCATTTATAAATATATACACACTTTCATATATGTATATATATATATATATAACTATAACGAATTGCATCTAAAAGCTTAGTATAAAAGTGAATATCGTGTATATCCTCATCCTTGAAGTCATTGTCCGTCTACATGTAACAAAGTCAAACATTGGGTCCCGAAAAATTTATTTAGTATTTTGTTTAATTTATTTGTTTAGCTTTTTATATCAACCTAATTTTCATTAAATTATTTTACAGTGCTTGGTGCTTATCCCTACGAGCTTTTTGTCCTTAATTATCTAATGATTCACTTTTCAAATAAGCTGGATATAACAACCCTCCTAAAATTCTTAACGCACCCATATACGTCCTAAAATACACCACGTATACGAAAAACAGCCCCGAAATATCTTTATTTTAATAAAATTAAATAAAACAAAGTCTGTGGGGCACTTGCGGGCCGCGACCCCTTGACTAAAGCTGTCGCGGGGCGTGACGTGTGCGTGACTACACATATTTTTACAATGAAATTACACACGATTTGGTTTTAAATTTATAAAAGTGATTATTACTTTTACATCAAAACACACACGAAAGAGGCAAGTCTACCCCGTCATATATGTAATAAAGTATCGGTAAGAACCAAGTATCGATCCACGGAAATGGGCGGAGAAATAATACTAGACCTTTGTCACTAAACTACCGGTAAAAACATAAGTTGTTTGATTTTACTAAACTAAGGTAAGCATAAATACATACTTATAAAACATAGTAGATTTGAAATACTAAAATAGATAAATAGCCTTGCTTAATATACAACCAAAGCATGTCAACTAAGTCGGTTTTGGCACTAGAAGCATTCGGTCAATTTTCCAATTTAAGACAATTAGTATCCCTTTCGGGAATCCTAACATGACAATCATTCGGAAAGCTAAAACGATAAACACACTTTAACCACCTAAAAATGTTCTTTAACGTGCAATTGATAAATGTCTATGAAAATCTCTTAAAAATAAGTTAGTCATCCGTTAGGAGTTTTCTAACCTCACTTAAACAAGGAAAGCGACACCGATAACACAATGCAACCACCGAGACAAGCATAAACTTGATTAAATCACAACCGAGTTCATTTTACAAATCTAGAATATAAATCCACCAAGCAAGCAATTTTGGCCGAAACTACTAACTAAGTTAACAATTTATATTAAGAATTCATAACGACACCATTTAACCCGTTAAGGTCCTTGCGTGAAGGCAAGCTTTCTTGATTAACAATAATTACATTTTATTAAACCACTAACCATTTCTAGTATCATGGTGCCCACATTTTAACAAAGCTAAACTAGTTAACCAAGTTTAAAGTTTACTAATACATGATTAATTAAGCTTCATTTTTAAACTATCTCAACTAACCAAGTACCAATCAACCAACACAATTACTTATAATCAAGAAATCAATATCAATAACAAGGTTGCAAACTAATCATCAAAGATTAACATAGAAAATACTTCCAAATGTCAATACAAACAAAGATTAACATACTAGTGGCTATAATCAAGCAAGGGATTATTGTGTTTTTGCCCAAAGGCTACAATAATACATAATAATCAATCTTAATGCTTGAAACATAACAAAATTATGGAAAGACTTAAGAAACCAAACCATAAACAAGCATAAGAATGAGAATCCGGATAGTAATCGAGCTAAACCGGACAATGTGGCTTGAATCCTAGCTAAAGCTAATGCTTCTGGAGCCTAAAAATCGCCTGTGAAGCTCTCCAAAATTCCAGAATTACGAACAGAATGCTTATGTTCGCTTTTTATATTTTTTCGATGTCGCACGGTCGTGCACCGATCGCACGACCGTTCACTTTTTGCATTATTGGAGTTACTGTTCATGACATCAGCAGAGTTGACTGGTCTTCGGTTCTGCACGACCGTTCTTCATATCGCATGACCGTGCATTTCCGGGATCTTGTTGCATGGACTGAAGCACTGGTCGTTCATCACCGGGAATTGGCTGATCATCGGATCCGCACGGAGTGCAAGGAATGGCACGACCGTGCGTCACAGGGATTTTCTTGAACGCCTTGTTGCACTGGTCGTTCATCACCGGCTAGTCTTGGTTTGTCGGAGATGCACGGTCGTTCCTCAGACCGCACGACCGTTCCACTTGCCCAGGTCATTTTTCTAACAGAATGTTCGCAGCTTCGTCGTTTTGTCCGGAAAGTCCTCGTTTTCACTATCATCTTGTCCGGTATGCTGTTTTAGGCGTGTAAACAAAAGTATACATAATTAAGTATCCGAATGACGATTTTACGGCCGAAAACGCATAAAATGGGGATAAAATGGGGGACTAAAATATGTGTAAATTAGTGAATATCAAATCTCCCCACACTTGAACCTTGCTTGTCCTCAAGCAAGCTAAACTAAAATGCAATAAAAAATAGAATCAAACAAGAACGATAATTTACACACTATTTTATTGAAAACACTATAAACGGTTAGCCGGTTTTTCGAAAGACAACATCAAAAGACTCAAACCCAACAAGCATATGCAATTATATAGCGACAACCAAAAAGCCGTGACTTCACATTTCTTTGACTCAACATGTTAATCTTCACACAACTCACAATGTTCACACACACTCGGTTTTATTTATGAACCATACATAAAATGTGTACGTGCAAACACTCAATGCCTCGTCAATGAAATGTGTAATATCATAAGCTTGTTATAAGATCTTGTCTCCACCAACTAACATGCGAAAAAGTGTAAATCAAGTGGTCTTTACGGGTTGTAACGTTAGGCTTGGGCGAAGGGTATGGAAATGGATATTTAAAGTGGCGAAATGGTTAAAACTCGGTAGTTACGTTTAACAAGCGCAATACAACAAAACTATACATACAAATGCCTTAAAAAGGCGACTTATGCGACAACGAGCTCATAAACAAGATTTTATCATTTAAGCATTCAAAATTTGCTCGATTTTTGTCAACTTCACCCTATTTTAGGGTGTTTTATTTTCTGTTTTTTTTTATTTTTTTATAACATACTAACAAACTGATTTATACAATGGAAAGTAAACTATAACAAGCGCTAGTTAAACGATTATTTCGGCCGAGTTTTAACGCTAAAAGGTTTAACATATAAAAAGGCTAAATATGGCTAAGTAGGCGATAATATTGGGTAGACAAAGGTAAACGGGAAGGCTCGACATGGTTAATCCTAAAGGGTAATGTAAGGTTTACGGGAAACATAACACAAAGAACAAGGCTAACACAAAGTGGTAATCTAGGTGCCTCTATCACTTCTACACAATTTCGCAAGTTCATGGTCTTAACAAGCATTCTAGTGACAAGTTCTAAATTGCACATAATATCCGGCTCACTCCTATATCCGAAATGAACAAATATATAACAATATCAAGGCTCAAATATGCTCACATAGCGGAAGGAATGGGTAAAAGTGTGAAAAGTATCATGCAAGTCTTTCTTTGTTTGTCACGCTTTCCGGTTTCCTTTTTCAAAAGTATTTTGCTTGTCGAGTTTTTATCAAGTCCGAAGCTTTCTAAAACACAACCAACCGGTTTATTACTAAAATATATACAGAAAATAGATATTTTTGTATGAATTTTCTGTTTTTTTAGAGGACAAACAAAGTTAACAAAGTTAACCCCCTCCCCACACTTGAACTTCGCATTGTCCCCAATGCGAAACCCGAAATATAGAGAAAAAAGGATAATAGTACTCCCCTCAAGATGATATCTGATGAAACGAGACTTTCAAAGCTGTTTCTGTCATATGCTCTGGTCCGAGATATGTCGGATCTGCAAGTATGTCATATGAACACCAAAACAGAGCAGTAACAGAATAAACATAAAAACCATAATGTACATAAATAAACTACCAATCCAAACAAAGACATAACATAAAGTAAAGTGTTTGAAATTAAAATACAATCCGAGGGTGTTTGAAATACTAAGCAAAAAGAACACCCGAAATAACAAGTACTGAAATAATAAAAACCATCAACGAACAACACCACCATCTCCTACTCGTCATCACCATCATCGTCTCTCGTGAAGGATGGGCCCGCATCACCATAACCAGGTGGGTTCCACGGTGGGAACTGTGGAGGGTGCTGAAAGTAGTCGGGATATGCATGATGCATCTCCCCGAATAAGTATGAAAATCCGGCACTCACCCCCTGGTATAAACTCTCCTGGTTATGCCTAAGCTGATCCTGAGTGGCCCTGAGCTGATCCTGAGTAGCCCTGATCTGGTCCTGGCTAGTCCTAATCTGGTCGATATAAGTCCCATGCTGCTCCTGCGTAACTCGCATCTGTTGGAACTGCTGGTAAAACTCTGGCCACTCCTGATGCTGGTGGTAATCATGGTGCTGCGGTGAATGCGGTGGTGTGTGCGGCTCATGCTGCTCGTGCTGCTGAACTACATGTTGTTCCTCCATTTCTTCATCCTCATCCTCTGCTGGAAGTGGGGGCAACGGGTCCTAGACCTCATTGTTGAGCCCCCTCAGCCTATCCCCATCATCCGTTTCTGCGATAACCCCCATCTCCTTCAATGACTGAATATCAACATAAATACCATCGGTCACATGAGTGAGACTCTCAAGCACCTCATCAGTCATCATGTTTAAATTGTAAGCAATTTCGGTCACATACTGACCGCCGTGAATCTGACTGTTGGGTGTCCTACCTGAGCACTTCACAAAGTATTCAGCCATCCTTGCGGCTAGGTTGATGTGTACTCCATCAACCAGCGCGTACAGAAAAATCAAATCCGGTGTTGGACAGTTCCCTAAACTGTCCATGCGGCTGCAAATGGTGTGGCTAAACCCATGATGCATCACTCGAACCAAAGGGTCTTTCAACCGTGAAGCCTTAGACATTCTTGGGTCGTAAGGGTCACCAATAGCATTTGCAGCCCAGAATGCAGCCCGTGCTTCATCAGACGGAAAGGTAAACTGCTCAGTGAAGAACTCGGAATCCATGTCTGCAGTTGTGTAGATACCCAGCCTCCTACCCAATCGACCTACCGACCAACTGTGCCAGCGTCCGCCCAACCTAAAAGTTACCCGCTCCTTGTAGCGGAATTTTGGCCTTCTAGCAGCAAGTGGTTTCTCGTAGGCGTAGGTGGAGAAGAACTCTATCGTTAGCTCGCGGTAGATGGGTCGGTTGATCGTTACTAGGCGCACAAGTGGGATACTGATCATGTTTTCAAGTCTTTCAAACTGATTGAGATCCCTCATAACGTCCCAATCCAACCTCCGTGGGACGCCAAATTGCCCTCGCCTTCTCCATAAGGCGTCCTGTCTTGGGATACAAAGGGCTTCTCGTTCATCATTGGGGTTAAACTGAAGGAAAGGATGATCCATCTGCATGAGGAATATCATTAGAACAGAGGGAACAGGAAAAATTTCATTCGAAAATAGTAGAACGCACAATTATGAATGTTCTGTCAAACTGATCTGGGCAATTGACATGGGCGTGCGGCTTGTCGCACGGCCGTGCATCACGGAGATCGAGCAGTAGTGGCCAGAAAATGTCGTAACCGCACGGCATGCGACCAACGGCACCACCGTGCGATACCGAGCCAACATCAGAATCAGTGAACAGCCGATAAGGCACGACCGTTCCACCAAGGAACGACCGTGCAACCCCTAATCTGCAAATTTTCGAACCCCTGAACTATTAACAGCCTGATTTTTGCAAATTTCAACAAGTTTTGTGCAAACAGGGGTTAGAAAATCAACCGGTTGTTCACGAGACATGATTCTAACAAGGGCTAGGGTTTCGATTTGTTTATGAAGAGAACCCTAGAGAATCCTTGAAGAATCGGATGAATCTAACCTAGAAAGCAAAGAAACGGAAAATCTACAAGAAGGAACATACCATGCGAAGAGATGGGTGAAACCGTGCGAAGAAACCGTGCGATTTGAGTGAATATCGTTCTGGAACGGCTGCAGCAGTTAGGGTTCGCGAAAATGGAAGTGGGGCTGCAGATGAAGGTATTTATATTGGACAAATGACCAAACTGCCCTTAGCCTCCCGCACGGGCGTGCGACAGATCGCACGGTCGTGCGACACCGACATTTTGCTGATCCTGCACGCTGTTCTCGGAGATGCATCGGGGGTGCGACTCATCGTTCCGGCCAGCCCGCAAACGCACGGTCGTGCGATTCATGGCACTGCCGTGCAACAGCTGTAGATCAGTTTTTTCTGCAGAAGGTATTTCCAGCAACTGTTTTGGCCGTTTTTCTCCATTTTTTCAACACGCACACTGTTTTAACAATATTCCCACGTAGACCCTTCACTCGGTACGTATAGAAACTGTACAAACTAACGGAAACTACCAAACACTCCTAAATTACGCTAAAACTAGAAAAACACAAAAAAGGACAATTTTACCCCTAAAGCGCTTTTGACACTCTTGCTACATTTTTGATCCGCAAGTCAGTAGCGTAGACTCTCTCCTCCCCACACTTATGATGTGTGCGGGGTTTGGAGCTCGATGACCTCCACCGCCGACTCTATCGGCCCGGCAACGTACAACTTCAAGCGATGCCCATTTACCTTGAAAATAACGCCGTCCGCGTTCTCTATTGCAACAGTCCCATATGGAAATACCTCTTTAACTGTGTATGGGCCTGTCCAATGTGAATGAAGCTTCCCGGGAAATAAGCGCAACCGCGAGTTGTAAAGAAGAACAAGATCGCCCGCTTGGAATTCTTTGTGGTCCTTCAAGCGTTTATCGTGCAATCTCTTCGTGCGCTCCTTGTACAACACGGAGCTTTCATAAGCACATTGTCGCAACTCTTCCAATTCATGAATCTGGAGAAACCGGGCTTCACCTCCGGTTTTTAAGTCCAGATTTGCGGTTTTTAGAGCCCACATCGCTTTATGCTCCAACTCAACCGACAAATGGCATGCTTTTCCGTAAACAAGCCTAAAGGGAGTAGTCCCAATAGGCGTCTTGTAAGCCGTACGGAAAGCCCACAACGCTTCCTCAAGCTTATCCGACCAATCCTTGCGGTTTGCACCTACCGACCGCTCAAGGATTCTCTTCAGCCCCCGGTTCGTGACTTCTACCTGCCCGCTTGTCTGTGGATGATAGGGCGTGGATAAACGGTGATGCACACCGTAACGGGACAAAGCTCTCTCGAGCTGAGTATTGTAAAAATGCATCCCTCTGTCGCTAATAAGCGCTTTCGGAGCGCCAAACCGGGCAAATAAGCTCTTTAAGAATCTCACGACCACCCTGGCATCATTGGTGGGTAAGGCCTGTGCGTCCGCCCACTTGGATACAGAGTCAACTGCGACCAGGATGTACTTATTACCTCGTTAGGGGGGAAATGGTCCCATGAAGTCTGTCCCCCAGATATCAAAGACTTCACAAACCTGAATCCAGTTCTGAGGCATTTCATCACGTGCCGATATATTTGTCACCCTCTGGTAGGCATCGCACGCTCTAACCCAACTCTGCGCATCATGAAATATAGTCGGCCAATAAAACCCGGAATCCAACACCTTCTTGGCGGTAAAGTTGGCTCCATGGTGGACTCCGGTAGGTCCCTCGTGACAATGGCGCAGAATATCGGTCGCCTCATTCCGTGAAACACATCTCCTAATCACCTGATCAGCACCAACCTGGAACAAGTAAGGGTCATCCCAAATGTAGTGCTTGACATCCGAGAAGAATTTCCTCTTTTGCTGGTGAGTCAACCCTTTAATCAGAATCCCGCAAGCAAGGTAGTTCGCAAGGTCGGCGAACCATGGCGACTCATCGCATATCTCAACACTCATCAAAGACTCGTGTGGGAAGTTGCCATTTATGGATTCCCAACGCGCGTCCACGATGTCTCCATGCTCTAACCGAGATAGATGGTCAGCCGCTACATTCAACGCACCCTTTTTATCTTGAATTTCAATATCGAACTCCTGCAGCAACAAGATCCACCTGATCAGACGCGGTTTAGCATCCTGTTTGCTGAAGAGATATCTGATGGCTGCGTGATCAGTATACACAACGGTTTTCGAAAGCACCAAGTACGATCTAAATTTGTCAAATGCGAAAACGACCGCCAAGAGCTCTTTTTCTGTCGTGGTATAATGCTCCTGCGCGTCGTGAAGAGTCTTGCTCGCATAATAGATCGAGTGAAAGTGCTTTTCTCTCTTTTGTCCAATAACGGCCCCTATAGCGTAATCACTCGCGTCGCACATAATTTCAAACGGCAGACTCCAGTCTGGTGCAACTAAAATAGGGGCCTCAATCAACTTTTGCTTGAGAAGGTCAAAGGCTCTCAAGCAATCATCTCCAAATATGAACGGAGCGTCTTTCTCCAACAAACGGGTTATGGGCCTAGCGATCTTTGAAAAATCCGATGGATCTCCTATAGAACCCCGCATGACCAAGAAAGCTCCGTATCGCTCTCACAGGGGTGGGAGGCGGAAGTCGTGAAATGATATCCACTTTGGCTGGATCGACCTCCATACCAGCATGCGAAATCTTGTGTCCCAAAACTATGCCCTCCTTCACCATGAAGTGGCACTTTTCCCAGTTTAGGACAAGATTCGTCTCCTCACATCTCTTCAACATCCTTTTCAAATTTTCCAAACAATGATCGAAGGAATCCCCAAATACCGAAAAGTCATCCATGAAAACCTCCATAGAATCCTAGATCATATGATGAAAAGTTGCAACCATGCACCTCTGGAAGGTCGCTGGCGCATTACACAGCCCAAAAGGCATTCGCCGGTAGGCGAACATGCCGAAGGGACAGGTAAAGGTAGTCTTCTCCTGATCCTCAGGAGCAATAGGAATTTGGAAGTATCCAGAGAACCCGTCCAAGAAACAGTAATAAAACTTCCTTGACAGACGTTCCAACATCTGGTCGATGAATGCAAGCGGGAAGTGATCCTTGCGAGTAGCATCATTGAGCTTGCGGTAGTCAATGCAAACTCGCCACCCAGTGACGGTACGGGTAGGAATTAGCTCATTCCTATCATTTGAAACTACAGTCATACCACCTTTCTTAGGTACAACCTGCACCGGACTCACCCACACAGAGTCAGAAATAGGATAAATCATTTCGGCATCCAACAAGTTAATCACTTCCTTCTTCACCACGTCTTGCATATTCGGATTTAAACGCCTCTGATGCTGCGCACAGGGTTTGTACTCGTCTTCCATCAGAATCTTGTGAGTACAAAACGAAGGATTGATGCCCTTGATATCCATGATTTTCCATGCAATGGCTCCCTTATGAAGTCTCAGAACCTCAAGAAGCTGATTTTTCTCATCCTTTTCCAATGATGCCGAAATTATGACTGGTAAGCGACGCTCCTCGTCCAGAAATGCATACTCGAGATGTGGTGGGAGTTCTTTCAACTCCAAAGGCGTCGGATCTTCAACCGAAGGCTTTGCTTCCTCTTCTTTTACATGGCCAATTTCTAGAAACCTCTCTGGACTCTGGGAACCATCATCACCAATCTGATAGACTGGCTGCTCGAAATCGTGGCCCTCTTGCGTAATGCCAATCAGGTCCCCACACGACAGACGTGTGTCCGAATCAATCTCGTCAACAGTGCCTTGAAAATGAGAGCAAACACATGCGTCGACTATGTCGACATAGTAAGGCATGTCATCGTGACTTTGCGGATGCTGCATTGATCTTTTAATATCAAATGTCACGTGCTCGTCATTTACTCGGAGCGTGATTTGGCCAGCTGCCACATCAACAATCGTCCTCGCTGTATTGAGGAACGGGCGTCCAAGTATTTAAGGCACTCTTGAATCTTCGTCCATGTCAAGGATAACAAAGTCCACGGGGAAAACAAATTTATCGATTTTTACAAGCATGTTTTCCACAAATCCATGCGGATACTTTATTGAGCGGTCTGCCAACCGAATGCTCATTCTAGTGGGTGACGGCTCACCCAGATCCAGCTTAGTAAAAACCTTATATGGCATAAGGTTGATACTCGCTCCCAAGTCAGCCAATGCATGGCTAACAGACATGTTTCCAATCAAACACGGGAGCGTAAAACTACCCGGATCTCCCATTTTTGTGGGCAGACGGTTTTGCAGAACGGCGGAACAAGTTTCATTCATGACCACACATGATATATCCTCGAGCTTCTTTTTATTCGAGAGGATATCCTTTAGGAATTTCGCATACTTTGGCATCTGGGCCAAGGCTTCAACAAACGGTATATTAATGTGTAGTTGCTTAAACAACTCAAGGAACTTACCGTATTGCTCTTTGTTTTTCTGTTTCTTCAGCCTGCCTAGATAAGGTACTGGTGGAGTGTAATCTTTGACCGGCTCCTGGACTTGTGCTGTACTTGCTGGGCGTAGCCTGGCTTGCACCTCGTCCGGTGTGTCAGTCGGGACCGCTCCAGTGATCGGTGATGAGTCCGATATGACGGGTCCGGTAGTTTTTCCACTCCTGGTCATGATCGCATTCACATGCCCGCCCGGGTTTGGTTCTGTATTAACCGGAAGAGCACCTGGGGGTCTTTTGGACATCATCTGCGCCAGCTGACCAACCTGATTCTTGATATTCTGAATCGAGGCTTTCTGACTCCTCATTTCTCCCTCGTTAGCTAGAAAACCATCTTCGCTTTGTTGGTATCGTTTTTCAGAGCTAGAGAGAAGCTGAGCCATCATATCCTCCAGCTTGGAACTAGACTGAGGGGCCTGCTGTTGAGAGCTACTCCCAGTGCCCTGATTCTGGTACGAATATGGACGCTGCTGGTAAGGTTGGTTGTATTGCTGGTACTGCTGACCCTGCTGGGGCGCTGGTGCACGCTGAGTGAACCCCAATGGGTTCTGATTACCTTATTCGCTTGCCACCCAAAATTTGGGTGATTTCTCCAACCGGGATTATAGGTGTTGCTATAGGGATTGTTCTACGGCCTCACCTGATTACCCACAAAATCTACTTCTTCGTGGCTCTCATATACTACTCCCTGAAAGCATGCACCAGGCTCATGTGACACTCCACACTGGTCACATCCCGAACCAGCTTGTGCAATCATTTGGGACTTATCGAATTTCGCTGAAAGAGCCGAGATTTGTGCAGTAATAGCCGTGTAGTCATCCACCGCGTGTGCTCCTGCGCGAGATGATGATGATGATGCTGCCCGGCCTCTATCTCCTTCCCGACGCGAGCTGGATTTCAACGCAGCTTTTTCTATAATATCATACGCTTCCGTCGGCGTCTTAGTTCCTAGATCGCCTCCTGCGTTCACGTCTAATCGCTCCTGTGTGTTGTCACTGAGCCCCTGATAGAACGTCAAAACCAGCTGTCGCTTGGAGAAGCCATGATGTGGAACATCAATCAACAGATCTTTAAATCTCTCCCAGGCCGCGTGTAACGACTCTCCCTCGTCCTGGCGAAAGGAAACAATCATGTTCCGAAGCTTGTTTGTTTTCTCAGGCGGAAAATATTTCTGCATAAACTGCTCCGCCAATTGATTCCAGGTCCTGATGGACCCGGCTGGGAGTGACATAAGCCAAGCTCTAGCTTTGTCACACAATGAGAAAGGAAACAACCTCAACCGAATTGCATCCTCCGAAACACCTCTAATCCTAAATGTCGAACAAATAGCAAGAAAAGCAGCGATATGCCTCCCAGGATCCTCATGCTCACGTCCGTCAAACTGTACTGAATTCTGCACCATGTTAATAATACTAGATCTAGTTTCAAAAGTAGGTGCATCTATAGTAGGCTGAAGGATACTCGGCTCCAGGCCTGCCCTTCCGGGCTGATTCGTTTCATTCAAAGGTCAGTCGTCGTCCGCCATGACGACTCTCTCCTCGCCCCCTGAGCTTTCGTCTTCAGAGATTATCACCGGCTCGTCAGTTGCGTTTGCAATGCGTTGTGCAATGACAAGCGACCTTTCGCGCAGCCTCTTACTTCTTCTAAGATTATGCGTTGGTTCGTCAGTCGGCTCAGCAATAGCGGGCACGGGAGTTGAGGACATCAACCTGCAAACGAAAATTTGACACAATGAATATTTTATTAATATAATAATGATGTTTTTTTTTGCTGAAAAGAAACAGAATATTATTGTAAATGGGCTGAAAAATTTATAAAAATCCGAATATGGGCCCGAAATTTTATAAAAATTAAAGCAATGAAAATAATCGAATCGGCTAGTGTAAAAACGATTTTTAAGAGCCGAAAATTCAACGAATAAATGAATAAATAAATCCGGATTAGAACAAATAAATAGAATAAAAATTCACAAGTGTACAAAAGAATCACGAAAATGAATAAATTGAATTAAAGCAAGAAATATTAACAAATAAATCAACAAATAAATAATCACGAAAATATACACAAAATATTAACAAGTATATACACCGATAAAATAATGACCCGGGTCGTTCCTAAAACTCGCCAATTCCCCGGCAACGGCGCCAAAAACTTGACGTGTGCGTGACTACACATATTTTTACAATGAAAATACACACGATTTGGTTTTAAATTTATAAAAGTGATTATTACTTTTACATCAAAACACACACGAAAGAGGCAAGTGTACCCCGTCATATATGTAATAAAGTATCGGTAAGAACCAAGTATCGATCCACGGAAATGGGCGGAGAAATAATACTAGACCTTTGTCACTAAACTACCGGTAAAAACATAAGTGGTTTGATTTTACTAAACTAAGGTAAGCATAAATACATACTTATAAAACATAGCAGATTTCAGATACTAAAATAGATAAATAGCCTTGCTTTATATACAACCAAAGCATGTCAACTAAGTCAGTTTTGGCACTAGAAGCATTCGGTCAATTTTCCAATTTAAGACAATTAGTATCCCTTTCGGGAATCCTAACATGACAATCATTCGGAAAGCTAAAACGATAAACACACTTTAACCACCTAAAATTGTTCTTTAACGTGCAATTGATAAATGTCTATGAAAATCTCTTAAAAATAAGTTAGTCATCTGTTAGGAGTTTTCTAACCTCGCTTAAACAAGGAAAGCGACACCGATAAACACAATGCAACCACCGAGACAAGCATAAACTAGATTAAATCACAACCGAGTTCATTTTACAAATCTAGAATATAAATCCACCAAGCATGCAATTTTGGCCGAAACTACTAACTAAGTTAACAATTTATATTAAGAATTCATAACGACACCATTTAACCCGTTAAGGTCCTTACGCGAAGGCAAGCTTTCTTGATTAACAATAATTACATTTTATTAAACCACTAACCATTTCTAGTATCATGGTGCCCACATTTTAACAAAGCTAAACTAGTTAACCAAGTTTAAAGTTTACTAATACATGATTAATTAAGCTTCATTTTTCAACTATCTCAAATAACCAAGTACCAATCATCCAACACAATTACTTATAATCAAGAAATCAATATCAATAACAAGGTTGCAAACTAATCATCAAAGACTAACATAAAAAATACTTCCAAATGTCAAAACAAACAAAGATTAACATACTAGTGGCTATAATCAACCAAAGGGATTATTGTGTTTTTGCCCAAAGGCTACAGTAATACATAATAATCAATCTTAATGCTTGAAACATAACAAAATTATGGAAAGACTTAAGAAACCAAACCATAAACAAGCATAAGAATGAGAATCCGGATAGTAATCGAGCTAAACCGGACAATGTGGCTTGAATCCGGGCTAAAGCTAATGCTTCCGGAGCCTAAAAATCGCCTGTGAAGCTCTCCAAAATTCCAGAATTACGAACAGAATGCTTCTGTTTGCTTTTTATATTTTTTCGATGTCGCATGGTCGTGCACCGATCGCACGACCGTTCACTTTTTGCATTATTGGAGTTACTGTTCATGACATCAGCAGAGTTGACTGGTCTTCGGTTCCGCACGACCGTTCTTCATATCGCATGACCGTGCGTTTCCGGGATCTTGTTGCACGGATTGAAGCACTGGTCGTTCATCACCGGGAATTGGCTGATCATCGGATCCGCACGGGGTGCAAGGAATGGCACGGCCGTGCGTCACAGGGATTTTCTTGAACGCCTTGTTGCACTGGTCGTTCATCACCGGCTGGTCTTGGTTTGTCGGAGATGCACGGTCGTTCCTCAGACCGCACGACCATTCAACTTGCCCAGGTCATTTTTCTAACAGAATGTTCGCAGCTTCGTCGTTTTGTCCGGAAAGTCCTCGTTTTCACTATCCTCTTGTCCGGTATGCTGTTTTAGGCCTGTAAACAAAAGTATACATAATTAAGTATCCGAATGACGATTTTACGGCCGAAAACGCATAACATGGGGATAAAATGGGGGACTAAAATATGTGTAAATTAGCGAATATCAGGGCGCGACAAACTGGACACCAGGCTTAACCCGGTGCTGCCACGTGGCCCAACGCTTGGTGAAGCTTGCTCGTGACTGGCCAAGGCTAGGCCCTAGCCAGCCTGGCTCACGGGGCGCAAAGACCTTGTCTTCAGCTCTCGCGGGGCGCGAGGAAGTGTTGATCAGGCCCTATAAATAGAGGCCATCGGCTTCAGTTGAGAAATCCTTCAGAATCAAAATCTCTCTCTTAGTCTTTGATAACAATTATAATACTCGGGTATAATACCCACTAATTAGCAAAGCTCTCCCTCGTTGTAAGTATTATAATCCCCGATTACGTATTAGATACGCTGTCCGATCGTTCTAGTGCTCCATAATGCATGTCAAGGCTCTGCCTGACTCAGTCATTGGAGTTCTATCTCGGGGAGGGTATAGCTAATGTAAATTTGGGTTATTATACTAATGCATGTGCAGTGTTTAAATTAGATTATAACTAGGAAGTCACAAGGAAATACCTAAATTAGCAATGTGAGTGATTCCTCTTTTCACAAAATTGTTTTTACAAAACCTCAATTGTTTGTACCTTATAATTAACAGTGATTGAGTATTTGTAATTCTACAATTATCGTCGGTATGTTGGGGTTTTGTCTACAGAATTTGTTATTACAGTGTGAGTAGTAACATTACCACCAGTCAGGATTGACAGTACCGTGGGTGGTAATTAAAGTAGATGTGAACAAATGTAATTGCTGGATTGCCCTCAATGCTGTAAAATGATAAAACCTGTTTTGATTAAACTGGGATTCACTCGCCAGTATTTCTTGCTGATAAAATGTTTTTAAACGCGTTTCAGGTAACAAAATGTGAAAGCCAAATAGAAGGCAGCTGGAGAGCACTGAAGGCTTGGAAAAGTGGCTATAAAAGTTACCTAAATAAACAAGAAGTTTTTATTTCAATAAATTAGGGGTTATCCCTAGAAACATGTTTGTAATGGAAACTTGGGTTTTACCCGTATACTAATTAATTATAAAAATGTGGTGTTTTACTCAGATAAAATATTTCCTAACTATAGTCCTGATGAAATTTCCGCTGCCAAATTAATAAACACCGATACCACCAGCTCTGAGTAGCTCGTGGCCGCCCGCCTCCCGAGGCAGGGGTCGGGGGTTGTGACAGAAGGTGGTATCAGAGCTACAGCCACTGATTTCAGCCACAGAAGTGTTCTGCTGACACCAAAATTTTATCCATTATGTTAGGAAATAATCTACGTGATTACATGCATATATGTATATTATTGTTTTGTGTTATTTGACAATTTGTTAGTTTACAGTATGAGTGATCAAGGTCCCTCAGACGCCTATCGTCAATTGTCTAGTTCTCCTAGAGATAAAGGAACTTCTTCCCAGCCTACTCCTTCGGGGTATTCAGCTGATACAGAAGAGGGGATTTTCATATTTAAGGCGCAATCCGAAGAACCATTCCCTACCAAAAAGAGAGGATGGTTCAGTCGGGGAGCACACGAGCGTAGGAAGCAAATGAGGAAATTATAGCAACAAAAGGCTTTAGCAGCAACAAATAGGGAGATGAATGCCCAGACCCAAGACATAATCAATAGGCGGTTAGCCAACTTTCACATATTAGCTAACACTACCGCAGACCCAAACTTAGAACAAATCATTGCACCACAGCCACTACCACTGTTCCCAACCAAACCCATGGAAATAGAACCTAACCCAGGTGACCAGATTCCCATACCCGCCTTTGACCCAAATGAAATCCCTAGAATCTCGACACCCAATCCACTAGCTTATAACCCATGGGAAAATGAACATAGGGGTTATCGAGAACTCTACCCACAGGAGGAACCCATACCAAACCCTATAGCACCATACCCCAAACTTGACCCTCTTGATCCATATTGGGATGCTGATCAGTATGTTTGGGAAATACTAGAAAACCCATACCTATATGGAGAACCCGTACCACAGTACCCTGACCCAATACCCGCACCACCACCACCCATGAGTACCGAAAACATGCAGGAACTCCGCACATTTGGTGAGGAGTTAGTATATGAAGGAGAAAGAATAAGGCAAATAGGGGAAAGGCTTGTGTGGAAGTACGACGAGCGAAATATGCTATACTGGATGAACCCCTAGTACTAGTAATAATAATAATAATAATATAGATATAAATATATATGCGTGTAGTTTGAAAAAAAATCAACTAAAATAGATAATCTAAATACTTACTGATGCATAACTAGTAGTGTATTTTAATTTCTAGTTGTAGCTTGTAATATATAAATATATGAAATAGAGTAAATGTCGCAATGCACGACGATTTTGAACAACATGTTTGTTTGTGTTAAATCTTGGTCTATGATATTAATACTTGGTAAATGTTTATAATTCAAATGGACAACGAAGTGAATCAGGAAAACCCAAATAACGATAATAACAGGAACCAATTAGATAACAGTGCCATCCAACACATCGTGGCACAAGGGATTATAGACGCTATGCCATATATTATCAAAACGGTTAAGGAAGCGGAAAATAATAAAACTAACAGTGGAAGTAAACGACCACCCACTGAGCCCAGTCACAGCGTAAACAATGGACCATTACTTCAATTGCTTATTCCAAAAAGAAGAACCATGTCTTATGGTTGTTCTTACAAAGAATTCTGGTCTTGTAAACCAATAGAATTCTCGGGCAATGAAGGAGCCATTGCAGCTCTATGTTGGATAGAAAAGACTGAGGCAGTCTTAAAAAATAAGCAAGTGTGCAGAGGAAGATAAAATCATGTTTACTTCCAATCTTTTTTAAGAATGCAGCTCTAGAATGGTGGAACGCTATTCTCCAGTCTAGGAGGAGTGACAGAGTTTACAATATGGAATGGACTGAGTTTAAGAACATGGTTGAAAGAAAATTCTGTCATCCCAATGAAAAAGAACAAATAGCTAATAAGTTCTTAAACCTTAGAATGACTGGAGTAGACTGTAAGGGTTACACTACCGTATTCTTCGAATGTGCTAGAATAGTGCCAACCCTAGCTTCACCAGAATCAGTGTTAATCCCCCATTATATTTAGGGATTAATCAGTGAGATTAGACATGTAGTCAAGGCAACTAGGCCATAAACCATAGAAGAAGCTGTAGAACTAGCAAATACCTTGACTGATGAACTAATACGTACGCAAGAAGAAAACCAGAGGAAGAACCTTGTTCAAAAACTTATCCAGGAATTCCGCTACAGTAATTCCAACCGTGGGAAAAACATAGGTTCTACTTCTGCACCTTACTGTAAGTCCTGTAAGAAAAAGCATTCAGGGAAATGTTCCACATACTGCAACTTCTGCAAAATACCTGGACACAAGGAAGAAGACTGTAGGAAGAAACCTAGTAATGGAGTATGCTTCAATTGTGGAGAAAAGGGGCATATTAAGCCGAACTGTCCAAAACTAGCTCCAACAATGAACAACAAGACTACGAAGAATGCTAGAGCATTTGTTCTGACTGCAGAGGAAGCCAAGATGATTCCGGACGTAATTGCTGGTACGTTTTTAGTTAATGATGTTTTTGCTAAAGTATTATTTGACTCTGGTGCAAACCAAAGTTTTATTAATACTTCATTTTGCAAACTTCTCAATCAACCATTAACTAAACTTCAACAAGAATGTCTGGTAGAGACGGCAAATGGAGAATCCATTAAGATCACTAAAATCTTGCAGGGAGCAAGAATAGAAATTTTAAACCATAATTTTGTTGCAAATCTTTACCCAATGAATCTGGATGGATTTGATATTGTGTTAGGAATGGATTGGTTAGTAGCCAATAAACCTGAATTCTATGTAATCAAAAGTCAATACAAGTAAATTCACCAAAGGGTGAAAAGATCACAATTACAGGAGATAAGCCATCTCGATCCACGAAATTCATCTTTGTGATGAAAACAACAAGCTATGCAAGAAAAGGGTCACAAGTGTATATGATTTCCATAATCATTAACACTAAAGGAAAGGAACTGAAAGATATTCCTGTAGTATCTCAATTCTCAGATGTTTTTCCAGAAGAGTTACTAGGACTACCGCCAGATAGAGAAGTTGAATTCCGAATTCACCTACTACCAGGAACAACACCGATTGCCAAGGCACCTTACCGTTTGGCACCAGCAGAGATGCAAGAACTGAAGAAACAATTGGATGAACTTTTGGAAAAAGGATTCATACAACCTAGTTCATCGCCATGGGAGCACCAATCCTGTTTGTCAAGAAGAAGGACGGGTTAATGCATATGTGCATTGATTACCGAGAATTAAACCAGGTCACGATTAAAAATCAGTACCCATTACCGAGAATCGATGATCTGTTTGATCAATTACAAGGAGGTCGATTCTTTTCCAAGATCGATTTACATTCAGGATATCATCAATTGAAGGTTCAGGAAGAGGACATTCCTAAAACTGCCTTCAGAACAAGGTATGGCCATTATGAATTTAGCGTCATGTCATTTGGTCTAACCAATGCCCCAGCCGCATTTATGGACATGATGAACAGAATATGTAAATCATATTTGGATAAATTCATAATTGTCTTTATAGATGATATTCTTATTTATTCTAAAAGTAAAGAGGAACATGTGGCGCATCTGCATGCACTCCTTACATTATTGAGAAAAGAAAAGCTTTATGCAAAATTTTCAAAATGTGAGTTTTGGTTAGAAGAAGTGCAATTTCTTGGACATTTAGTTAATCATGAAGGAATTCATGTAGATCCCACAAAGATCGAGGCAATTACGAAATGGAAAGTCCCTGAGTCACCAACGGAAGTAAGAAGTTTTCTTGGATTAGCAGGGTATTATAGACGGTTTATCCGAGATTTTTCTAGAATAGCCATTCCTTAACAAAACTGACTTTTAAATCTGTTAAGTTTGAATGGGGACCAAAACAGGAAGAAGCCTTTAGAATTCTTAAGCAAAGATTAACCAACACACCCATATTAGCGTTACCAGGTGGAACTGAAGATTTTGTAGTCTATTGTGACGCTTCTAAGTTAGGTTATGGATGTGTATTGATGAAACTTCAAAAGGTTATAGCTTATGCCTCTAGACAACTTAAGAATCATGAAGAGAATTATACAACCCATGATCTAGAGTTAGGAGCCATAATTTTTGCCCTTAAGATTTGGAGACACTATCTTTACGGTAGTAAGTTTACAATTTTCTCCGATCATAAAAGTTTAAGATATATTTTCGGGCAAAAGGAGTTAAATATGAGGCAAAGACGCTGGATGGAAATTCTTAGTGATTATGATTGTAATATCCAGTATCATGTAGGAAAGACTAATGTAGTAGCTGATGCTTTAAGTGGAAAGTATCATGAAAAACCCAGAAAAGTGCGTTCTCTCAAATTAAATCTACAGATAGATTTAAATGAACAAATTAGAGAAGTACAAGAATCAGTAATCACTTTAAACTGTTGTTGTATTAATCACGAATGCGTTTACAAGCCCTGACACCACTTTGGCAGCACTTCGTGGCTTACCGGAAGACAACACCAACAACTCTCTCTAGTGGTTTCGCTTTTACATCCCTATATATAGGTTCACAGGTTTCGCTCTTATGGTCATGACCATATGAGCGAAACTACAATGTTCAAATAAGCGAAACTACAATGTTCAAATAAGCGAAACTACTAGACTGACAAATGAGCGAAACTAGGACAAGGACACAAAAGCGAAACCATCTCTATCACATGTTCCTAGGATTTCGTGCCCTGTTCTAACCTATACAACACTAGACTCGATACAAGACGTAGTGCACCAACAAACTCCCCCCGGATGTTGACGGAGTCTTTAGTGTCGAGTCTTCGATTGTCAACTTACAGTCTTTATTAGTCTTCGATATTCCTCTGAAGTATTTGTCATTGCAAGAATCCTGAATCTCTATCTTCATCATCAACAAACTCCTCTCTCTCATATGTTGACACGGTGTCTTCAGACTCCCCCTCTCAATCTGCTGGGATCGTAGTCTGGAATTCTTTCATTCACTCTGAGATCGTGATCAGGCTCTCATCTGGTTCAGGATTGTCACCTGACATACGTTTACCTGCACAATCTCTACCTACACATAAGTTTCTTTTAAAGTTTAACCTTTCAAACTTTTAGAAACTTTTGCCAGTAACTACAAAAATGATTTTACATTCAGGATATTTTTCTGGCTCTTATCATGCAAACTTAATAACTTCACATACTCTCTCCCAAACCTGTTCTTCATGTTTAGCACTTGAAACTTCGAAAATCAGTTTTTCAACATCAGTCGTCGAAAATCTTTTTGAATTTTTCAAAAAATTATGCTAAAACATGCTAAAATCTTGTTGAATTTTCTTGAAAGAAAATAACTGACACCACTTGTGAACAAAATAAAGCAGAAATAGAATATTTACAGACAATATTTTTGCGAGTTCGTGCAAGAGGATCATATCAGTTTCTGAGACATATCACCAACACCATTAAGCTTGATTACATTTTAAGTTTTAAACAATTCACTTAGATTGTCAGTATGTTTGTCCACTTAAATTTTCACACAAGGTTCAACTGTTTCGAGATACGCGATTAATGTCTTAATTACTTAAACTTATTCATGTATCCCACCACTTGAATATACTCCCGTATCCAGATCCCAATATTCAGTGTTACAGGTGAGTATACCACAGATGATATCTGTAAAGGGGTTTTGTGCGAGGGCTGTGAGAGCTCAGGTCGATACTTCCGTATACGCAAAGAGATGACGGCTTCGACTTTTCGGTGTGTCCCCTTTAGAGGATCTTTTGATTACAACAACAGCGACTATCAATTTTATTGTTTCATCAGCTTGCTGAGGGCGATGCTATGTTTCAAGCATTTGCAGAAAGTATTATCCGGGGACTAGGTCAGTACTTCCATACAGCAGAAGTCCCGGGATAATACCCCAGATATCACTGAGCATAAAGACCTAGTATCTCAGAATAAGGGACCTTTCAAATAAGATTTCAGGGGTTACCTATATATCCAAGAAGTTGTTAACCCACAGAATAAGCAAGTTTGATTTTGGGTTTATATCTCGTCTCAGTTTACTAAATGTGCGAAAACCTACTGACACATCCACAGTAAAATTGTTTATCTCATTTTGACTTTACATTTCTTTAGCGTGTCATGATAGTCCACTGATGTACTATCATTTCCTCTTTTATGCAACAAAAACTCATTTTTCAATTTTATCATGTTTTTGGCTTTTTCAAGTTTTCTATTGTTTTTGGATTTTCTGAAAAATTCTTACTCCCCCTAAAATTCAAAAACATATAAAGAAATTGAAAACAAACTATACAGAACATGACAACTGATATCGAATTGCCTCAAATCTCCATCCACTTGGCATAAACAATCAGAACTCCCCCTCACAACAAACTATTTTCCCATAATGATTTCAAAACACTTAAGTTTGTTTTAATCAGAATAGTTTTTCTTGAAAATAAGTTTTGTTGATTTTACCACTTGTAAAATTGGGGCAAGATCATCACTTTGTTACTTTCTCTTTTGAATGATAGTTAACTCAATTTCAATTTAATGATCTTGATTAACCACTTGTAGGATCACTTGTAGGATCAATCTGGTTCGGAAACTTGAACCACTTGAAACAACCACAAACATACAACCACTTGAAGGATTATCAATTTAGCAATTCAAACCTGTTTTTCAACCAATTACCATCTGTTGGTAGAATTCTCAAGGTGTCGACTCCTACTCCTCGCTTACAAACCTGGGAGTTCCGGCAAGTCCTGCAAAACTTCTCAAACATATTATACAAACATGATAAAGAATGATGTCGATTCA
This sequence comes from Helianthus annuus, assembly GCF_002127325.2. Taxonomy (NCBI): domain Eukaryota; kingdom Viridiplantae; phylum Streptophyta; class Magnoliopsida; order Asterales; family Asteraceae; genus Helianthus; species Helianthus annuus. The sequence goes on along the minus strand of NC_035434.2, from coordinate 51,210,474 downwards.
TGATCCACGATTACCAACTTGGGATCTCCGGTAAGTCAGGTTTTTATTCTTTGAAAAATATATCCACCCAAGCCTGACCTTCCTTGGGTGTAACAATCTCGTTATCTTTTCTTTCAACAGACTTGTGAACACATCGTTTAGAAGCATAAAAATCTTTGACACTTTTGGCCTTACCATTGACCATTTATCCAAAAATGCGTTTCACGTTTCCGTTGAAAGTCTTTTCAACATCAAATTTCTTCTTGTCAGAATAAAATTGATTTGAAATTTCAACTTTTCCAACTTTCTTCATAAAATTTTCAGCACGCAATGGTGGAAAATTTTCATCGTTCATAGTTGGAACTGATTTTGTGGAATCAAATTCATTACCAGAATTGTTACCTGAACCTTTCACAACCCATTTTTGATTTGGCACATTTTCTTTTCTTTTCAAAGCACTCTTTGAACATTCTCCCTTTTCAAAAGTTGAATTATCAAAGCCAGTAAACTTTCGGGTTGAAAGTTCAGTTTTCTCGACAACCTTTTCTTTCATTTTACCAGAGATTTCCTGTTTTGGCTTGAATGTCTTCGGACAATTCCTAGCAACATGACCAACAGTTTTACACTGAAAACAGGTTCTCTTTTCAATCTTCTCCTGAACAACATTATTCTTCAACTCTTCTTGCTTCTTGGCAAGGAATTCCTGATTTGTCTGCTTTCTGAATGATTGTTCTTTCTCATCCTCTGACGTTTTCCCTATAACAAACACAGTTTTTGGTTTATAAACCTTTTCATTTTTATAGTTGTTCGGTTGATTAAATCCTAATCCTTTCTTTTTGAAATTACGATTATGGTTTGGTTTCTTTTGGAAACTATAACCACAATTGTAACCCATTTAATTGTTAATTCTTTGTTGTTCTCTTGAAGTGTATTGTTTAGGTTTTCCGATAAGATTTAAATCTCTTATTTCAGAAATATTAATTTCTGTGATTTTGAAAACATTTTGAATCATTTCAAATCTGACACTTCTTATTGGAAAAGCTTCATCAGAATATAATTTGTCAGAATCTTTCAAAGTATATGCCACTTTGAATGATTCATCATACAAATTAGATTTTGATAGCAAAAACTCTTTATTATAAACCCGTTTGTTCTTTTTGACTGTTGACTTTGACGTATCGGACTCAGACTTTGACTTGGATTTGGACTCTGGTTTTGACTCCTCTATGTCATCTTTATCTAACACCTGATCGACCACACTTTTTATCAACTTCGACTCATGATCAGTGTCGGATGATGTGTATGTGACATCAATATTTTCTGGCAAGTTATCCAACGGCCCAGACTCCCATTGTAAGTTTATTGCCTTTTCGACTCTTTCTGAATTTGGATTTCGAGGTGAATATCCATTTTCGACCGGGGGCAGACATCTATTGTAGACCACACTTGGTTTCTTACCAGAAGTCTTCACATTATCTTCATCTTTTGTCACAGATTTATTTTCTTCGGACGTCTTCACTTCTTCAAACGTCTTCAATTCTTCCATGACTGGATAAATCCTGTCAACAACAAAAGTAGAACATGAGTAACTTTCTAATAACTTTCTAACTTTCTCAGTTTCTATCTTTTGTGTTGCTAACTTCAACTCCAGATCAGCACATTTCTTTATATGAAAATTGGCATCATCAAGCTGTCTCAGGTACGCTATCTTTAATGTATTCATTGCCACAGCTTGTTCACCGTTTGAATCAGTATACTTGTTGATTTCTCTGTTCATTGTATCATAGGATTCTTTCAGTCTGTTTATATTATGCAGCAACTCATTGTTCTGCTTGATTAACGAATCACAATTCATGCACTTTTCAGGCAGTTTGACAGGTTCTGCTGTCACACCCCTCCAAAACCCCACCCCGCCTTGGAGGCGTGACATGCCCAGGATCATAGCCACCAATCATATTGAACAAACATGTAGTTTATTTATAAAAACCAACACAATATAATTGGTGTCAAAACATAGTTTGAGTTTACAGCGGAAGCAAAACATAAGTTAAATATAAGTTTTCCCACAACAACCACGCCTCCTCGTGCAAGCTCCTTAAGCTAGAGACCTAATGACCTGCAAGGCATGTGACAACGAGTCAACAACAAAGTTGAGTGAATTCACAGTTGGTTCACTGGCTTACTAGCCCGTATCGCGGTCTCCCAGACATGTGTGCGAAGGTTAGTATCTGTATCGCATCGCGGCCCTATAGGCATGTGTGCGAAGATTAGTGGAGTGGCATCCTACCTCTGGAGGATGGCCGTGCCTTGTAGAAAGTTCGTGAACTCACCTTTGCTTTTGCTTTGCTCGGTTTGCTTATCTTCTTTGATTGTAAGGGTATGGGAATTAGCCTACTGATAAGCCTAATAATCTAACGCACACGAAATTAGGTAAATAACCAATACAGCATTTACGACAATTCACGAGATTAAACCCTCACAACGATTAACAAAGTGCAATACTTAACAATTCAGCGGATTCACAACGAATAACAGAGCATAGTCCGAAATTGGATAATACTCAAATATTCAAGTCGAAATCACGACGAATAACAAAGTATAAACTCAATTTGAGCAGCACTTAAACAATCGTTGGATAGTTTCAATCGATCGGACGTTGAATCGTAATAGCGATCGAATTAATACCCTGAATCGTAGCAGCGTTTCGGGATTGGTGTGTGTTTTTGGAGTGATTAGACAATAACTCAACGTACAGAGAGAATTTGTACGTCATTCCAACTCCCAAATTCAAGTCCCAAAGCCCTCTATTTATACTGAAAAATTGACTCCCTCGCGTGTCGCGACAGGGAGATGTGCATCTGTCGCGTGGCGCGACGGGTTACTTTTTAGGGTAGGGTAGGTACGTGTCCAACTAGCTCAGGTGAGTCGACAATTTCGATAAATTCTACTTAGACAACGAATTCGAAGGATAATCGTTAACTAGGTTTTACCCCCCATGAGTTTTAGGGGCCCTGATCCTGATTCCGATTGTTCTGAAACTTTCAGGGTTTGTGCAGAATCACCTGGGGATCTTAATTAGGGTTTCCTTAATAGATAATTAACACCTTAAGTATTGATTTTAGTGAGAGTTGTTACATTCTCCCCACCTTATTTAAATCTCGTCCTCGAGATTTATTGGAATAAGTTAGGATACTTTCCCTTTATTTCTACTTCGAGTTCCTAAGTATATTCCGGTCCTTTCTTCGAAACCTATTTGACTTTGACCAATACTAATCTTTTATGCTCGAGAAACTTAACCTTTCTGTCTTCTATATAAAGTGGTTTCTCAACTAATCTTTAAAGTTTTCATTCACTTATATGTCTTGAAGAGGTACTACCAGCTATTCGTCAGATAGACATTTCTTAAAGTTGGATACATGAAATACTTAGGGAGGACTTAACCTTAGCCGTAACACTTAAAATGAATATTATAGAACACAGTAAAGTATTGAGTCTTGCACTTGGAGCGAAGCATCGTTGCGGATCATTGAGCACTGTACAGGTTATAGTCCGGTTTTATCAAAAAAAAAACTTTTTCCCTTTCTAAAACCAAGTTCACTATAACCAATGGCTCTGATACCACTCTGTCACACCCCTCCAAAACCCCACCCCGCCTTGGAGGCGTGACATGCCCAGGATCATAGCCACCAATCATATTGAACAAACATGTAGTTTATTTATAAAAACCAACACAATACAATTGGTGTCAAAACATAGTTTGAGTTTACAGCGGAAGCAAAACATAAGTTAAATATAAGTTTTCCCACAACAACCACGCCTCCTCGTGCAAGCTCCTTAAGCTAGAGACCTAATGACCTGCAAGGCATGTGACAACGAGTCAACAACAAAGTTGAGTGAATTCACGGTTGGTTCACTGGCTTACTAGCCCGTATCGCGGTCTCCCAGACATGTGTGCGAAGGTTAGTATCCGTATCGCGTCGCGGCCCTACAGGCATGTGTGCGAAGATTAGTGGAGTGGCATCCTACCTCTGGAGGATGGCCGTGCCTTGTAGAAAGTTCGTGAACTCACCTTTGCTTTTGCTTTGCTCGGTTTGCTTATCTTCTTTGATTGTAAGGGTATGGGAATTAGCCTACTGATAAGCCTAATAATCTAACGCACACGAAATTAGGTAAATAACCAATACAGCATTTACGACAATTCACGAGATTAAACCCTCACAACGATTAACAAAGTGCAATACTTAACAATTCAGCGGATTCACAACGAATAACAGAGCATAGTCCGAAATTGGATAATACTCAAATATTCAAGTCGAAATCACGACGAATAACAAAGTATAAACTCAATTTGAGCAGCACTTAAACAATCGTTGGATAGTTTCAATCGATCGGACGTTGAATCGTAATAGCGATCGAATTAATACCCTGAATCGTAGCAGCGTTTCGGGATTGGTGTGTGTTTTTGGAGTGATTAGACAATAACTCAACGTACAGAGAGAATTTGTATGTCATTCCAACTCCCAAATTCAAGTCCCAAAGCCCTCTATTTATATTGAAAAATTGACTCCCTCGCGTGTCGCGACAGGGAGATGTACATCTGTCGCGTGGCGCGACGGGTTACTTTTTAGGGTAGGGTAGGTACGTGTCCAACTAGCTCAGGTGAGTCGACAATTTCGATAAATTCTACTTAGACAACGAATTCGAAGGATAATCGTCAACTAGGTTTTACCCCCCATGAGTATTAGGGGCCCTGATCCTGATTCCGATTGTTCTGAAACTTTCAGGGTTTGTGCAGAATCACCTGGGGATCTTAATTAGGGTTTCCTTAATAGATAATTAACACCTTAAGTATTGATTTTAGTGAGAGTTGTTACATCTGCATCAACTTTAACTTCAAATTCAGGAACCTCCTTGACTGTTCTATTTGATCGTAAAAATTCAGCTCTTCTCTTTTTCTCAGCTTCAGCTTCAGCTTTTAATCTCTCTTCCTCTTCTTCTTCTTCTTCTTCAAGCTTTCTCCGTCTTGCTTCAACAGCTTCCATTACTTTTCTGCATTTTTCAGCACATTTCAAATCGTAAGAATTTGCAATGAAAGCGTTAACATTTGAAGTGTTTTTGGACATCTCTTTGGCCATAAGTTCTTGATCTGGGCAAAAATTGTCCCAACTGAAACCTTCAGCCAATTTTTCATCATCTTGTTCTGCCAAACACACTTTGCTATTTGTTGGAAGATATTTATCCCAGGTAAAATTATCATATTTTCCTAGACATGCTCTTTTTGACCCGTTAATCACATCCCTCCCATGTGCAGTTTGTGCCTGATGTTGTGCTGGTGGTGTGACTTGATGATAAATCGCCTTTTTGTGATAATCGTTGTTTCCAAAAGGATTCTGGGCTCCACTAGCTTCACGATTTTTGCACTCTCTCTTGAAATGCCCCTTTTCCCTGCAATGAAAACATGTAACTTTAGATTTATCAAAGCCTAAAGTTGAGACATTTGCATCACAAAAATCATCTAGGCCTCTAATTTGTTTAAACCTTTCAGCTCGTCTCATCACACTAGCCATGCACCATTTAATGTCCATTAATTCCATCTCTTCAGCATCAATTTGATCGTAATCCTCTTTTGTGAGCATTGGATTACCGATCTTTCCGGCCACAAAACTACTATAGGATTCAAGAACCATTCCCAACAAAGACATTTGATTTTTGGCAACTTCTTCAGAATAATCTTGATCACTTTCAAGATTTAATACAATATTGCATTGAAGTCTTCTTCCATTCTTTGTTGCATAAATGTTTGGATCAAATGATGAAAATCTTGTGCTGCTTGATCCCTGGGATGATTTTTTTTTCAGAAGAGTCTTTAGCACTGAAAGCAGTTTCAATTTTTGGAGAATGATTTGTCGTTCCAGTAACACCACTTTTGTAGTATAAGCTGATGTCCTGTTCTCCATCATAATTCTTCATCCTGACGATCTTTCTCTGCTCCATCTCTTGAGCTTCCAGGTGTTTGATGAAATCTCCCAGTGTCATATTTTTATAATCTTTTCTGTTGGATCTTAGCATCATCAGAAATGTTCCCCAATGCTTCATGTGGTAGCGCATCTGCAAGTTTTTCAATTAATTCATCAGCATCTTTCTTAATACCAAGTTTTGTCATATTCCTCACCAAGTTACAATATCTATCAATTATTTGCTTGGTGTTTTCAGATCTCAAACCACGAAACAAATCAAACTCTTTCTTCATGTGAGACATTTTGTTTTTGAGCATATCATCACTTCCAACAAATTTTGCTTCCAATTCCGTCCAAATTGAATAAGCAGTTCCATCATGTTGAAAGAGTATCAAGATATCTTCTTTTATCGCTTGCTGAAGCAGACTCACCATCAATTTCTCATCTCGATATTTCTTTTTATCTTCCGTACTCATTTCTCGAATTGTTAACTGCACACCATTTGTTATGGGTCTAGTATATGGTTCCTCAGTGTGTTCCCACGCGTCCAAATGATATGCTTCAACCTAGTTTCCAAACCGTTCAGACCACACATTATAATCGTTAATATTCATGAGTTTAGGCGGTTTCTGAGACGTTCCGGTTTCATTTTCAAGTAACGCATTCTGAGTGATTGTGATCGGGCTAGCAAAGCCGTTATAGAATTCGTTGTCCATTGTTTCAAGTTCACATTTTTCCAAGCTTAGGTAAAATTGACCCTTTGAGCGAAACCTTATATGTCACAATGAGCGAAACACCAAAGTGACTCAATAAGCGAAACCTGCTTGTTGTCACTATAAGCGAAACCTTGATTGGTCACAAAGGCGGAACCTCAAGGTTGTCACAAAAGGGAAACCTTCAAAGTGTCTAATGAGCGAAACCTCTAAGGTGTCACTTGGAGCGAAACCTTGATGTTCACTGGAGCGAAACCCTGATTTTTATGATCACAAGAGCGAAACTTGTCACACCCCCAAAATCCACCCGCGGAGTATCGCCGCTTGGAGGCGTGACATGACCAGGATCAAGCCACCAATCATATTGAACATAGTATATAATAATCGAAGTAGTTTGTAAAAACCCAATTCAATACAATTGATGTTCAAACCAAACATAGTTTAAGTAGCGGAAGCATAATATGCAAAACCCAATGTATGTAATAAGTTCAAGTGTTATAAAGTTTAACATAACATCCACGATCCATGCTCCAGAACGACCTGCTCCTCCCTGTGCAAGCTCCATATGTACCTAAGGTCCTGCAAGGCATGCAGCAGAGAGTCAACAACTAGTTGAGCAAGTTCACAGTTAATAGCTCAGTAATCGTAATAGTATAGAAAGCCTTGTGTTCGTTCATTAAGTCATGTATCGTATTAGTTCGTATCGCGGCCCTCTAGGCATGTATGCGAAGATTAGGGAAAGTTCCCAAGTATTCTAGACTAGGTATATTTGTATCGCGGCCACCCGGCATGTGTGCGAAGTTTAGTGTATAGTTCGCGGCCTTCCTAGGCATGTGTGCGAAGATTAGTCATATTATCGCGGCCAACCCCGGCGTGTGTGCGAAGATCAGTTCTATAAGTATCACTAGTCTAGTCGTATCTTATCAATAACCCTTCCTCACCCGAGGACCATATAACTAAGTTCCATAAGCTAGGTAAGTACAAGTAAATAATCCAAACCCATTCCCACCCTGGGAACCCCATGCCTTGGCTGTGTGAACTCACCTTGGTTTGCTCGGTATGCTAGGTTATGCGCTCACAAGTAATCAGTCAAGTCCTATAGTGTGCACGTGTATTAAATCAGTTCATGTTCGTAATGATACGCATGTAATCTATGTCACAAAGCGTTTGACAGTTAACATCATGTATCACATAAGCAGCTAATCACATTCATGCAACTCAAGCTTTACATTCAAGGCTTTCTCAGTTTGTTTTAACTCAGTTACTCATCAACAGTCTTGGTAAGTTTAACCGTGTTACAACATTACTCAGAATTAACAGAACTAGCATGCATAGTAGCGTTAACACACGTAACAGGGTTAACACATCAACATGGTTAACATACTAACAAGATTAACACATTTAGACAAAGCACATCAAATAAAGTCAGACAATACTTAATCAATTAAAACTCGGACATGTGTATCATCATCAAAAAGGTCGGATCATGTCTATTAACATGAAACTCGGACCAAGGTCCTTATTACAAAAAGTTTGGACCCCCTTGTGTAACACAAACATCGGACCAACATCCCTCATAAACAAAACTCGGACACACATCAACAAGCAAAAAGTCGGATCCTTAATGCTCCTTAACAGAAACTCGGACCCCCATGGATTTGTTTAAAGGTCGGACACCCATACTTCACAAAAGTCGGACCACATTACATGTTAAACAAACTCGGACATCATGTGTTCTTTATAAAGCTCGGACATGATTAAATCTCTAAAAGTCGGACATGATTAAATCATTAAAAGGTCGGACCTATCTTCATATATAACAAGAGTTCGGACATGCATAAACAAAAGTCGGACTAGGGTAAAACTCAGAGTATCAATCAAGCTATCATAAACTCAATGTAACAGTTACGTATCGTTTATACGATCGTGAAACCCTAATTTCACATATTCACAGTGCAGTAATCTAATCAAAATCAACGATTTTAACATATCATGTATCTAATTGTCAGGCATACGATAACACAACTAATCAACATCATTTCACAATAATCAGGATTCAATCAGTAGCCACAGAACTATCATATGAAGAACTAGGGTTTTAGCATGAATCAATCAATCAACGATTAACAACAAACAATCATTAAACAATTACCTTGGATTGATTCTAGATAAAGAGAGGAATCAAGAGTGATGAAGAGCTTGTGCCAATGATGAAGATGATGATTGCAAGAGAGGGTTGTAGAAAAGTCTTGAAGATACGTATGATGGTTTGTGAGATGATTAGTGAATGATTAGGGAGGAGGTTAGGGTTAAGAGTTGTTACAGTTTCACTATTAGCACTAAACACCCTTAAGTATTATCTATTACATATTACATGCACAAGATATACAATTTACAGTTTCATCACCACATTCAAGTATTTGCCAAATCATTCATAAACTTTATCAAATCCAAAACGTATACAGTTACAAAGCAAACCAATGGTGCAAGTAAACACTAAACAAGCAGTGAACGTGCAATAAATGTGAAAGTGGAATCTCGGAAACTCGAGTTGTCACATTATCCCCAACTTAAAAGAAATTTCGTCCCGAAATTTAGCATGCGGTTACTGAGGAAGCTAGGTAAGTTGTATCGTTTACTGGTTTTCCTGGGGTGTCATATCATCCCCCCGTTGATTTGGAATTTCGTCCCGAAATTCTGTAGTAGCTTCAGCCTCAGTAGTGGTTGCACAGTTTTCGAATAACTGGGGATACTTGAGTTTCATTTGATCTTCACGCTCCCAGGTGAACTCTGGGCCGCGACGGGAGTTCCAACGAACTCGAACAAGAGGGATTCTCGTGTTCTTGAGGACCTTAACATCCTGGTCCATGATTTCAACAGGTTCCTCGACGAACTGCAACCGCTCGTCGATAGTGAGCTCCTTCAAGGGAACTATGAGGGTCTCATCTGACAGGCACTTCTTCAGATTCGACACGTGGAAAACTTTGTGAACTGCACCGAGTTCAGCTGGTAAGTTTAGTCTGCAGGCCACTGTGCCTATTCTTTCTGCGATTTCGAACGGTCCGACATACCGCGGATTGAGTTTGCCCCGTTTCCCAAAACGAACTACACCCTTCCAGGGTGAGACTTTAAGTAAAACCCGGTCCCCGACCTGAAATTCCAATGGCTTCCTACGCTTATCCGCGTAGCTTTTCTGACGGTCGCGTGCTGCCGCCATGCGTTGCCTTATCTGTGCAATCTTTTCCGTGGTGTCCACTATAAGTTCTGGACCCGTGATTTGACTATCCCCCACCTCTGCCCAGCAGAGAGGTGACCGGCATTTACGCCCGTACAATGCCTCAAATGGAGCGGCTTGTATGCTGGTGTGATAACTGTTATTGTATGAAAACTCCACTAAAGGGAGATGCTTTTCCCAGCTGTTGCCGAAATCGATGACACATGCCCGAAGCATGTCTTCTAGAGTTTGAATCGTGCGCTCAGACTGCCCATCCGTCTGAGGGTGATAAGCCGTGCTCATGTCTAATCGAGAGCCAAAAGCCTTGTGCATTGCTTGCCATAGTTCTGACGTGAATCGTGCATCGCGATCCGAAATGATAGAGGTGGGCACCCCGTGCCTCGAGACCACTTCTTTCAAGTAGATGTCGGCTAATGTGGAAAACTTGTCTGTTTCTTTGATTGCCAAGAAGTGTGCAGACTTTGTGAGTCGATCTATGATCACCCAGATAGTATCGTTCCCACGCTGGGATCTAGGTAGGCCTGTAACAAAATCCATGGAAATTTCCTCCCATTTCCATTGTGGTATCTTTGGTTGTTGGAGTAGGCCCGCTGGTTTCTGATACTCTGCCTTGACTCTTGCACAGGTCAAGCATTTGCTGACATAGGTAGCGATGTGGGTCTTCATGCTAGGCCACCAATAAGTAGTTTTGATGTCGTGGTACATTTTATCCGACCCTGGATGTACCGAGTAGCGCGATTTATGAGCTTCATCCATCACTAGCTCACGCAGGTTGCCATAAAGTGGGACCCAAATACGCCCTGTTACATAGTAGGCACCGTCTTCCTTCTGTTCTAATCGTTGCCTTGAGCCGCGTAAGGCTTCAGCCCTGACGTTTTCTGGTTTCAATGCTTCTACATGAGCATCTCGTATCTGTGCTGGAAGACTAGACTGAATGGTGAGCTGCATTGCTCGTACGCGCTTAGGTGTAGTGTCCTTCCGACTGAGGGCGTCAGCCACAACATTGGCTTTGCCTGGATGGTACTTAATAGCGCATTCGTAATCGTTCAAAAGTTCGACCCATCTTTGTTGACGCATGTTCAAATCTTTTGCTTAAGGATATGCTCGAGATTCCTGTGATCGGTGTAAATTGTGCACTTGGTACCGTACAGGTAGTGTCGCCATATCTTAAGCACGAAAACAACAGCTCCCAGCTCTAAATCGTGCGTCGTGTAGTTTCGTTCATGAACCTTGAGTTGACGAGAAGCGTAGGCAATAACTTTATCCCGTTGCATCAATACACACCCAAGACCCTGTATCGATGCGTCACAATATACCACAAAGTCATCTGTGCCCTCTGGCAATGAGAGAATAGGTGCGCTGCAAAGCCTATCCTTTAAGTACTGAAAAGCGGTTTCCTGGGGATCTCCCCAACGGTAGGTGACACCCTTCTGTGTCAGTAGTGTAAGCAGCTGTGCGATCTTCGAGAAGTCTTTGATAAATCGTCTGTAATAACCCGCCAAACCCAAAAATTGGCGTATATCCGTTGGTGTACGTGGTGCAGGCCAGTTCCTGATCGAATCTATCTTGGATGGATCGACATGAATCCCATCCTTGTTCACCACATGGCCTAGGAAGTGGACTTCACGAAGCTAGAAGTCGCATTTTGAAAACTTGGCGTACAACTGTTCCTTTCGAAGAAGTTCTAAGATAAGCCATAGGTGCTGCTCGTGTTTCTCCTGACTCTTGGAGTAAATCAAAATGTCATCGATGAAAACGATGACGAACTTGTCTAGATAACGCTTGCACACTCTGTTCATTAAATCCATGAAAACTGCAGGCGCGTTCGTTAGCCCGAATGGCATGACTAGGAACTCATAGTGGCCGTAGCGAGTTCTGAATGCTGTTTTGGAGACGTCCTCATCCCGGACTCTCAGCTGGTGATAACCTGACCTCAGGTCTATCTTGGAGTAGTAGCTCGACCCTTGCAACTGGTCGAACAAATCGTCAATACGTGGAAGAGGGTAGCGGTTCTTCACTGTCACCTTGTTCAATTCACGGTAGTCAATGCACATCCTGAAAGTACCATCTTTCTTTTTCACGAATAATACTGGAGCTCCCCAAGGCGAAGAGCTTGGACGAATAAAGCCCTTTTCCAAGAGCTCTTGTAGCTGCTTTGACAGTTCTTCCAGTTCGGTTGGACCTAATCGATACGGTGCTCGAGCTATTGGTGCTGCTCCTGGAGCTAGCTCGATTTGAAACTCGACCTGGCGATGAGGCGGTAGACCAGGTAAATCTTCAGGAAACACTTGAGGAAATTCGCGTACCACAGGAATATCCTCTATTCTTTTCTCTTTTGTTGATGCGTCAGTAACTAGTGCCAAAATGGCAGTGTGCCCCTTTCGTAAACACTTTTGGGCCTTCAGGAAGGAGATGATGCCAACCACAGCACCACTCTTGTCGCCTTGAACTTCGAGAGGTTCTTGACCAGAACGGGGAATACGAATGATCTTCTCTTTGCATAGGATCTCTGCTTGCTGCTTGGATAACCAATCCATACCAACGACGATGTCGAAACTACCCAGAACTATAGGAATGAGGTCGATAGAGAAAGCTTGACCAGCGAGGATAAGATTACAACCCTGAACTATTTGTGTGGCCTCTATATTTTTACCATTAGCTAACTCTACGACATGTTTGGTGTTTAATGGAGTTGGTGCACGTTTTAACATTTGGCTAACTTTAAGAGACACATAACTTGTATCCGCACCCGAATCAAACAAAACAGTAATATAAATATCGTCGAGAAGAAACTTACCCATAACTACATTGGGATTATTCCTTGCGTCTCCCCGACCCAGCACGAAAGCACGACCCCTAGCTTCATTGCCGTTATTATTCCCACCGTTGTTGTTACCATTGCCTTGGTTGTTGTTGTTGTTGCGATTCTAGTTCTGGTTCAATTCAGGGCAATCACGTTTGAAATGACCTTCAGCCCCACACTGGTAACACCCCCGGTTTCCTCGCTGTGGCTGCTGTTGCTGGTTCTGTGGAGCTGGTAGTGGGAGTTGCTGATTCTGATTCGCAGGTCGCGCACTCCTGCAGTCTTTAGCTTCATGCCCTAACTTGAGGCATCTCTGACAACGTTCTTTGCGACACCGTCCACTGTGGTGTCTGTTGCACCTGTTACATAGTAGGTGAAATCCCCGATATCCACCCTGCCCCTGACTGCCTGATGATTGCTGACTCGGATTCTGGTAGTCATTTGTCTTGCGCTGCTGTGCTTGAGACTGAACAGAAACTGATCCCTTGCTGGAATCCCCATCCCACTTTTTTTTGTTATCACTGGGAGTAGCAGAAGTAGTAACGGCAGTAGTGGTAGCACTGATGCGTTTTGGCAGCTTGTTCTGTTCCACTGCTTGATCGGTGAGTCGATGAGCAAGACGCTGGATGTCTTGGATGTTGTTGAGGTTAGCCGATGTCACATGGCTCTGGATCTCTGGCGCAAGTCCCTTGAGGTACAACTCAATGCGCTTAACTGGAGGGTCCACCATAGTTGGACACAAGATGGCCAGCTCGTTTGACCGTTTCGTGTAAGCTTCGATTTCCGACCCCGTCATTTTCAGATGATACAGTTCCACCTCCAACTTGTGGATGTCATCACGTGTGCAGTATTCCCTCTTGATAAGTTCCTTGAAATCATTCCAAGGGGTGGCGTTAGCAGCTGCCAACCCTAGGATCTGTACTTGCGCGTTCCACCAAGTTAGCGCTATTCCTTCGAGAGTGCCAGTGGCGTACTTCACCCTGCGAGCCTCAGGGCATTCACACATTTCAAATACTGACTCTAGCTTCTCAAACCAATGGAGGAGTCCCACTGCCCCCTCGGTGCCACTGAATGTGCTTGGACGACAGTCCATGAAGTTCTTGAAAGTGCAGACGGGTTGTGGAGCGTTTTGACCTATTGTGTAAGAATAGGACAAGGTTAAACACAAGAGTTAATGTAGGATCTAAAGATCCTAGTGTGAATCACATCCGCAGGGTATACTAACTGCTTGTGCAGCTGCAAGTGCCGCAGCAACTTGTTCTGCAATGAGAGCCGTCAACTGGACTTGAGTCATGTTAACACGTCCAGACATGATCTTCATAGTAAAAGTAAAACAAGTGAGAATGGTTCGCGAGTAGTGCGATGACAGAAGAGAGTAAGCACGTAGGTGTTCTCAAGAAATAGTGAATAGTAGGCAATGTAATCTAAGCATACCACGAGCAAAGTTCTATGTAATTCTAGCAAGTAGGCAATAAACATAAACCTTATTACCTAGGATGTCGAGTCTTGCACGTGGAGCGAAGCGTCGTTGTGGATCGTTGAGGGCACTGTTCTGGTTATAGTCTGGTTTTAATAAAAACGTTTTCCCCATATTAAAACCAAGTTCTCTATAACCAATGGCTCTGATAACAATCTGTCACACCCCCAAAATCCACCCGCGGAGTATCGCCGCTTGGAGGCGTGACATGACCAGGATCAAGCCACCAATCATATTGAACATAGTATATAATAATCGAAGTAGTTTGTAAAAACCCAATTCAATACAATTGATGTTCAAACCAAACATAGTTTAAGTAGCGGAAGCATAATATGAAAACCCAATGTATGTAATAAGTTCAAGTGTTATAAAGTTTAACATAACATCCACGATCCATGCTCCACAACGACCTACTCCTCCCTGTGCAAGCTCCATATGTACCTAAGGTCCTGCAAGGCATGCAGCAGAGAGTCAACAACTAGTTGAGCGAGTTCGCAGTTAATAGCTCAGTAATCGTAATAGTATAGAAAGCCTTGTGTTCGTTCATTAAGTCATGTATCGTATTAGTTCGTACCGCGGCCCTCTAGGCATGTATGCGAAGATTAGGGAAAGTTCCCAAGTATTCTAGACTAGGTATATTTGTATCGCGGCCACCCGGCATGTGTGCGAAGTTTAGTGTATAGTTCGCGGCCTTCCTAGGCATGTGTGCGAAGATTAGTCATATTATCGCGGCCAACCCCGGCGTGTGTGCGAAGATCAGTTCTATAAGTATCACTAGTCTAGTCGTATCTTATCAATAACCCTTCCTCACCCGAGGACCATATTACTAAGTTCCATAAGCTAGGTAAGTACAAGTAAATAATCCAAACCCATTCCCACCCTGGGAACCCCATGCCTTGGCTGTGTGAACTCACCTTGGTTTGCTCGGTATGCTAGGTTATGCGCTCACAAGTAATCAGTCAAGTCCTATAGTGTGCACGTGTATTAAATCAGTTCATGTTCGTAATGATACGCATGTAATCTATGTCACAAAGCGTTTGACAGTTAACATCATGTATCACATAAGCAGCTAATCACACTCATGCAACTCAAGCTTTACATTCAAGGCTTTCTCAGTTTGTTTTAACTCAGTTACTCATCAACAGTCTTGGTAAGTTTAACCGTGTTACAACGTTACTCAGAATTAACAGAACTAGCATGCATAGTAGTGTAAACACACGTAACAGGGTTAACACATCAACAGGGTTAACATACTAACAAGATTAACACATTTAGACAAAGCACATCAAAGAAAGTCAGACAATACTTAATCAATTAAAACTCGGACATGTGTATCATCATCAAAAAGGTCGGATCACGTCTAATAACATGAAACTCGGACCAAGGTCCTTATTACAAAAAGTTCGGACCCCCTTGTGTAACACAAACATCGGACCAACATCCCTCATAAACAAAACTCGGACACACATCAACAAGCAAAAAGTCGGATCCTTAATGCTCCTTAACAGAAACTCGGACCCCCATGGATTTGTTTAAAGGTCGGACACCCATACTTCACAAAAGTCGGACCACATTACATGTTAAACAAACTCGGACATCATGTGTTCTTTATAAAGCTCGGACATGATTAAATCTCTAAAAGTCGGACATGATTAAATCATTAAAAGGTCAGAGCTATCTTCATATATAACAAGAGTTCGGACATGCATAAACAAAAGTCGGACTAGGGTAAAACTCAGAGTATCAATCAAGCTATCATAAACTCAATGTAACAGTTACATATCGTTTATACGATTGTGAAACCCTAATTTCACATATTCACAGTGAAGTAATCTAATCAAAATCAACGATTTTAACATATCATGTATCTAATTGTCAGGCATACGATAACACAACTAATCAACATCATTTCACAATAATCAGGATTCAATCAGTAGCCACAGAACTATCATATGAAAAACTAGGGTTTTAGCATGAATCAATCAATCAACGATTAACAACAAACAATTATTAAACAATTACCTTGGATTGATTCTAGATAAAGAGAGGAATCAAGAGTGATGAAGAGCTTGTGCCAATGATGAAGATGATGATTGCAAGAGAGGGTTGTAGAGAAGTCTTGAAGATACGTATGATGGTTTGTGAGATGATTAGTGAATGATTAGGAAGGAGGTTAGGGTTAAGAGTTGTTACAGTTTCACTATTAGCACTAAACACCCTTAAGTATTATCTATTACATATTACATGCACAAGATATACAATTTACAGTTTCATCACCACATTCAAGTATTTGCCAAATCATTCATAAACTTTATCAAATCCAAAACGTATACAGTTACAAAGCAAACCAATGGTGCAAGTAAACACTAAACAAGCAGTGAACGCGCAATAAATGCGAAAGTGGAATCTCGGAAACTCGAGTTGTCACAAAACTACTTAGGTCCTTGGAGCGAAACAAACTGATGATGTCACTTTTTGAACGAGTCCGTAAAAGCGAAACCTCTAAAATCCTAAGTTCTAGATCGATTTTAGATTTGAAACTTTCAAGGGTTTATTAATACATGATTCCGAGTGCTGTGTGTAAATTTGAGCTGGTTTTATGGTGAAAAATTTTAAAATTTTGAAGAAAGTGTAGAAAAACAGAATAAATGCAGCTGAAATGGCAAGAACTCTTCCTCCTGAGCTCTGATACCACTTGTAGGATCGTTTTCGGTCCTGTTTGAGTCGATCAGAAGAATTCCTATCCAAAACAAGAGGCGGAAACTAATGCTTTGGTGCGATTACAGCTGTATTCACTTTAAACTGTTGTTGTATTGATCACGAATGCGTTTACAAGCCCTGACAACACTTCGGCAGCACTTCGTGGCTTACCGGAAGACAACACCAACAACTCTCTCTAGTGGTTTCGCTTTTACATCCCTATATATAGGTTCACAGTTTTCGCTCTTATGGTCATGACCATATGAGCGAAACTACAATGTTCAAATAAGCGAAACTACTAGACTGACAAATGAGCGAAACTAGGACAAGGACACAACAGCGAAACCATCTCTATCACATGTTCCTAGGATTTCGTGCCCTGTTCTAACCTATACAACACTAGACTCGATACAAGACGTAGTGCACCAACATTGCCAAATGTCTAACCTGTTCACAAGTTAAAACTGAACATCAGAAACCCTCAGGTTTGTTGCAACAACTAGAAATGCCAATATGGAAATGGGAATTGATAACAATGGACTTTATTACCAAATTACCCAAGACACGAAAAGGTAATGATACAATCTGGGTGATTGTAGATAGATTAGCAAAGTCTGCTTATTTCTTACCGATGAAGGAAACTTTCAGTATGGAACAGTTAGCCAAGTTATATGTAAATGAAATAGTTTCATTACATGGAATTCCTTTATCTATTGTTTCTGATAGAGATAGCCGTTTTACTTCTCATTTTTGGACTAGTTTCCAAAAAGCAATGGCAACCAAGTTAAATCTAAACACAACTCATCATCCTCAAAAGGATGGACAAAGCGAACGGACAATTCAGACAATGGAAGATATGCTTAGAGCTTGTGTAATTGATTTCGCAGGAAATTGGGACGATCATTTACCATTAATAGAATTTTCCTATAATAACAGCTATCATACCAGTATCAATGCTGCACCATTTGAAGCACTTTATGGACGAAAGTGCCGAACTCCAGTCTGTTGGGCAGAAATTGGAGAAAAGCAACTGTCTGGACCAAAGATAGTACAGGAGACAACAGACAAGATTATTCAAGTCAACGAAAGACTAAAAGAAGCACGCGATCGACAAAAGAGTTATGCTGATAACAGGCGAAAACCATTGGAATTTCAAGTAGGAGATAAAGTTTTATTAAAAGCTTCCCCGTGGAAAGGAGTGGTCAGATTCATAAAAAGGGGAAAGCTGTGACAACCCTCACAATTACAGGTATCCGTACACTTAATTAATATTTAAATTGTGCTTAATGACTGTGCTTGATTACAACTGTGATTAAACTGCTTTCTGTTTTCTGTTACATACATATACATGCATCACATTTCATACTGAAACTCCATTTATTTCATACAAACTTTAGTGACAAACTTCATGCACAAAGCACAGTTAGCACACTGAGCGGATAACCCAGAGATATGCTGACACTGCCAACACCTAGACAGACAATGTTTTTTAGGCCAGTATGAGCCAGAAATAGAATACTACACTAGTAGGGAGTGTAGGGAAGTGAGGACCATAAAACTGTGTCACTAGGTGATAGTTATAGTGCCGGGAAGTGCCTAAAACACACTCTAAATGCAGAATTCTGCACTTAATAACAAAATTCAGCATTTAATTATGCTAGTAAAGTGCAAAAACTTAACAAAATGGTCCTAGATACTTTCTAAAGTGTTGAGAATTAAATGTGTCACTAAAAGTAGTATAAAAGACACCTTACGGATTAATTAAGCAGTTTAACGGGACAACACCCAACCGAACAACCGGACTTTACCCGGAACACAAAAATATTGCCAAACACATTGTTTTTATTTTTCAGAGCTAGTTAGGGTCCCCGAACACCCTAACACACTATATAATTAATGACACACCATAACACACTAACTATATCATTTGAATTCTAACTAAACTTGTAACTATATTGTTGAAACCCAACCCTATACCCCCCCCCTTGGCGACGGTCACCATGGGTGACCCACCCATGGATTTCTTTTATTATTTTATTGGATTATGTTGGTGATCAAGAAGCACTTTATACAAAGGATAATGAGGTGTAGGAGGTTATAAGAGTTAACCTCAAGGTCATGATCTTCTCACTTCACAACACACTTTCAAACAACACTTGCACTCTCCCTCTCTTCTCTTGATCGACCGTGAGCCACCACAACCACCACCACCATCATCCAAGCTTCATCACCCATTCTAAGGGCATCCAAAGGTGTTAGAGATCATACAAGCAAGCTTGGTGTGTTTGGAAGCACAAGGACCTCTATCATCTTCTTTTATCCACCACTTTTACACTCTTGAACTCCCCTAGCCTTGTGCTAGTGGTAAGTCCCTTTGATCTTCATCCTCTTCATGTTTTTGATGGTTAATAGCAAAAAGAATGATGAAATCTCAAGAAACACTAAAAACATAAACAAGTCTTGGACATGAACTAACTTTGTGATGAAGTAGTGTTAAAATGATGATGAAATCATGTTATTCTTGTGTTGTTATGTTTGTTGATTATTGTTTGCTAGTAAAAATGATATGGATCATCATATGGACTTGCTAGATCATGATTAAAAACATGATCTAGCAAGATGTGAAAGTTAGAGATGTGTAGGATGATGGAAACAACCACACATAAACTATGAACTTGAGTAAATAAATGTTTTCTTGAAAAATAAAGATCAAAGTAGGTTATAATCTTGTAGATCTAAAGATCCATGAGTGGTTTTTCGAAAGAACCAAGTGAAAAGTATGAAATTTTGTTAAAACTTGGATCTTACACAAACTTAACATATTTTTAGTGGATAAACAAGTGTAGAAACACTTGTGTGATGAGAAAATTTCACAGATGAATATTTTTAGAAAATATGACTAGAAGTTGTAAATATTCAAACTCTTTAAAAATGAAGTTTTTAAGGAACCAATCACATTATTAAAGGTAGCAAGACTTACAAAGTATGCTAGTAAGTTACTACATACTTTTATAAATTTTCAAGTTCATAAGTTTATGGTTTATGCTTGTTTTTTACTAAGTTTGGTAAATAGAGGTTGTATGTTGATGATTGAGAATTGATTGAATGATTTTAAAAGAAAATGATATGCTAGTAAGCATGGACGCCTCCATTTACAAAGGAACTCTGGCGAATTTTTTTCTAAAATTTCAACACTTAGAAAGTATTTTTCTAAGCAAGTGTTACAAATATATTTTTAACTTGGTTTTCGAAATAAACTTCGCCATGATTTTTATTACAAAAATACCAAGTGCCGGAGGTTGATTTTCGTAAATAAAATTTGATAAATATATAATTAGAGTATGTATTTTATACTAAAACGCTTGTGTGATTGTTTGTTTATTCTGTACACTAGATATATTATTTTTAGGATAAAATAATATAACTATTATATACCATGAATTTACGACTCCAAAATAATACCAAAATTCTCACGGAATTTATATTTAAGTTACGCATTTATTATTGCAACGCGAAACGCTAAAACGTAACTTGTGTAATATTTCAGAAAAATACTTTCATACGTATATTTTTGGTAAAATATTATTTTGGAAAATTTATGAAGTAAAATATAATATTTTTGGGGAAAATATGTATATTTTGAATTAAGATGTTTTAGACAAATAATTTAAATATATTTTTCTAAGTGGGACTTAAAATATATTTTTTGGAATTACAAGTGTACATGTATAAATACCCCCATCCTTGGGAAGGAATATACATATAAAATACTTGAGAAATGTGAATACGGAATAGTTGCCTAACTATTATTCCTAAAAACAAAAGTAAAGTTAAAATTATTATTATTATTTTAACAAGAAGTCACAAACTTGATATAATATCAAGTAACGCAATTCAAAACACTAAACCCTAAGCCAAGGCACGGCCCATCCGTCTAATAGGCATTAGTACGTGTAGGTCGTCGCGTAGCAGACCGAGTTGGATTGACGACTATTTCAGGAGACGCACTTCTATGAGTTCATGTCCCCCTTTTCTCTTTACTGTTTTCAATTTTATACTTCGGGGTTGAAATACATGCGACAATTATTACAAACTTTTACTTACATGGTATGGTTAGCGTAGGGGGGGTTTTTACTACTAGATCATGTGAGGGGTGGGTACAACACTTAAGGCCATCAATCCTCGTTGTTAGGACCGAGGGACACAAGAGTGATAGATCTATTTGGGTGTAGCGAGCCCACACCTGTGAGGCCGGGGCGGCCCATAGAGGTGACTGTGTCTCACCGCCGAAGCTCGGTAACAAATTTGCTAGGTTTGAGTCTTCCTGCACCTTTTCACACATACGAGTGGCTTTGCAACCCATTGGTGATCTCTTTTTCCTTATTACTACATATCCGGGACTTTTATTCATACACGAAAGGTTTATACATACTCACTTTTACATGAACTTGCTCAACTTTTGTTGATTTTTCAAACTACATGTATTTCAGGAAATTAATGGATCTGGCGAAGTGTGTAATCGTGTCAAGCTGCGTAGGGAATAATGATGTCATCCAGGTTTAGGAGGTGTAACCCTTACCTGGACGGGTTACATGTCCTTAAACCATGTTTTATTCATGTCTTTTGTTGTGTCATGTGAACACGTTTTAAATTATGTCATGGTTGTAACTTGTTTTATGTGTCGACATTTTAAACAATGATGTTGTGGTAACTTTAAATTCAATGAATGGATGATCATCATGTGTTTTATTTTCATATAGCATTGTTATGATAGTTGCTATGGCATTAAGAAGTCACACCAAATAAACCCACACTTCCGCAAAAGCCAGGGTGTGACAGCTTGGTATCAGAGCGTCGATCATAGCGAACTAGGATTCCATCTCGAGTCTAGACTATGATCACTAGGGCTCTCACGAAAACATTTTTACATTGCATACACTAAACGTCCAGATCCAGGATACAAAATATTTTTACAAACAAAAAGGCACAAATACATTTTTTTTAAATTCATGGTTCAGTCTTAGAGACTGAGGGAGTTCAGCCTTAGAGGCTGAGGGAGGTTCAGTCTTAGAGACTGAGGGGTCCAATCTTAGAGATTGGGGAGGTTTAGTCTTAGAGACTGGGCTTGGAGACCAGGGAGTTAGTCTGAGAGGCTAGGGAGTTCAGTCTGAGAGACTAGGAGGGTAGTCTAGGGAGACTAGGAGAATTACTTGTTTGTTTTATTGTGACTTACATGTTTATTTGATTTCACGTTGATATTTGTGCATATGTGTGGTTGTGTTACAGACACCATGGTTTCTTCTTCCGACACAGGAGTATCAGACACAGTGGACCCCATGGTGGTTGTGTCAGACGATGAGATACCATCCGAGGGAGACGTGTACACGTCAGACACCACGAGTACAGATGACGATGATTTTCAGCCATTCGCTCTGCCAGACATCGGAGTTGAGGTTCAGCCTGCTGATGGCATTCCAGCTGGGGATCTACCTCTTGCGGTGATCCATGCTCTCGTTCCGCTTGTTGCCTTTCCCGTGGCGGATGTGCCACTCGATGTCGTATCTGATGACGACATTGATCTGTTCGAGGAGGGTCCCCCTGAGGACGACTATGAGGGCGGGGCCCCGATTGATGTCGATGTTATCCTTCCTATTGCTGAGGCCCCTGTAGAGGACGCACCTCTTGGTTCACCTGTTCCAGACTCATTGGAGTCTGTGGCATCCGCGTCTTTGCACGACCAGGGTGTGCAACACCACTCTCCAGACGCTGACCCCGACGTAGCGATGTCAGCTGCACCTGGTCCGGCACACGAGTTTGAGTTTGACCACGAGATCGATGACGACTTTGATCCAGTTTTTTCTCCTGATTTCGATCCTGATCACGAGATCGAGTTTATTCATATGGACCAGCCCTTAGAGGCGCTGTGGCTCCCATTGATCTGTTGTTTGACATCCCTGCCGACTTCGATATGGACCTTGTTGACCCCAAGCCTGTCATGGCCCCAGAGCCTGTTATTGCTCCTGATCCTGCACCAGAGCACGACCCTGTACTTGATGATGCACCAGCCCTTGTACCACCCATTGCTGACCTTCCCATTGTTGCACCACCAGTGGTGGATGATCCTATTGTTGATGCACCGTTACCTGATCCCGTGCCGGCATTGGTTGACCGGGCACCTTTCGCCGCTCACATAGATCCTCGTTATGCTGACACCCGTAATGGGTGCATCGAGGATGATGACGACTACCCACCGTTTGTGCTACCCGTCACTCCTCCTGTAGCACCCGTTTCTGCACCCATTAAGATTCCATTGTTTCCCCCACACACCACAGACGCCCATCGCACTGATCTTCCTATTAATTTCCTCCAGGATATACCGCCACCTCGTCCTGGGGAGGGTTCATCGAGGCAGCCACCTGCTTTCATTCCTTCCGTGTCATCTTCTCTTCCGTTCCCGTCACAGTTTCCTCATGTTGCACCACCTGCTGCACCATCTTTCATACCAACAGGCGAGCCGTTTTGTGGACTATGCCCCATGTTATGCCATTATCTGACCCGTACCACCCATTTCATGTGGGGTACACTATAGAGGATATACTTGCGTCGCTGCAGCTACAGCAGGACGCACTGAGCCATCGTATTCAGGAGCTAGAGAGATCTCCACGTCCACCTTGTCACTGTCAGACCCCCTTTGCAGCACCACACACTCCCCGTCCGCTTTCCCCCGACTCGGATGTTCGTTTCCTCACATCCGAGCAGCAGATTGCCTATCTGATACGCGTCTGTCGCGCACTTGAGGAGGGCTGGATGCACATGCATCGCTTGCTTTTCTCTCATTTTCCTCCTCCTCCTCCTCCTCCTCCTCCACCACCAGCATAGATATTTTTGGTTTGATGCAGGTAGGTCATTTTGGTGAGAAAGTCTCAATTGAGCCAGCATACGAAGACTTTTGAGAGATCACATTTTTTGTATATGATATGTGTAGTTTGACTTGTATTTTGAGGGTGATGTGACCCTATGATATCATTTGGATGTATGATGTACTATAAAACATGTAAAACAATATTGTGGTCGTGATTAATGAAAGCTCAATGGCAACGTTCTCACTACATGCTTTGTTGAGTTATTTACTTTATGTTATAACATGTGATGTTATGTGATTTATGAATGTTATTACGTACGCCTATTATTTACTTACTATGACATGACCAACATGATCATCTTTTAGAAGATGCCTCCACGCCGGAAGGTACACATGCCTACTACTGAGGCGGAACTCCAAGGGATAATTGCCGTGGCTATAGCCCATTATGCGGCCTCCCATGCAGAAACAAGCGGAAATATCTCGAACAACAACGACAATAACAATCCACCCAATGGTAATGTTAAGTCGCTTGAGATATATTACGATACATTTGGATATTTTTTAGCACGTCCGCTAATACCATTTGTAAATTCTAATGTATGTGCAGGGTGCACCTACAAGCAATTCCTCGACTGTAAGCCCGTGAATTTCGACGGCACTGGAGGTGCTGTTGCGTTTGTCAGGTGGGGTGAAAAGACCGATTCTGTCCTAAGGATAAGCAAGTGTGCTCCCGAGCAACAAGTAACCTACATCTCAGGGCTGTTTCTGGATGGTGCCCTATCGTGGTGGAATCTGCAAGTGCAAACTTTAGGAGAAGCGGCAGCTTTTGCGTTAACCTGGAATGAGCTGAAAGAGCTCATGAGGAGAAAGTATTGCTCGCGTGCTGAAATACAGAAGTTAGAAACTGAGTTCTGGCACCTAAGGATGGAAGGTCCTAAGATTGCAGAATATGTTCAAAGATTTCATGATTTGTCCCATGTAGTGCCGTACATGGTCACGCCCGAATTTAAACGTGTTGAGCGCTTCATCTGGGGATTGGCACCTCAGATCATGAGCTTGGTTACCACGTCCAAGCCTGCAACAATTACTGAAGCCATTGATCTCAGTGTGGCACTTACTGAGGAAGCTATTAAATTGAACAAGTTTTCAGTTTCTGAACCAAAGAAGAAAGAGACTCATGTGGAGTCGTCTGGTGAAAACAAACGAAAGTTTTCCAACTTCAAGCAAGGTATCAGTAAGGTGAACAAGAAGGGTGAGTCGAGCGCACCGGCTAGAGCCACAACCGGTGTCGAAAACAGAGGAAAGGGTTACATGGGCACTCTGCCCAAGTGTGATACGTGCCAGCGCCATCATTCTGGCTAATGCAGATTGAGGAAATGCGAGTCATGTGGGAAGAATGGCCACTCGAAGGATACGTGTTGGGTCGGAACTGGTGCTGGGCGTGGTGGTAACCGAGATTATGGGAATGGTAATGGAAACCGCCAACAAGGAGGTAATGGCGGAAATGGAAACCGAGGGAATGTTGCGAACCAAGCTGGGTGTGGAAATCGCAACCAAAACAACACTCAAGGTGGAAATGGAAATGGAAATGGTCGAGGACCGGGATGTTTCAATTGTGGAGACGTTGGACACTTTAAAAGGGAATGCCCGAAACTGAATCAAGCCCATGGGAGAGTATTCAACATTGGAGCAAGGGAAGCGCGCCAGGATCCAAACGTTGTCACTGGTACGTTCCCTATAAATCAACGCTTTGCATCTGGTTTGTTTGATACTGGTGCCGACTATAGCTTTGTATCGTTAGAATTTAAGAATATGCTTGGGTTAACCGCTAGTAAATTAGACATTCTGTACTCGATCGAACTGGCTAATGGAAAGCTAGTTGAAGCAAATGAAGTCATTAGAGGATGCGTAATTGAGCTGGGAGAACGCGAGTTCACGATCTACTACCAGTCGAGTTGGGAAGTTTCGACGTGGTAGTAGGGATGGATTGGTTGTCAAGCAACAAAGCCGAGATTATTTGTCACGAGAAGACCAACCGCATCCCAATAGAAGATGGAGAGACGATCGTAGTCCATGGAGAAAAGCGGGATACGCCTTTGAGAATCATTAGCTGTCTGAAAGCTAGAAAGTGTTTACAGAAGGGATGTGTTGCCTTCTTGACACACATCGTGGATAAAGAAGCTGTTGAGCCAAAGATCGAAGACATTCCAGTCGTAAAAGAATATCCGGAAGTCTTTCCAGAAGAATTTCCAGGATTACCGCCGCAAAGACAAGTCGAGTTTCACATTGACTTAGTTCCAGGGGTCTCGCCTGTGTCTAAGGCACCCTACCGACTTGCGCCATTGGAGATGCAGGAGTTGTCGACGCAACTTCAAGAGTTGTTAGACAAAGGATTTATCAGGCCTAGCTTCTCACCTTGGGGAGTTCCAGTCTTGTTTGTTAAGAAGAAGGATGGTAGCTTTCGTATGTGTATCGACGACCGAGAATTGAACAAGTTGACAATCAAGAATAGATATCCTCTGCCGAGAATTGATGACCTATTTGATCAGTTGCAAGGCTCAAGTTTCTACTCAAAGATCGATTTGCGATCAGGATATCATCAGTTGAGAATTAAAGAGGAAAGTATTCCAAAGACAGCCTTTAGGACTCGTTACGGACATTACGTGTTTCTGGTTATGCCGTTTGGGTTGACAAACGAGCCAGCCGTTTTTATGGATTTGATGAACATAGTTTGTAAGCCGTACCTCGATAAGTTCGTGATTGTGTTCATCGATGACATTTTGATCTACTCGAAGACGAAGGATGAGCACGAACAGCATTTAAGAGCTATTTTGGAGCTTCTTAAAAAGGAGAAGTTGTATGCCAAGTTCTCAAAGTGCGAGTTCTGGTTACGCGAAGTCCAATTTCTTGGACATGTGGTTAATGCAAATGGAATCCATGTGGATCCCACCAAGATTGAAGCAATCAAAAATTGGGAAACTCCAAAGACGCCAACCGAGATTCGACAGTTCTTACGTTTGGCTGGTTATTATCGAAGGTTCATTGAGGACTTCTCAAAAATCGCTCAACCTTTGACTTCCCTTACCCAGAAAGACAAGAAGTTTGATTGGGGAGACAAACAAGAAGAAGCGTTTCAGTTGTTGAAGAACAAGCTTTGTAATGCACCGATCTTATCTCTACCCGAAGGAACAGACGATTTCGTGGTATATTGTGACGCCTCGCATCAAGGATTGGGTTGCGTGTTGATGCAGCGACAGAAAGTTATAGCATACGTGTCACGCCAGTTAAAGGTCCTTGAGAAAAATTATACCACGCACGATTTGGAATTAGGCGCGGTGGTATTTGCGCTGAAGATCTGGCGACATTATTTGTATGGTACGCGATGTACAATCTTCACTGATCATAAGAGTCTGCAGCACATATTTGACTAGAAGGAGCTTTACATGAGGCAAACACGCTGGGTTGAACTATTGAACGACTATGACTGTGAAATCAGGTATCATCCAGGGAAGGAGAATGTGGTCGCCGATGCCCTGAGTCAAAAGGAAAGGATCAAGCCCATAAGGGTTAGGGCTTTGGAAATGATTGTCCAGACATACCTCTCATTGCGCATTTGCGCCACGCAGAGAGAAGCTCTTAAAGAAAGGAATATTGAGGATGAATATCTCCGTGGGATGGAGAAGCAGTTGGTACCAAACGAGGAAGGAACTTTATGCTTCATAAAACGAATTTGGGTTCCTCTGTTTGGTGGATTGAGAAAGGTCATTTTCGATGAAGCTCACAAGTCACGGTACTCGATTCATCCCGGTCCGGATAAGATGTACCAAGATCTTAAGGATTTCTATTGGTGGCCAAGGATGAAAGGCGATGTTGCGGTATACGTTGGTAAATGTGTAACTTGTGCCAAAGTGGAAGCCGAATACCAAAAGCCTTCAGGTCTTCTATAGCAACCTGAAATACCCAAAAGGAAATGGGAACATATTTCAATGGATTTCATAACGAAATTGCCAAGGACGCCCAAGGGCCACGATACAATTTGGTAATAGTAGACCGTCTAACGAAATCTGCGCACTTCTTGCCAATTAGGGAAAAAGACAACACGAGTAAACTAGCTGAGATATACATGAGAGAGATTGTTGCACGATATGGAGTGCCTCTCTCAATCATCTCTGATAGAGATGGAAGATTCATGTCAAGGCTTTGGCAATCCTTTCAAGAAGCATTCGGTTCTCAGTTGAACCTAAGTACAGCTTTTCACCCGCAAACGGATGGACAAAGTGAACGAACGATTCAGACATTAGAAGACATGCTGCGAGCTTGCGTAATGGATTTAGGTGGAAGTTGGGACACTCACCTACCATTGGTCGAATTTTTATACAATAACAGTTATCATGCAAGCATTCAAGCCGCACCGTTCGAAGCTCTTTATGGACGCAAATGTCGATCACCGATTGTTGGCCTAACGCGGGTGATAGACAACTAGTTGGCCCGGAATTGTTCCAGGAGATGACAGACAAGATTGCACAGATCCGAGAGCGCATCAAAGCGGCTCGTGATCGACAAAATTGTTATGCGGACCGAAGAAGGAAACCTCTGGAATTCGAGATGGGAGATATGGTTTTATTGAAGGTTTCACCCTGGAAGTGTGTGGCACGCTTTGGAAAGCGTGGGAAATTGAATCCACGTTACATTGGTCCATTCAGAATCCTGCAAAGGATTGGGCTTGTAGCATACAAGCTGGACCTACCTGCCGAACTTAATGGTGTTTATGATACATTCCATGTGTCAAACCTGAAAAAGAGTCCAACCCAAGAGACAGTGGTCATTCCTGCTGACGAAGTTCATATCGACGACACACTCCACTTCATTGAAGAACCAGTTGAGGTCACTGATTGGATGGTGAACAAAACACGCAGGAGTAGTGTTAAACTCATTAAAGTTCGATGGAATGCACGACACGACCCAGAATTCACGTGGGAACGTGAGGATCGTATGTAGGAGAAATACCCCCATTTATTTCCCAAGACCCCTGCAACTAGAAGCAGAACTAAAAAATTTCGGGACGAAATTTTCTTAACGGGGGGAGAATGTGACAACCCTCACAATTACAGGTATCCGTACACTTAATTAATATTTAATTTGTGCTTAATGACTGTGCTTGATTACAACTGTGATTAAACTGCTTTCTGTTTTCTGTTACATACATACACATGCATCACATTTCATACTGTCACTCCATTTATTTCGTACAAACTTTAGTGACAAACTTGATGCACAAAGCACAGTTAGCACACTGAGCGGATAACCCAGAGATATGCTGACAGTGCCAACACCTAGACAGACAATGTTTTTTAGGCCAGTATGAGCCAGAAATAGAATACTACACTAGTAGGGAGTGTAGGGAAGTGAGGACCATAAAACTGTGTCACTAGGTGATAGTTATAGTGCCGAGAAGTGCCTAAAACACACTCTAAATGCAGAATTCTGCACTTAATAACAAAATTCAGCATTTAATTATGCTAGTAAAATGCAAAAACTTAACAAAATGGTCCTAGATACTTTCCAAAGTGTTGGGAATTAAATGTGTCACTAAAAGTAGTATAAAAGACGCATTACGGATTAATTAAGCACTTTAACGGGACAACACCCAACCGAACAACCGGACTTTACCCGGAACACAAAAATATTGCCAAACACATTGTTTTTATTTTTCAGAGCTAGTTAGGGTCCCCCGAACACCCTAACACACTATATAATTAATAACACGTCATAACACACTAACTATATCATTTGAATTCTAACTAAACTTGTAACTATATTGTTGAAACCTAACCCTATACCCCCCCTGGCGACGGTCACCAAGGGTGACCCACCCATGGATTTCTTTCATTATTTTATTGGATTATGTTGGTTATCAAGAAGCACTTTATACAAAGGATAATGAGGTGTAGGAGGTTATAAGAGTTAACCTTAAGGTCATGATCTTCTCAGTTCACAACACACTTTCAAACAACACTTGCACTCTCCCTCTCTTCTCTTGATGGGCCGTGAGCCACCACAAATGCCACCACCATCATCCAAGCTTCATCACCCATTCTAAGGGCATCCAAAGGTGTTAGAGATCAAACAAGCAAGCTTGGTGTGTTCGGAAGCTCAAGGACCTCTTTCATCTTCTTTTATCCACCACTTTTACACTTTTGAACTCCCCTAGCCTTGTGCTAGTGGTAAGTCCCTTAGATCTTCATCCTCTTCATGTTTTTGATGGTTAATAGCTAAAAGAATGATGAAATCTCAAGAAACACTAAAAACATAAACAAGTCTTGAACATGAACTAACTTTGTGATGAAGTAGTGTTAAAATGATGATGAAATCATGTTATTCTTGTGTTGTTATGTTTGTTGATTATTGTTTGCTAGTAAAAATGATATGGATCATCATATGGACTTGCTAGATCATGATTAAAAACATGATCTAGCAAGATGTGAAAGTTAGAGATGTGTAGGATGATGGAAACATCCACACATAAACTATGAACTTGAGTAAATAAATGTTTTCTTGAAAAATAAAGATCAAAGTAGGTTATAATCTTGTAGATCTAAAGATCCATGAGTGGTTTTTCGAAAGAAGCAAGTGAAAAGTATGAAATTTTGTTAAAACTTGGATCTTACACAAACTTAACATATTTTTAGTGGATAAACAAGTGTAGAAACACTTGTGTGATGAGAAAATTTCACAAAGGAATATTTTTAGAAAATATGACTAGAACTTGTAAGTATTCAAACTCTTTAAAAATGAAGTTTTTAAGGAACCAATCACATTTTTAAAGGTAACAAGACTTACAAAGTATGCTAGTAAGTTACTACATACTTTTATAAATTTTCAAGTTCATAAGTTTATGGTTTATGCTTGTTTTTGACTAAGTTTGGTAAATAGAGGTTGTATGTTGATGATTGAGAATTGATTGAATGATTTTACAAAAGAAAATGATATGCTAGTAAGCATGGACGCCTCCATTTACAAAGGAAACTCTGGCGAAATTTTTCTAAAATTTCAACACTTAGAAAGTATTTTTCTAAGCAAGTGTTACAAATATATTTTTAACTTGGTTTTCGAAATAAACTTCGCCATGATTTTTATTACAAAAATACCAAGTGCCGGAGGTTGATTTTCGTAAATAAAATTTGATAAATATATAATTAGAGTATGTATTTTATACTAAAATGCTTATGTGATTGTTTGTTTATTCTGTGCACTAGATATATTATTTTTAGGATAAAATAATATAACTATTATATACCATGAATTTACGACTCCAAAATAATACCAAAATTCTCACGGAATGAATATTTAAGTTACGCATTTATTATTGCAACGCGAAACGCTAAAACGTAACTTATGTAATATTTCAGAAAAATACTTTCATACGTATATTTTTGGTAAAATATTATTTTGGAAAATTTATGAAGTAAAATATAATATTTTTGGGAAAAATATGTATATTTTGAATTAAGATGTTTTAGACAAATAATTTAAATATATTTTTCTATGTGGGACTTAAAATATATTTTTCGGAATTACAAGTGTACATGTATAAATACCCCCATCCTTGGGAAGGAGTATACATATAAAATACTTGAGAAGTGTGAATACGGAATAGTTGCCTAACTATTATTCCTAAAAACAAAAGTTGACTTAAAATAATTATTATTATTTTAACAAGAAGTCACAAACTTGATATAATATCAAGTAACGCAATTCAAAACACTAAACCCTAAGCCAAGGCACGGCCCATCCGTCTAATAGGCATTAGTACGTGTAGGTCGTCGCGTAGCAGACCGAGTTGGATTGACGACTATTTCAGGAGACGCACTTCTGTGAGTTCATGTCCCCCTTTTCTCTTTACTGTTTTCAGTTTTATACTTCGGGGGTGAAATACATTTGACAATTATTACAAACTTTTACTTACATGGTATGGTTAGTGTCACGGCCCCCGACCCGGTTTGACCCGTTTCAGGAGCCGCGGGACAGGAATCCCGTGGTATTTAATTTAGGCGACAGCGGAAGTCTTTTTAAAACAGGATCTTTCAATAATTTAAACTGCTCGTTTCATAACTTAGGGATAAATTCCCGAAATTTACAATAATGTGATTTCTCAGGGAAATCTTTATTTTCAAAACATGTTCATTTATTTATTTACATTGAGCCACTTTTCTAAGCTGGGAGTGCTCCACGGCACTTTTCTTTGCTCATACCAGATCACCTAAAACATGTTTGAAAAAGGTTTTGTCAGCGGGGAAATACTGAGTGAATCATTCATTTTACTTAAAACGACACATTTGTTATAATCTACAGTATTAAGGGGAATTACAATGTTTCTGATATCAAACCAACTACCCACAGTATTTGTCACTCGACCATCCATTGGCTAGCCCATTTGTCCAATGGTGTCTGTGACTGTGGTCAGATCACCCCTTGGCCACCCGTTTGTCCAAGTGTGACAGGAAATAAGTAATGTATACAAAACCCCACATACCGGCTGTAACTTGGTGATTACATAGACTTAATCCCTGTAATTATAACTTTGGAAATAACTTGGAGTTTTGTAAAACAGTTGATAAAAAGAGAATGACTCACAAACTGTGAGAAAAGAGTTTATAAAAGTGGAATGACTCACATTGCAGATTTACGAGCAGAGTATAAGCTTTACTGATTAGCCTTTGAACCTAATTTAAATAACAATGCACACACAAACAGGATTAGTAACTAGTTCAGCAGTTACGTCATTTCACGAGATTAAACCCTCACAACTATTATCAAGTGCGATACTTAACAATCCAATGGATTCACAACGAATGACAGAGCATAGTCCGAATTCGAACAGCACTCAAACATTCAAGTTGAAATCACAATGAATAACAAAGTACAAGCTCAATTTGAGCAGCACTCGGACAATCGTTGGATAGTTATAATCGATCGGACGTTGAATCGTAATAGCGATCGAGTTATTACCTTGATTGCGGCAGCACCTCGTGATCGTGTGTGTGTGTGGTGAACTGATTTCAGGATATCTCGACGTATACAGAAGCTTTTTACGTCGTTTTAAGTTCAACAGTTAAGTGCCAATGTCGGCTATTTATAGCAATTTTTGGGACCCCCTTACGGACCGTATGCCGGACCCCTTACGGTCCGTAAGCTAAGCAGTCTAATTATAGGCTGCCTAGGCTCGGGACTAGCCTTGGTGACTCAAGAATTCAGCCAATTAGAACAAAGCAACGTTTGAATTTAGATAATTATCAACTAGGGTTTGCCCCCCTTGAGTTTTAGGGGCCCTGATCCTAATTCCGATCATTCTGAAAATTTTAGGGCTAGTGCAGATTAATTGGGTGTCTTAATTAGGTTTTTCTTATTGACTAATTATCGTCCTAATTATTGATTTTAGTGACAGTTGTTACATCCTCCCCACCTTGAGAAAAATCTCGTCCTCGAGAGTTACTGAAATAGATGAGGGTACTTTCGCTTTATTTCTGATTCCAGTTCCCAAGTGTACTCGGGTCCTCTCCTGGATTCCCATTTGACTTTCACTAGCACTAGTCGTTTGTGTTTGAGAAACTTAATCTTCCGATCTTCTATTTGTAGGGGTTTCTCTACGAATTTCAGCTTTTCATTTACCTCTATATCTTGAAGAGGTACTACCAGGGATTCGTCTGATAGACATTTCTTGAGATTGGATACATGAAACACAACATGTACTTCAGCTAACTCTTCTGGTAGTTGTAAACGATAAGCTACTGGTCCTATTCGTTGGATCACTGGGAATGGTCCAACATATCTGGGACTCAATTTTCCTTTCTTACCAAATCGTACTACTCCTTTCCAAGGCGATACTTTTAATAGTACTTTGTCTCCGACTTGGAATTCTAACGGCTTGCGGCGATTATCCGCATAACTTTTCTGGCGATCTCTAGCAGTCTTCAGTCTTTCCTTGATTTGAGTTATCTTGACTGTAGTCTCTTGTACAATCTCTGGACCTGATAACTGACTTTCTCCTATCTCTGCCCAACAAACGGGAGTTCTGCACTTGCGTCCATACAGTGCTTCGAATGGAGCAGCTTCGATGCTCGAATGATAACTATTGTTATAGGAGAATTCAATTAATGGTAAATGGCTATCCCAATTACCCAAATAGCATCATTGCCTTTTCTGGTTTTGGGTAACTTAGTAACAAAATCCATTGTTATGAGTTCCCATTTCCATACAGGCATTTCTAACTGTTGTAGTAGTCCTGAAGGTTTCTGATGTTCGGCTTTAACTTGTGAACAGGTTAAACACTTAGATACGTATTCGGCTATATCCTTTTTCATTCCTATCCACCAAAAATTATTTCTTAAATCCTGGTACATCTTATTATTTCCTGGATGTACAGTATACCTTGATTTATGAGATTCTTCTAAAATCTTATTTCTTAATTCTCCTTGCTTAGGTACCCAAATTCGTTTCTTGTGGAATCTCCAAATTCCATCTTTTCCTTGTTCTAATTCCTTTAGGTAACCTTTCATTCCTTCGGCATCGTCCTTGATTGCCGTTCCCTGAACTTCCTTTATTTGTTCCATTAAATCTAATTGTAGATTTAACCTAAGAGTACAGACTCGCTTTTGCTTTTCATGATACTTACGACTTAAGGCGTCTGCGACTACATTCGCCTTTCCTTCGTGATATTGAATATCACCTTCTTTGCCTCATATTTAACTCTTTTTGCCCAAATATATACCTTAAACTTTTATGGTCCGTATAGATAGTAAACTTACTTCCATACAGATAATGTCTCCAAATCTTAAGGGCAAGAATTATGGCTCCTAATTCTAGGTCATGAGTTGTATAATTTTCTTCGTGCTTTTT